>NW_003852423.1:11295661-11442663 GCF_000181295.1 Otolemur garnettii
AAAACTAGCCAGGCATCATGTGGGTGTCTGTAGTTCCAACCTCTCAAGAGGCTGAGCCAGGAGGATCGCTTGAGTCCATGAGATGATGCCAAGGCACTCTACCCAGGGTGATAGAATGAGACTCTGTCTCAAAAAACAAACAAACAAATGAAAACAAAAAGAGAAGAAGAAGAAGAAGAAAAGAAAGAAAGAGAGAGAGAACACCACACCTTGAATAAAATTATAGCATAGGGATCTGAGTAGATGAATCTACCCAGAATCCTCCTCAATTCAGTCTGAACATTTGATTAATGACCTTCTATATACAGAGTTTAAACTCAGAGACTTTTAATGTTTCTTTCACATGTGGGCAGGAAAGACAAACTCTAAATTCTTGAGGGATACTATTAAATCAAATTCCACAAACTAAATACTGGTCAGGAGGCAAACAATTCAGAGCATAGCACCTGTGGGCAGAATTCCATACGTGACATAATTAAAGAAACTGTCATCATCTCTGCAGAGAATGCATTTTCATTTTTCCGTAATAAATATGACAAATACTTGCCTATCTAATCCATCTAATATCTTCTAATCTATCACTGTCTTTTTTTTAATCTATCACTTTGTAAGGAATGAAGTTGTAACTGATGCTTTCGAGGATTCCTTCATACACAGTTCCTACAATGGAACCTAAGGGCTGCTTTGGAGGGAAGCCCCCAATTTATATGTTTGACTTTAAATGACAGTCCAGCTCTATCTGAAAAGATTATCCTTCTCAGTGGAGTGCTCAATGTGGGGTGCAGTGGGTGATGCACAGTGGGAAAACTCATGAAACATCAAAGGGGACAAACATCTAGTCAGCTAGCTGGGCCAAACCAGAGGTAGGGCAGCTGGGCCATGGTTAGATGCTTGGGTTACGTTGTCACTGAGATAAAACCCAAGAAATGACCAAGTTTCCGTATTTGGGGGAATTTCTGCAATGATCCTGTTCTGTAATGAGGCATCTTACTGCAGATCATTAACACTCGGCATCACCTCCTCTGCAGCACCCAGCTGCCTGAGGCCTTGGCAGCCTGGCTGCTGTGGGCGTCACAGCTGATTCTTGTTAGTTGGTTGGTTGCATCCAATTGATCAACTTTCTGGCCCAGGGATCTCCCACTTCTAAAGTTAGGTTCACCTGTAGACACATTTAGCATCAGTATCTAAGTTACCTTAGTAAGCTATAATAATCTATCTATCATGACATAACCATCCCTTTATCATTTGTCAAAAAATGTTATTTTTTGTTAAAAATTACTAAGCTTTTATATTCATGAAAGACATCAAAATCAATTGGGAAATTAATTCTAAATTATGCATTTTAACATGCTCCAGATAAATTGAAATTTTAGAGGGTTTAAGAAAAGCTTAGTAAGGTCAATCTTCTACATTAACAGATTCCATTTTGAAAAAATTAATTTCACATTAACCACTGCTTTTTGACTTATACAGCCATCTGATCAACAATTTCAAGAATCATTAATGTTAATAAGGAAAGAAGCAAACCATTACCATGCTAATATTATAAAACATTTTAACTTTTGTTCCTGGTTGTATGACTCACTAGGTATCTCTACAAATGCTGGATAAAACAGTTCAGGAAAATTATAAATGCATACCTGACCTTGCAGGGAAGTGACAGAAATTCTCTAAGACCAGAAAACTAAGATAGAAAGAACCCAGAGAAACAAGTGAGGCTTGCAGCTGGTGATGTGGTGGCCTGGAAAAGTAGGACTTACCTCCCAGGGCCGTGTAATTTATCCTCTAAACCATAGTGTTTGTGAAGTGAAAGGTATTAACAACACACTGAGACTTTCTCTGCTTCTTAGAATGTAGAAAACCACAAGAGAATGTCATATTGGGCCTAACATCAAGAAAATGATGAACAGTGTTTCATGTCATAACTTTCCTTGAGCTCATCAGAGAGCTGAGGTCATAAGGCCACTAGGAAACTGAATTTCAAAGGGTAAAAATCCCTTCTAATCAGGTCAGGATACTGAATTGTTTCATTTTTTGGCAGAGTAGGAGAGAAAAAGGGCACTGCCATGAAAGGGGCAGAAGAAATATATATTTAATATATGTATGTATGTATACATTTTATGTGTATATATATATATATATATATATTTTTTTTTTTTGCAGTTTTTGCAGTTTTTGGCCGGGGCTGGGTTTGAACCCGCCACCTCCAGCATATGGGGCTGGCACCCTACTCCTTTGAGCCACAGGTGCCGCCCTATAATAATTCTTTTTTAGAGAAGAGTCTTGCTCTGTAATCTAGGCTGGAGTGCAGTGGTGCAATCCTAGCTTACTGCTAGCCTCTAACTCCTGGGCTCAAGCAATCCTCCAACCTCAGTCTCCTGAGTAGTTGGGACTACCAATGTGTGCCACCACACCTGGCTAATTTTCTTAAGATAAAGAATTCCTAAAGGCTGAGTATACACTCACATCTCATATCACTTTAGAATAAGTGCAAGCCCTAGACACAAGAGGTCGAAAGGCTAGAGAGAGCTCCGTTTGGTGGCGTGGGGTGCAGTAGGAAGTGGCTGCCAACATGCCTTGATGCTTCTCTCGTGGGAAGCAAAAGCCTTAAGCTTTTAAGGAGTAAGCAGCAAACCCATGGACCTCAGGAATAAGTGGCAAACCTTGGACCTCTCATAGGAAGGTTGAGGAATAAGCAGCAAACCCTTGGACCCCAGTTGAGGAAGGGTATATGAACTACCCATAAAATAAAATCCTAACAGCCCCCACACACTGAATAGCCCCCCATCCTCAATCCTAGAGAAACCTGAACCCTGAATTCTCCGCCATGACAGGCCAGGAGGTTGGACACACTTCCTTATACCTCCTTCCTCGTAACAGCCACCAGGCTTTTTTCCTAAAGGCTAAAGAGAAACTAATCTTCTGATCCAGACCAACATTCTTTCGCTGGAAGAGACCACCAACCATGAAGTGGTTTTAACCAGTCTTTATGAGAAAGAAAGCTCTCCTTTCCAAATTATGAACCTCATTATTTCTTCAATTAACAGGTAGAAGCAAAACCATCTGCTTGTCTCTGGAGGAAGGACATCAAATCGTTCTCCCCATATTTTGGGATTCAGACAAAGATCTACGGCATCTGGGAAAGGATAAGAGCAAAGGCCATCTGCCTTTGGGAGAGACAACAGCCTATTCTGGGTCTTGATGCTAAATCAGTGGGAAGCCAAGGTCTGCTACTGTTGGGGGGAGGCAGGAATCCCTCCCCAGGTAAAGGGGACCTGCTGACCAGCTGCAGGGTACAGTGAGGTGAGGTGAGCAGAGTGGAGCTTGGATTTAGAAGGAGCAGAAAGAAAACACCCAGAGCAAGAATTAAAGAATTGTGAGAGAGAAGCAAAAGTACGACAAAGGAACAAGAGGCTATGAACAATGACCCAGTAGAACAAAAATAACCAGACAAAATTGCACAGATGAAAAAATTTTAAACCATATTCAATTCAGTTGATAAGCACCAGATGAGATAAATTGATAGATAACCAGCCAGAGAAAGAAGTAACGTAGAGGAGGATAAATTACCCGCCGTAGAACACAGACAAATAAATAAATGAAAAATGTGAAAGGAAAGTCAGGAAGTATCGAGTGAGAAGGTCTAAAACATTCTGATTCACCAAAGCTTCAGAAAGAGAAGAGGTCAGATTCAAAGGGGTAGCGGCTATGTTCCAGAATTTAAAAAAGAAAGACATGGGTCTTTTGATTCAAAAGAGGCAATGAATTTTGAGCAGGATAAATAAAAATAAAGTCACATCCAGATACACTGTAGGAAACCTTCAAATTTCCCCAAACAGAAGGAAAAAAACATTTTTAAGAGCAATAAAACATAAAAGATTGCCCAAAGTAACAATAACTAGACTAATAGTCGGCTTCTTATTGTCAAGAAAACATGTCAGAACTCAATGAAGTGATGTCTTCAAAGTGCTATAGGAAATTAACTGTCGGCTTGAATTCTATATGAGTCTAATTTTTATTTGAAAAGAGAAAGAAAATAAAGACATTTACAGATAAAATTGGAAGAGATTACTACTAAGAAATCCTCATAAGGAAACTGTGAAAGAACATTCTTTAGGAAGAAGACAAAAGGATGCGGGTGGCCTAGTCCCTCTCTTTTACCATCCTTTCTCCACCACAGTGATCTTTTCAGTGTGAATCAGAGCACACCATCTCCTTCCTGAAAGCTTCTGTGGCTTTCCATTGTGTCTGAAAATAAACAGAAAATCTCCACTATGACCTGTGTGGCTGTCGGCATCTGGCACCTGCTCGGCTCCCTGACCTGATCTTCCTCTGCTCACTGTCACGTTCATTTTGCCGCAGCTGCACGGGCCACCTTCCTGCTCCTCCCACCTGCCCAGCTTGTGTCCGACTCGGCCCTTTGGAGCTGCTGCTCCTCTGCCAGAACTTCAAGATCAGTCTTCTCTGAAATGTCACAGTTTCAAAGTGAACTCATCGGAGCCCTTTGTTTCACGTTCTTCTGAGCATTCCCTTTCCAACATTTGAAGTTATCCTCTTTTCTTTTCTTTTTTCTTTTCTTTTCCCTTCCTTTCCCTCCCTTCCCTCTTTTCCTTCCTGTTCTTTTCTCTTCAGTTTCTGTGTCTGCTCCTAAAGCGTTTAACCTCTGGAGGACAGGACTTTGTCTTCTGTTACACCTGCAGGGTGGGTAGTTACCGCTAGAGCACAGTAAGGGCTTAGTTATTGTATGTTGAATGACTGATTTAATTCCACAACTAAGAGCGAAAGTGATTACATTATTTTATAATAATTATTACAATGGGTAATCTGCCCAGGACCCCTCCTACCAGAACTAACAAACATTTTCACTTCTTTCCTCATGGGCGAGCAGCCACCTGCCTCCTTAGAGTTAGAGAGGACCCAGGGGGCTCTCCTGGTGTCAGAAAGCAGGACATGATCCTTTGATTTGCACTGACACACGTACAGCCCTCACAGACCATTCATTCAAAAGCAATATTTCTCATTTTCTTTTTGCCAGGCTTGTGCACGAGGCTTATTTTTGTTGGGGCACACTGCCATGTGGGAGAGCCCTGCAGAGCGCTCTGTCCCCTGTTGAGCACTGCATGAGAGTGGGCCCAGGTTTTTATCTTTCAGAGCCGCCCTCCACCCTAACCCCAGTTATGAGGAATTTTACTTTCTTCACCCCTTATTAAAATCAGTTCTGCTTTCCCTCCTGCCCAGTGTCCACCTTCCTCGGTCATGCTTAATGGAGAAAGGGCCTAGAACACACTGTACAGAAACTTAGGCTGAAGTTTTGCCGTGTGCGAGTTGGCTGTCTAACCCCAGGCGCTTGAGAATCCAGGAACTCAGCTTCAACAAAAATCCTCGTCAGTGAGCGGGAAGGGAAATTCTTCTCACTCTTATCCTAAGTCTCCTTCATAAGCAAGAATGAGAAGTCATAAAGAACTCAACAAATTTTCCCTCTATATATCCTTTGCTAAACAAAATTATTTGGGTGTATGTAAACAAATACACTCTTTTTCTAAGTAGAGGGACCACAAATAATTACCATGTTTTCATTACTCAATTATAAAATACTTAACGGCTTTCATGGCTATTCTATATTACATAAATGCAAAGACAGTTAAGAACTGGACATTTGATGGGGACTATTTACCTTTCATTATGTTTTCTCTCTCTCTCTCTTTTTTTTTTGTATTTTTTTCCTGGTCACCCAGGCTGGAATACAGTGGTGTAATGGTGTTACAATAGTTCACTTCACTGCAGCCTGGAACTCCTCCAGCCTTAGCCTCCAGAGTTACTGGGACTACAGATGCATGCCACCACACCTGGCTAATTTTTTAATGTGTTTGTAGAGATGAGATCTTGCTATGCTGCCCAGGCTGGTTGCAAATTCCTGGCCTCAAATAATCCTCCAGCCTTGGCCTCCCAAAGTGCAGGCATTATAGGCATGAGCCACTATACCTAGCCCTTTTTCTTTTTTGTACTTTGTAAAACTGAGTTAGTGTATGTGAGAATTTGTTTATCTCTAGCAAATCAACTTATGTATTGTAAACTTATTCTAATCACCATCTTATTTTGAAAGCATTAAAATAACTTAAATTTTTAAGCATTTGATTGATTTTCTAGTATTTGTCTTAGATTTTCAAATTATTTTTTCCTGCAGATTATGGAAACACCAATGAGAATTAAGATGCTCCTTCATCAAGGATGTAGATCATTTCATTCCAAATAGTCACATAACATTGTTACATGTCTTCCATTCTTAATATTCCAGTCTGTTCCCCAGTAGTTGTTTTAATTAGAAAGAAAAACATTTCACACCAAGCATTTTAATAATATCCTGAATCAAATTTAAAATAGTTTAAAAATGTGATAGAAGCCCAATAGCATTAATATACAAAGAAGTTATATAATTTGGTACGAAGACTTAAATCTCTATAGTATATCAAATTAAGGCAAATAAGAAGCCATAAAACATATTTTGCCACAGATGTGACCAAAGATTTTATACACTATGTAAAGAGTAATTGTGAACTAATAGGAAGACCTCACCACTGACATACCAATTAAGGGGCAATATAGTCCAATTATTAGAGCTCAGGCTCTGGACTAAGATAGATCTAGGTTCGAATCCAGGCCCTATCACCTGCTGTGTGACATTGGGCAAGATCCTAACTTTCATATTCCTCTAGACTTCTTATTTTGTAATACAAAGAGAATAGAAGTGACTGCCTACAAAGTAATTAAAAAGGGTAAGATCATATATCAACAGCTCTTGTTACAATTACTGAGACTCAGTACTTATTGTTATTTTGGCAAAAAAAACATGAATGGGCAATTTGCAAAAGAATAAATATGAATGACTAATTGACATAAACAAAAATTTTCTCACTTGTAATAAAGTAGATGCAAATTAATATACCAATGAGATGCTATTTTTTCCCTAGTAAATCTGAGTTTAAAAATATGTCCTACCTCTCAATTTTGATATATGTGTAGTGAGTCCTAGAATGAATATAAGTAGAGATAATATTTCTAGAAGGCAATTGGGATTTTTATCTAAGGTCCACATATTTTAATAGCGTTTGGCCAAGGCTGTAGCCATTGTTCTACAGGTACCACTCACATTGTAGTCTGAATTAGGGTTTGCAGCAGCTTCACATATATAGACTACTTTATGTTGGTGCCCTCTAGAGTTGTGTAGCTTTCAACCCTGACGTTCACATCTTCAACTTATAGCAATCAAGCCTAAGAAAATAAACACAAAGGAACATATACATTTATGTATAAAGATTTTTATCTCAGCATAATTTACAGAAATGCAAAAACTGTGAAACATCTTAAATTTCAACCAACAGAGAAATGGTGAAATAAATATTTGTAGATTCATACAATGGAATATTTTCATATATCCACTAAAAATCATGTTCAGACTGTGTAATGAGGCCAGGAGTGGTAGCTCACACCTATAATCTTAGCCAGGGAGGCCAGGGTAGAACGATTGCTTGAGCTCAGGAGTCTGAGACTAGTGTGAGCCTGACCGAGATTCTATCTCTACTAAAAAAAAACAAAATAGAAAAATTAACTGGATGTGGTGGCAGGTGCCTATTGGCTCCTTGGAAGGCTGAGGCAGGAGGATCACTTAAGCCCAAGAGTTCGGGGATGCAGTGAACTAGGATGACACCACTATACTCTAGCTGGGGCTATAAAGCCAGACTCTGACTCAAATGAAAGTAATGACTTGGGAAAATATTCTTACAAGGTCATTCCAAAAGGAGAATAGCTTTATTATTATCTCCACCTAGAAGAGTAAAGCACACTCATTTCAAAAATTACACAGTATAGAAAAACTAAATGAAGTGGACACTACTAATTTTAATAATCAAAAAATAGGTGCTTTTGGTATAGATTTTAACCAAGTATTTTCCACGCCTATATTCCTGTGTAATATAAACTGCAAAACACAAACTAGAAAACAGCAAAATCCCCCTGAAAGGAAAAAACAACCAAAGTATTGAAGGACATTCAGGGTGGTGGGAATATGGATGGTTTTTCTTTTACTTGTCTATTTTTTATCTCTAACATGTCTATAGGAAGAATGAATGACTTTATAAGAAAAACATTCTAAATATCATAAATGCTATAGATGCCTTTGTCTTATGTAACTTATGGCTAGTTCATTCGGTGCTCTGGAGATGGAATATAAAATAATACATGATATTCTTTTGCAAAATGAGAAAGAACAGTCATTAATCATGTTGCTGTCTTCTTCTTAATGAAGACATGCAAATGCATATGCAAATAAGCTGAACTTCTATTTTGAGACGGTGACAGGATGCTCTACAAAAGGGAAGGTAATGATAGAGTTTGAAAAATGGGAGTGTGGAGGAAGGTTAGCAGCGGAGGAAGATTTCTATTCAGGGCCTTAGAAGCGTTGTATTCATCTGATCGTGTTCTGTCTAACAATAATAAAATAAGACCACAAACAGCATTAAGAAACGAAAGCTAGTTATTGTAGCCCAACACACAGAACATAGCAGAATGGAAGACAGAGACCCAGAACAAAATGAAAATGTATAAAGTTATAATATTGTTCAGACTTCTTCATCAGTCTTGCCAGATCATCATATATATTTGACTCCTTGACAAGTTTAGTCAATATTACCTATGTATAACCCTAGGGTATTTTTATCCAGTATCATACATTTGACTCAAAACTGAAAAAAAAAAAAAAAACAGTTCAACCTTCAAAAATTTTGTCTACACAATTACGTGTACCCAAACACAAATTGAGTAAACTCAAAGTCCCTCTAGATTGTTAGCATTCAATAGACGAAGCTTTAATGTCACAAGGGAGGATGAAGCACTGAGGTTCTTTAACGTGACTGTTCCAAGGAGAATTGGAGCCAGGCTTACAGAAAATTAAAGTCACTGGACAGGGCAGAAGAGACTATGAGACAGCATCCTATTACGTTAATCCTGTTTCTGCCCTTTCATGTGGAAAATCAGGACGGCCAGCTGCCTTTAAATGGCTTGGGGACCCAGACTAAAGATAAACACTCAGCTGGATTCTACAGACATTTCTGAGATTCTATTATAGGAAAGGTTCCTGGGTTAGGAAGGAAGGTACAAAATGGCAAAACACCATCACTGTCCTCCAGAATCTTCCCAGTGCATGAAAGAGCCAGGCAGGAAGGTGACTGCAAACCAAGGCAGAAGTTTTAAAGTGCTGTGCTGGTGGCATCGACACAGGAAGAGGAGATGAAGTGACAGTCCCCTAAATAGGGGCTGTGGTCAGTATTACAGCGATAGTAAAACTCACCACTCAAAGCAGGATCCACGGAGCAGAAGCTTTAGCCTCTCCCTGGAACTCGTGAGAGTTGCAGACACTTGGCTCCCACCCTCAGATCTCCTAAGTTAGCAGCTCAGAGGTGAAACCCAGGAATTGGTCTTGGTAGGTCCTCAAGTAAAATTTTTGGGCCCCAAAGTTTGGGAAGCAGCATTGTTCTGAAGTACAGATACTTGTGTTGTAAGAGGACATGACCCTTTTTTTTTTGTTCATGCTAAATTTTTAATAACGCACTATTTCTATTTTTATTTATTTATATTTTTGAGACAGAGTCTCAAGCTGTTGCCCTGGATAGAATGCCGTGGCATCACAGCTAACAACATCCTTGAATTCTCGGGCTCAAGAGATCCTCTTGCCTCAGATTTTCTATTTTTAGTAGAGATGGGGGTCACGCCTTTGCTCAGGGTGGTCTCAAATTCGTGAGCTCAAGCAATCCACCTGCCTCAGCCTCCCAGAGTGCTAGGACTACAGGTGTGAGCCACTGCGCCTGGCCTAACACACAATTTTTAAATCAATGATTATACATGCTCATTGTAGGAAACTTAGAAAATGTGGAAGAATACAAAAGGTATTCACCCTCGTGTATTAATGTATTGGTTACAGAGAAACCGAAGAGAGGGAGATATATAAAAGACATGTGTGTAGGAGATATGATATAACATATATGAAATCTATATATGAGATAGATAATCAGTCAGCCCTCCATATCCATGGGTTCCACATCCATGGATTCAAACAACTGCAACTCAAAAATATTTTTAAAAATGCAAATAATAAAAATTAAGACAGTATAGCAACTAGTTACATAGCACTTATATAGTGTTAGGTTTTATAAGTAACCTAGAGATGATTCAAAGTATATAGGAGGATGTTCATAGGTTATATGCAAAACCCACACCATTTTATTTAAGGCACTTGAGCATCCACAAATTTTGATACCTGCAGTGGGTCCTCAAACCAATCCCCAGAGATACCAAGAGATAACTGTATACATGTAAGAGATACATATATACGTATATGTTGTATATGTATATGTATATACACACATATACATATAAGAGAAATATACAGGAGCTAGATATATATAATAATATATACAGGAGGCAGATATAGAAGATATATACAAGAGAGATATATGGATAGGAGAGATTTATTATAAGCCATTGGCTCACATGATTACAGAGGCTGGTAAGTCCCAGATATTCAGGGTGAGCTGGCATGGGAGAGGCCCAGCGAGCTGATGGTATAATTCTAGTCTGAAGGCTAGCAGGCTTGAAACTCATGCTTCGTTTGAATCCAAAGGTAGAAAGAAAGCTTATGATCCAGTCTGAAGGCTAGTTGGAAGAATTTTCTCTTATTCCCAAGGGATGGTCAGCCTTTTTATTTACTTTTTATTTAATTTAATTTATTTTATTTTTATTTTGTGAGACAGAGTCTCCATCAGCCTCCTGAATATTTGGGACTATAGGCACCTGCTGCAACACCAGTTTTTCTAGTTTTAGTAGAGATGGGGTCTTGCTCTTGCTCAGGCTGGTCTTGAACTCCTGAGCTTAGGCAATCTACTCTTCTTGGCCTCTCACAGTGCCAGGATTACTAGGTGTGAGCCACTGCCTGGTGAGCCCTGTGTTCTATCTGGGCCTTCAGCTAATTGGATGGGCCCCACCCACATTAAGGAGGTCTATCTTCTTTACTCAGTCTGCTGAGTTAAATGTTCATCTCGCCCAAAACTCCCTCGCAGAACCATTCAGAATGTTTGACAAAATATCTGGCCGCTTCTTGGCCCAGTCAAATTGACACATAAAATTAACTATCATGCCCGAATTAACTCATGTAAACATTTTGGTTTACGTAATTTGTTACCATTTCAATTTCAACACTAAGGAATGGGAGTTCATGTGAACGAGGGTGAAGTCTTAGGGTGTAAAGAGTCAGCATTTTACCTCCTGCCTGGCTGCTGCTGCCCCCATCGGAAGTGGACGGCAGGTGCATTCACAGGCAATAACCACTTCTTTCTGTCCATGCCAGGGGCTTCATTTTCATACATTCAGAACACATAAGACGTTGTGGGGGTTTTTTCCTCCAAAGCAATTTTTCTAGCTGTGGCGTGAATTATTTCTCTGGCATAAACATCACCCTTCAACCCCATCTGAGCTGAAAATCCCATTTCTAATCTTCTTTCTGATTGAGAAATGACAGAGTGGATTTTCTGGGAAACATCTGGTTGTTCTTGTGGGAGTGGCCCCAAAGCAAGTGCATATTTTTTATGCTGATTCATTACAAAGTACATTTAAAAAAAATCAACGCCTGGATTAAAATTTGAAATCGAGAAATGTTTGTCCTCGTGGTAGACTATATTCTGCTTTCTCACATGGTGATGTCTGGGGTGACACAGTCTTATGAAAGATCTTGATAAGGATTTGATTTGTGCTCTTTGCTTCATGACCAGAGACAGTACTGGCAAAATCAGGAGCAACATTAGCCCTCACCATTGCCGGCCAGCGTCTTCAGCAGTGTAATCTGTTCCTCTAAATCCCATATTTTCCATCAGTGGTTTTAAGTGTTGGCATCATATTGGAATCACCTGGGGGGGTTTATAAACGTGCTGATGTTTGGTTTCTATCCCCACAGACTCTATTTGATTTTTCTGGAGTGTGATCTGGGCACTAGGCTTTCTAAAAGCCTTCTGGGTGACTGACTATGCACCCAGAGTTGCAAATCATCACCCTAGGACCCTTACTACTCAAAATGTGGTGATGCACCTTCAAGCTTGTTGGAAATCAGAGGCCTGCTCCAGACCACCTGCATCAGAATCTGTATTTTTTAACAAGACTCCCAGGTAATCTTAGGTATATGATAAGGTTCTGTCCGATGCTGTGTTGGTCCTCCCCTTGGAATTAAATTCAGCTTTTGGGACAGGGAAACTCAATATGGTGAAATAGTTATTTTATTTAATGTCTTAGGTCTCCCAAGATGATCAAATTATAGCAGGTGTTCATTGCACTACTTGAGTAAGTTTAAGAACTAAAAGTTCTAATTATGAGCTTTGAGCAGCTGGAAGTTGAATAGAATAGAGTTTTTGATTAGGAAGAATTCTTGATTCTTTGAAATCCTCTTGCGTGTGCAAATAATTTCTTAGTTTCCCTCAGGCTAGGCCTATTCCTGCCCAGGCCCTTGGGGTCAGGAGCACAAGTCCAACAAATTCTCCAGCTCCTGGCCTGACCAAAGGTTTATGTTTTAGGTAAGAAAATATGATAGTATTGTCCTAAGTTTCAACAGAAAAACATGAGTATTTAAAGCAAAGAAATGTATTTTAGGTTGGGTGTGGTGGCTTACACGGTGTAATCCTAGCACTCAGGGAGGCTGAGACAGGAGGATTGTTTGAGTTTAGGAGCTCAAGACCAGCCTCAGCAGGAGCAAGACCCTGTCTCTACCAAAGGTAGAACAAATTAACTGAGTGATATTCTTGTAGCCTCAGCTACTTGGGAGGCTGAGGCAGGAGGATCATTTGAGCACAGGATTTTGAGATCGCAATGAACTATGATGAGGCCACTACACTCTAGCCTGGGGAACAGGGAGACCCTGTCTCAAAAACAAACAAAAAAATATTTTTTAAAGACTATTTTTCACTTGAATAATAGTTTAAAGAGTAAATATTAACCAAAAGAGAAGAATGAAACTTCAAACAAAAGCTAAAGGGTAAGTCTTCTTTTTGTGTATTTTGAGAAAAGTCAGCCATACCTGGGATATGTCAAATCAACCTATAACCTTGATACCTTATTTACTCTCTCTAATTTTTGGTTTTCTTAACCAAATAATGTATGGACGATAGTATCTACGTCTAGGGCTATTGTGTGCAAAGATGACAGATGAATGGCCACCAAACACATGGAAAAATGTTCCTGGTCTTTAATCATCAGAGAAATGCAAATCAAAATCACTCTGAGATATCACCTAACCCCAGTAAGATTAGCCCACATCACAATGTCCCCAAACTGCAGATGCTGGTGTGGATGTGGAGAGAAGCGAACACTTGTACACTGATGGTGGGATTGCAAACTAATACAGCCTTTTTGTAAAGAAGCATGGGGGATTCTCAAAGAGCTAAAAATAGACCTTCACTTGATCCTGCAATTCCATTACTAGGCATCTCCTTACAAGAATAAAATCATTTTACCACAAAGACATTTGCACCAGAATGTTTACTGTGGCTTAATTCATAATCACCAAGTCATAAAAGCAACCTAAAGGCTCCTCAACCCATGAATGGATCAACGAACTGTGGTGTATGTATACGATGGAATACTATTCAGCCATTAAAAATGATGGAGACTTTACATCTTTTACATTCACCTGGATGGAGCTGAAACACATTCTTTTTAGTAATGTATCGTAAGAATAGTATAATAAATATCTAATGTACTGAATAGTAATATGAAACCAATATATAAACAATTGCATGCTCATTGAACACTAAAATAATACAGTCTAGTACAGGGTCGGGGGGAGGGGAGGAGAATTGGCAGAAGGAGGCAGGGACTTTACACTGGAAATAAGAACAACGTACCCTAGAAATTTGTACCCTCATAATAATTTGAAATAAGTAAAATAAAAATAAATTTTAAAAAGATGTTACATAAGTGTTATAGCTTCAGTTTCCCCCAGTGAAAAATAGAGATAAATCTTAACTCAAGACTGTTGTGAGAGACGAAAATGTGTACTTTGTGCTCAGCATGGTCCTGGCGCACAGTAGATGACTGCTATGTAGAGGGCGATCTTTGTCTATCAGTAATGGCAGAGAACGCAGGGAGTGGTTCTAATAGTGGCAGCACCAGGAGTCATCAAACGATTTCTACTCCTTCAGATTAGAGTGACCCAATCTGGTGGAGAAATTAAGTCATCTTTCTAGTTTTCCCACCAAAATCTACTTTAACATTCTACCAAAATTCTTATCCAAGGAGGCAGGATGGGGAAATGTCCCAATGTAAAGCTTTTTATGGGAGGGTGAATGAGAGACAGAGAGTGAGCACACAAGTGACTTGAGTGTACTGTGGAATATTACACATGCTACTCCCTGAAGAAGCTGATGCATTCTCAACATTCACTCTCTCTTCAAGAACTACCAAGGTTAAAAAGTACCTGCTGTACAGGATATATAATACTAATATATATTATATATTAATGTATATATATACTAATTATATACTAACATATATTATATATCATAATATATAAGCGTGAATATTATTGTTGGCTATACATTGTTTTACATAAAGATAAAGTATATTATTATCTCCATCTTACCAGAGTAGGAGACTGAGAAACAGAAAGGTTAAGTTCCTTGCCTAAGGTCAAGGTCATCAGGCATGTATGTATGTAGCTGAATCAGAATTTGAATTCATATTTATCTCTGAAGCCCAGGCCCTGCTCATATGCCTCAATATATTTTCATATAGGTGGCACATCAGACCATAATTCTTACAGACTACTTTGGAAAAGCAGGTGTAAGCACACTATGACTTGCTCCAAGGAACAGAGGACACCCAGAACTCCTAAATGGGCTTCTATTCAGTAGACACTGTGTTACACCTATCATTTTATTTAATCCTCACAAACTCTGTAAATAGGGATTATTAACCCCACTTCAAAGCTCAAGAAACTGAGATTAAAGAACTTGTTCAAGGTCACTTAGCTAATAAGTGACAAACTAGGATTGCAATCCAGGTCTGTCTGACTCCATAGACACATACCCTACTTTCCTAGAATGACTTTTTCCTACCTTGTTTTACAAGGAATCTGAAATATTTGGAAAAAGGCTAAAACACGTTTTCCATTTCAGCAGCTTGGTCTCGATATAATGTCTGTTAGCTTTCCCTCCGTGTACGTGACTCTCTCTTCTTAAAAATATATACTTTTGTTTTATTATGGAACCTGTAGCTGCCACAAGGAGAGAAAAAAAATATTGATTCAGATTTTCTGGGACTGGGGTGGGGGTGGGGGGTGAAGGCAGAGACCACTCCAGAGTACAGCATTGTTTGGTTCTGGGGCTAACAAGCTCAAACTGTGGATGAGAAAATGCCAGCTCTCTGGAATTAGCCATTGAAGCTTGATTTTGGAGATTTTTTTTTTTTAACTGTTGAAAAAATAGTCATCACATGCACAAATAATCCTTATAATTACTAGTTAAGAGAACATTTCTGTAGCTGTTTTGAAACTTTGTCCTAGGAAAAATGTAAATGTCCCAGGAAGGAGTGGAGGCCTTTGTGTTGTAGGATCCCCCAGGGCAAGGATACAGTTTTCCTCATCTCTTTATTCCCAGAGTCTAGCACATTCCCTGACACACAGAGAGTGTTCAATAAACATTACCAAGTGCATTAGGGAATGCATGAATAAATGAACAGTTAGCAGAGAATAAATCCACCAGTTGCCTTTATGAAAGCAAATTTTGATAGTAAAAGTGCAGAAAGCCATAGGCACCCCCCAGAAGACACGAAAAACAAACTCACTTCACCCTTTTGCCCAGAGCAGGCTTAGAGCTGTCTTCACTTTAGTTTATCCTAGATTTCTCATAGGACATTGAGGGCAGAAAAGATTTTTATAATCTAAAATGTCAGGGAACAAAGCCAGAAGATCCAATAAGCAGAAGAAAACATACTCAATGAGTTTCTGAACGCTATGCTGGTTTGTGCTTCAGAAAGACGCTCTCCCTCTGGCTCCTCTGTGTGTGTGTCTGTGTGTGTGTCTGTGTCTGTGTGTGTCTGTGTGTGTTTCTGAGCCTCCCAAGCTAAGTTGCAAATAGGAAACTCAGGGCAATCAATACCCACGTCCCTCTGCAGCTAGGAGAGAAAATGCAGGAATACGTGTGCCTGTAACATGTGTCGCCACTAGGGGTCCCCAGCAGCAGGCGACGCGAGCAGGGAATTGGGTATCCGTGGCGGCCTCCCTTTGTCTGCACCCCAGGTGTGGACTCCTCTTTGTTCAGAGGCAGGCCTGCTACCTGCCAGGGCTGAGCTGCCGGCTCGCTAACCCAGTCCTGGGCTTCCTGGCACCTTTTGTGGAAAAGGAGTGTTTGCAGCTTCTGCCTCTGGATAGGCCTGACATTCCTTGGAGGGAGCCAAGGCTTTCTCTTTAACGGGACTAGGTGTCTTTGTGCTTGAAATAGGGCTTAAACTACAAAAGGAAATATTTCTTACTACAACAAAATTGATGGCAAAAGGACTGCTTTTCAGGGTACAGTAAAGTATTGGCCATAAAATATTTAAAGCTAGTTGACAAATAGCCCCACTGTTCTCTGGTGAATGCCAGCCCCTGGATTAATCTTGAAAGTAAGGAATACAGTATTTCATTCTGTGTTTGGGGAAAGGGAATGACCTTCACTAAGAAACACCCCAGAGTGGCCCAGCGAGCACAGCTCCCGCCATGACAGCCACAGTAACCCTGCTGTTTTCTTGTCTGCTTTTAAACTTCAAGAGATAAACAAATTACAGTAATGTAAGAGCTACCCTACAAATAGTAAAGGCTGGTGATGGAAGGAGGGTAGGGTGCAGACAGCAAACGTTTGCTCCATCAAAATTGTATTCTTATGTTTTCACCATTTCAGTTCTTGGTCACAGCAAAGGTAGTGCCCTTACACACCCATCAACTTCCTCCTGTGTTCAGATGGGTTACTGGTCATCTGGGGCTCAGCGGTCACAGCTACTGAGGTGGAAAGTGATTGGCATATATGAGAAATATTTACTTTGCTCATTTAATTCTAGAAATATCTACTGGGCACCTATAGTGTGCAAAGTATAATAGAGAATACAAAGGCTGGGCAGACAAGGATCCTGCCCCCAGGATGTTTTTATTGGACTAGGGAGAAAAAAATATATGACAGAATTAGTATTAGTATTGAAACAAGACAGAGCCTGAGACCTGCCAATTGAGAGGCAGGAAGGACAGCTGGGTTTTGGTATGGGAAGCAGGGAAGATTCTCCAGGGAAGGTACATTCTGGTTAAAACTTCACAGTATGTAGGATGGGCCACAGGAAGGACTGGCAAACACCACACTGCCACGCCCAGGGGGCACAGGGCACAAGAGAAAGGGTCAAATTTGTGAACAGGGGAACAGCAATAAGTTTGGAAAAAGAAAGTTGGAGGCTTGGAATGCCAGGTATAAGCTAAATTAAAACAAGCTGATAATTTTATTTATTTATTTATTTTTTATTACAGGTTAATGTGAGGGCACAAATCACCAAGACACAATATCGAATTTGTTAAGTACAGTCCCTCTTGTAGTTATAGCCTGCAAACTGGTAATTTAAAATTTTAAATAGATCACATTATCCGCAAGACTTTTTAATCTCATAAGATTTTTAATATTTGAATACAAAAGGTAGAAATGACTATAGAAATTCTACCTTTCAACTAAATCTAAGCTCTTTGTAGCAGCAGTATTTCCTTGTCTATTAGCAAATAGAAATTCTCTAGAATGAAGGCCATAAGTGAGTGAACTAAATAGATGAGCTGATTTTCTCCTTTCATTTGGAGAAATACTTTGTAACATCCACAAACAGGTTCCTGAGTCTACTGAGGAGGGAGTTGGCTTTTTTGTTTCAGCCATCTCCTGCTAATTAGTTGATGTGAAACATTTTTGCAAGGAGCACTCAGCCTTTAGGCCTCCAAAATCTAAGACTGATAGTGAATGATCATGCCTGCTGGCTTTTCTCCCTTGGTTATGGCTTTGATGATCCAGGTGATCAATTAATTTTAAGATTTTAATTCTGAACCTGGAGCTCTGTCTGTTTTTCAAAATAATGGGCGTCAGTGTTATGGTCCACCTTCTACCAACAGGCTGGACCTCCCCAGTCATCATATCTTTGCTGGGCAAGCAGATTTGTTGGCCTTGTTACCCTTCCTCTTGACTCAGGACCTAGTAGGAAAAACAATGAGTCTGTTATTTTCTACTTTGTATAGCACAGTGTTAGTGCCTTCTTACCATGTGGCCCTCTGGCCTTCATCTACCAATTTGGAATAATAAAAATAACCTATTTCACAGGGCCATGCTTTAGTTTCTCCAACTAACGAAAGCCCGTTGCAGGCAAATATTACCATCTCAAATTATATAAATAGAATCTGACATTCTTTGGGAAGACTTAAGAGAGAAATAATGAAACCTGTTGCCTATTGCACAACTGGGGATAAGAAGTTCACACCTTAGGCCAAAGATGAGCCATTTCCTCTGGTAGAAGAATTCACAGATGATTAGTGATCTTCAGATACAATGGAGAGAGCAAAAGTTCAAAGTGTATGTTCAATCTTTCAAGTGACTTCTGGAACACAAACTTTATACCAGATACATTGTTTTAATCTTCACATTAAAGGCTCAGCCAGTTGAAGTAGTTTGCCCAAGGACACACAGGTAAGCGTCTTAAGCGTCAGAACTGGAGTTTGAACCCAAGTGTTGTCATCAAAGTCCAGATGGGAACAATCCCAGCAGGTCACAGCCAAGTCAGATCGTCCACTATCTAAAGATCTAGAGGGATATGTAGATGATTCATCAAACAAGGATAAGACTCTGGGGAAACAGGAAGTTCTGCCCTGATTGAGAGGTCAAAGGTGTGATGGGCCACACTTCCTTGAAGGGTTCCAGATCAGGCTGCATGAAGTGTGCACTGTACAAAAGGTAAATGGTGGTAGCAGGTTGGGAAAGGGGTGGTGCTTGAGTCTCCTTATATCAGGCAGGGCTGCTTCAAGGTCTGTGCAGGTGAGGGTCAGGAAGGCGCCGTCCAATGTGACTGGAGAGCTCACAGTCCTTAACTATTCAGCAAGGTGCATTGAAAAAAAAAAAAAAAAAGAAGAAGAAAAAGAACCTTACTGGGAAGACAACTGGGATGGCATCCTGGAGGGAACTTTTAAAACACAGTTTAAATCAACTAGGAAATGTGATGTGGGTGTATATTGTGGTTACTTAACATGCATTATTCACTGTATGCTAGGCGATCCCCCAGGACCTGGCTGCTGTTCCAGTGTCACTCCTGATAATTTTTAAATTGACTATGTCCTTTTAACCATGTTTTTAAAAATTGAACTACCCAATGTGAACACTTTCCATTTTGCTACATAATGAGAGCACTTTTATTCCTTTAATGTTTGCTTTTTCCTTTGATCTAACAATTTCTCTTCAAATTTCACAGTTTTCTGTTGCTTTAGGATTGAAAGAACCGATTAGCCTGCTGGGAGCGTGAAATAGACTTTTAAAAAAAACCTGCACGATATTTCCTCCCAGTGAAATTAATTTAGGTTTAAATGCAGGGGGAAGGTAATCCACCTTGTGCCTGAGTCTCCTCTCAAACACCTAAGCAGTTCCTTATCCTGAAAGGGCACAGTCTGACCGGCTGCCAAGTCTGAAGTCTTTTGTGAGGATCCCTTGCAAGGCTCAGCAGTCGTAGAACCTCTTTCTCATTGACACCCGGCTTTGTGTGGGCCTGATGACACATTTGGCACGTCTCTATTTCTTTGAAGGCCAGCCTCAGGGGCCCAGCGGACCCGTCGGGCACTGGCCATGGCTGGGCTTCTGAAGTGCGGCTGGCTGGGGTTTCCCGGTGTTTTAGGAAACGCACCTTCTTGCAGGGCAGGGGCTATCAGCTCCAGAGCAACAAAGGACAATTTGGAGAGGAGTGGGAGAAACACTACACAGCCGCTCTGGCATCCCGGACCCTTTCTGCCTGGCGCTCGTGTCCTCAGTGGTCCCGCCTTGGCTCAACGCATCCCCCACCCTGGCTGTCTCGCCGCTCCTGAGCCAGGCGTGGCGAAGCCAGCCCCATCTCTCCCTCCACACCCTCCCTCCTGTCCCCTCTACACTCTAGCTCAGCGCTGCGGTCGGCCCGCGCCCCCGCGCCCTCCCAGCACCTCGGGGCTCCGCTCCCCGTCCGGCCTGCCCCCGCCCTGCGGTCCGCAGCCTCTCCCTCCAGCCCCCGTCGCGGGAGCTGTCAAGCCCGCGGCAGCTGAAGCAGCCCCCGAGCGCCCGCGTCTCCTCTCCTTCCTTTGTGTGCGCGCGAGCAGAGTTGGGGCGGAGGGAGAGGGGGAGGTCGCTCTGTCTGTCTGCCTCCCGCCGTCCTCGCCCAGGCTGCCAGAAGTGCGGCCCGGGAGGCGGGAACCCAGGGGAGGGTGCGGGACCCGGCGGGGCGGCTCGGGGCCGCCCGGGCGCCCTGGTCCCCGCCGCGCACGGGGGAGCGCTGACGGCAGTGGGACTCGGTAGGAGCCGACATCGGTCGGCCCAGCTGCCCCTCGCCCTCCCTCTGTCCCCACCTCTCCCCCGACACCCGGAGAAAAGCGTGCAAAGGCGCGGAGAGGGACGGAAACCACAAATAAATAGCGGCGGCAGCAGCGCGTCATCTGGTGGAGCAGGAAGTGCAGGCTGAGTCCGGAGGCTGGTGCTTTCGCGCGTCCCCAGGACTTTGCCATGGGCTGGGGGCCGCGGAGGCTGCGAGCGGCCGGGCGAGGGCAGCGGCAGAGGCGCCCGCAGAGGGGCTGAGCGAGCAGAGACGCGCGGGGCGCGCGGAGATGGCAGCGTCCAGCAACTCCAGCCTGTCCGGCTCCTCGGTGTCCTCCGGTGAGTTTCAGTCCGTCGGGCGCGGCTGCTGCGCTGGGTCTCTCCCCCTGCCCTGGCCCCGCACCCTGGGAAGGATAGAGCCTACCTGTGGCCGTCCCACCGCTCTGTCGGAGTGGGGGCAGGCGTCAGGGGGACACTTGTTTGGTTTTGCCAGCACCTCGGTGCCCTCGGCACCCCCCGCGCCTGACATCTGACAGCGTGGAGGTGGTGGAGCCGTGGCACCCTCCCTGCGCGGCGCGGCTGTTCTGGGGCTCGGGGCGCAGCGGGAGAGAAACGAAAGGAGCAGGGCAGGCTCGCACTTTCCGCGCAGCGGGAGCGGGGCTGGCGGGGCGGGAGGCGGAGGGCGACGCTGGGCGCCCGGACCTGTTGGCCGTGCGGTGCCCGCGACCCAGGATACCCAAGTCCACAGCAGAGGGGCGCGAACCCTCGCCCCTCGCAGACTTGATTTTCTTTGTTTGTTTCAGAAATTAGCTCTGTGGAGACACTTGCTTGGGGCATGGTTTTGAGATAGCAGCGATGAAGGGATTGTGTCTTTCTGGTCCGGATTGAAGTGGGTTCTGGAAGGGAAGTAGAGCCCAGGGTCTGACTCTTGGCACGTTTAAAAGTGTGTGTGTGTGTGTGTGTGAGAGAGAGAGAGAGAGAGAGAGCGAGAGAGAGAGCGCCTTAGACATTTTCTTATACTACTCTGTCATTTCACTAGCAAGGCATACATTTGTTTATCCTTTTAAGTGTGACTGAGCAAAGGGTGGGCTTCTTTCAGCTTTTCTAGGATTGATCCGCGGGTCTAATTGAAGAGAAAAAAATGCTAATGAATCTAAAGCCGCGGGAGTCAATAGAAGCGGACCTACTGGTTTCTGAGTATGACAGGTTTCTAATCAGAATGATGCATTGAGTAGAATTCCTCTACCTCTCTGGTCACTGGAAACTTGAATGCCAAACCCTGAAGGGACAGCTGATAGGACATTTAGTGTAGCTTACAGTATTCAAGGGTCAAGAAGGTCTTGAAATCCTAATGGAAATGCTCTATGTGATAATACTGTGTTAAGTCCTATTGTGCTCTTTTTATTATTATCCATAGATTAAACTCAAAGGAAGAAACACTTTTTCGGAGGTATTGGACAGCAAGCCAGGCATAAAAGAAACCACATTTTTAAGTGTGTAATTAATTAAATAATAATTGCAAGGTGAATTTCACTCAGGTGCAATTGTGATGTGGCAAAAGGTGATCACTCGAAGCCCATCTGTTATCTTTTTGGGAAGGGTTAGTTCAGGGAAATGGCACTTCCTTTCTTGATTACTGCCAACTAATCAAAAACAGGGTATTAGGTGTACAATGCCATTCAAGTTTCTG
Organism: Otolemur garnettii; assembly: GCF_000181295.1. NCBI lineage: Eukaryota > Metazoa > Chordata > Mammalia > Primates > Galagidae > Otolemur > Otolemur garnettii. Next base: position 11,317,973 of record NW_003852423.1, read on the forward strand.
GTAGTAGCAGCCAATGGGGCAGAACAGACATATCTTATTAAGAGCAGCAACAAGTTGACCGCCTGTGGTTTTAATTCTGAGAACTCAGCAAATGCTACAGCTTATTTTTAGTACCTTCCAACCACTGCTGCTGCTTTTCAATTCATTTTGGTTGACTAACATTGAATTTAAAGCACAGTGATGTTGGGTTTTTATTAGCGTATGGTTATCCCGCTCAGAAAGCTGCCCACTGGTGGGGAAGAGGTGGCAAAGTGGAGACTGGAGAAAGGACAGGAGGCAGGATTATGACACGATTTACTGGGGGCATAAATTACAGATGCTGTGGCATCTGCATCTTCAGATCTTGATGTAGCTTAAGAAAACTGATTGGAAATCCTAACTCAGCCTTAGGAAGCTTATGTTGGTTTGAAGCAGCACAGTATAAGCTTTAGATGATGGTAATTGCTTTGCAGATAGGACAGAGATGCCTATGATGGTTTTCTTCCGTGCTTTATTTACCACTCTGTTTTGGAAACTGGGAAGTAACATGAAAGCTGAAATTCAAAAAGTGGGTATGGATATATTATGTGGCATGAATCAACCTGGTCCATGAGTTTATGTTGCCTAATTCACCAATTAATCAGGTACTTTCTCTTAAAACATACAGAATTCTTTTTTAAAGCACACTTACCATTGTGTAGATCATGAATAATTCAGATGACACAAGCAATTCACACCTGGGAGAGGTGTTGGGCAGGAAAGAATAGAGCTTATTTGTGGTGGCAGCTGGGCTCTCTCAGGCAGCAGCCAGAGTCTGAGAAATTAGGACACTCTGTCCATCTATTCATGGCCATTTTCAAGGACCTACTGTGTGCCAGGCAATAAGATGCAAGCTTTAGCTTCAAGTAGGTTAAGTGTGGAAGATAATTTTAGGATTCCTTCTAGCTCTGTATTTCTGGAATTACTGTTGTTGTTTGTTTTTTTTTTTTTAATCCTGACTCTTAATTGGTCATCTGGGTATCTTGGGGTGAGTTACTTAACTTAGAAAAGTAAGTCAATGTCCTCATCTGTAAATAAAGCTAATACAAATGATAGGACCGACTTTATAGAGGATTGTGGTAATTAAGTGAGATGACAAGTGTAGAGGTTTAGCACAGGGCCTGACAGTTATTAAGTCCCTAATGTGAATAAACTTTACTCCTTTAAGGAATGAAAAAGAAGGCACTCATTGCTCAGACTTGAGCTGCAGAAATCTTCTGTCCTATGTTCACTTTGATCTTGAATTTTGGGCTTCATTATATAACATCATCTGAGTGGTCTTCCATGTTCCAGCCATAGTACTGAGAGAAGAGTGAAGATCTTTCACTCTTTGGACCGGCAAATAGCTACCTGCATTCCAGGGTGACAAAATGAGTGCTCTGGAGGTGGGTGCAGGGAAAGAGAGTGATTGTCTCAGTTTAGAGGGATTCCTGCAGGTGACATAGGAGTTGGGTACTGTAGGATCAGTAGGACTTTTCCAGAAAACACATAGAGAGAAAGGCATTTTAGGGAGAAGGAAGAGCTTAGGCAAAGGCTTGGAGCTGGGGAAGTCGTGGCCTTATTTTGACTCTGCTTGGGCTGTTCATCCTTCTGTCGGGTGGTCCCTCTTCTCTGGACAGTTATGCTTCTAGGCCAGTCATGCCCAGAGCTGATGCCTCACTTACTGCTGCTGCTGATGTACAAGATTTTCTTCCTGTTCGGGTGGCATGGGTTTGATGAAAAAAGCTCTGGAAGCCTTAGGACATATTTGGACAATTGAGCACTAAAAAAGGATTGTTGATTCTGTAGCGTTCACTGTAGGGAGAGATGAACTCAACATGGGGTAAACCTCTCTTGGCAGAATAGCTGTGGGAGACTTAGGTTTGGCTGTGTTTGCACAGAGCAAAGATCTGATAATTTACTCAGTGTTAAGGTCAAAGTTATCCGATCTTCCTGAGAACATGTGCTCACTAGGTGCCGTTGAACTGTATCACCCAAGTATGCCATTTATTCTACATGACCAACTGAGACCTAACAAATGAAACAGTCAGGTTACAATTAATTTTAAAATATATTTTCTGAGAACTCGAGAAATTTTCCTCTGGAATATTTAATTATATGCAAAAGAAATTGCTTTATCTTTGTTTTAATGACAACTGCTGGTAATTAAATTTCACAATCACCTAGATTGGCAGGAAGATTTGATTACCTCTATTATTTTAAATTGCAAAAAAAAAAAAAAAAAATCCCTATCCTTAAGCTTTCAATCCAGCCTATGATACTTGATAATATTCTGAAATAAACAATGGTTGATTGGCAAAACAGGTTCCTTAATAATCAAGGGTTACATTTCCCTTTATAATTGACATAAAACTTTTTGCATGTTAGTAATATGATTGCCAAATGGGCCCTTTCACAGTCAAAAAAATCAACCCAAGTGAAGTAACAAATAAAGAAGCTACGAAATGTTTCTAGTGACTGAACAAGGTAAAAAATTAAATATTAAAGGTACCCCTAGGATAAGAAGCTAACGTTTTGAAAACATAAGCATACTTATAAAAATGAAGTCAACAGAGACTCTTCAAATTAAAATGTAAATAAAAAAAGATTTATAAAATCAGTATTATGTGCAGAGGCATCAAAACCTTAATTGAGTAAAGAACATTACTGAATGGATTGAGGTGTTTATTTCTCTGGATTCTATACAACAGTAATGTGGGCCAAGCAAATACTGTTATTTTCTGCTGTCAAACTGGTGTTGATTCTAGAAATGATAAATAGGAATTTGTATTACTTCTTATGGTGGGATCATAACCAGTGACATATAAATGTCTTCCGTATTTCTATGGCAAAACTGAACTATAGTAATTCTAGCAAGGCTTATGTGTGCATAACTAGAAATTTCATGGATCCCATACTACAAAACACGATCTCATTATCGAAACAGATGTTCTCATTGAGCAGTCGTCTTTTAGACTTTGGATTTTTCAGAAATTTTCTTCTGGAATACTCCTTATGCAATTATGTGTAAAAGAAATTGCTTTGCCTTTGTTTTAATGGTAACTGCTGATAATTAAATTTCACCTGGATTGGCAGAGAAGTTTGATTACCTTTTTGATTTTATATCACACGCACACAATTGCGATTTTAAAATAATCACAGGTAAAAAAACTGCAAAGCTAAAATTAACCCTGTGAAATAAATTATTCCCTGAGATGAGGAGCAATGGTTTTTGTATTTTTCTGCTGGCCTTACCACACTCACTTTGAACTTACTATGATTTTCCTGTCGGTTGGGAGTATCTCAGATAAATGGAGAAATACAGAATCTGAGAGGTAAGGAGACTTCTTTTTCCTTTTATTTCAGATGAATACAAGGGCACACACAGTTAAGTTACGTTGTTTGCATTCGATTGAGTAAAGTCCAAGTTGTAGTTGAGCCCTTCTCACAGGACGTGTGCCATGTACCCTGCCTTGTGCCCATTAGGTGAGAGCAACCAAACCTCCTCCCAGCTCCTCCCTGCCTCCGACAACTACACAAGCCCACACAAGAGAAGAACACAATTCAATTCAAGAAGGGGGAGAAAGGAGATTTTTCTTAAGCATATTGCATACTTGCAGTGTTTGACAAGGGGCATGCTGGTTGGTGTACTTCTGAAATCCTAGCTCCCCCTCATTAGCCCCATGAAGTCAACTGGATGGCTGTCGTTTGCCTCACTTTTGTGGGCTGTGAGCACTAGGTGTTTTCTGTGGCCAGTCTGTATGTGGTTTCACTGGACAGTGTGTTCTCCCAGCTGCCACCCAGGGCCTGGCCTGAGTGTCAGCCCTGCTGAGGGCCGTCTGCTCCTCCGCAGGGACTCCTGGTTTTGCACAGTGCTCAAAAGAACCGGACATTCAGTTTGGAAAACCTGAATACGAGCAGTGTCACGCTGGGAAAAGTTTTCTACCAGAAGATCAAGATTCCTGACAAGACAGAAACAGAGGAGAGAAATGGAGCTAGTGATAGACAGACGCGTGATTAATCACATCCGACTGTCACCCACAGATCATTTATCTTTTATGAACACATATTCACATTTCAACCACTTCTGAAATATGTTGTTTAATTTTCAAAACAAATGGCTCTTCCCCCTCCTTTCCTCCTTTTCTCTCTCCCTTCCTTCTTTTTTCCTTCTGTCCTTTCTTGTTCTCCTTCTCTTTTTCTTTTCTCACCTATTCCTATGTCAGCCAGCTATCTCCTTCATCAGTGGGTTACTTTACTTTGTAGTTTCCAAATCCTCTCTGCACCTTCTTGCTTCTCCTTCCCTTTGGCCTGTGGGAAGGGACGCTGGTAGTCTGTCTGCCGTGTGGATTTGGGTCAGAGGATCCAGATGGACACCCTTGTCTCTGGGGCAGCTGGTTGGTGAGACAGCACAAGTGATCTGTCTGAAGGTTACTAACAAATGCAGAGGTATACTTAAAGGCTTCCTTGCTAGGGATTTGCTGGCCCCACAGGCAGTGGACCCTGCCATGGAACCTACATGGCTGTTCATTGAGGTCTAAGGCTGAAGACCTGGGATAAGTCCACTGTCAAGTGGCCACAAAACATTCATCTGTGCTTCCAAGGAGAGCCAGCCCCCAGCTGCTTGTGCAAATAACCTGCTATTCTCCTCATTCACAATTAATTGCACACCTTTGTGGGGGCTGATCTTTGAATATAGCCTGTATAGTATGGTCTGATTTTAGCATTGCCTTGCTTCAACAGTTTGGCTTGTTGACATCACCCAGCCTCAGCCCCATTTGCAAAATAATGCAGCTGCATAAAGTATTATTTTAAATCAACCAATGTTTAAGTGTCATAGATCCCTATGAAATATAAGCTGAGCAGATTTGGAATGGGGGGAGACCTCTGATATTGTTTAACAGAGTCCAACATGGTGTAAGGCAGAAAATCAGAGCCTGAAAGACTAAGAAACTGTCCAGTGCCACTCAGCTGGTTGGTGATGGAGCTATGGCTGGAACGGTCATCTAGGACCCAAGTGCCCGTGACATCAACTTTCCAGCCTGCTTCCTGGCTCATCCTGAAGAGTAACATCATCCTTAGAGAATTTCTTGCAGACATTTTTTCTGTCTGTCTTTTTAGAGGCTGCTCTATTTAATTATTTAATACTTTCAAAAAAGAAGTCATGAAGTGCTTGTATTTTTAATGGGCCTTAGATCTCAAGGCTGTTGTGATGCACAAAGACTTAAAGTGACCTAGGTCTTCCCTAACCATGTGCAGCTGTACTATCCAATATGGTAACTACTGGCCACATGTAACTATTTTAAATTAAAAATATCTGGCCGGGCACAGTGGTTTATGACTATAATTCTATTTATGACTATAAATTCTATTTATGACTATAATTCTAGCATTTGGGGAGCATTTGGAGAGTTTTCTTTGAGGCCAGGAATTCAATACCAGCCCTAATAACATAACAAGACCCTATCTCTACTAAAAAATTTACATGGTGATGCTCTCCTGTAGTTCCAGTTATTCTGGAGGCTGAGGCAAGAGGATCACTTGAGCCCATGAATTTTGATGGGCCAGTGAGCTATAACAACTACACTCTAGTCTAGGTAATAAGAGTGAGACTCTGTCTCCAAAATATAAGTAAATGGATACATGAATACATAAAAATAAAAATATTCAATTCCTTAGTAATACTAATAAGCTAAAGATAGAATTTTTTTTTTTTAAATTTCAGGTAATGTGAGGGTACAAACAGCCAGGTCTAAATATTTGAATTTGTTCCATCTTATAGTTGTGTCCCACACCAAAAGGTATCCATGCCCCCCTACATTGTGCCCATAGGAAGTTCAATTCAATGCTTTCCCATTTCTGTGTTTGTTTATTGTTATGTTTAGGTTATTTTTCACTAATTTTGCAAATTGACTTTTTAAAAAAGTAATTTCTTCTTAACCTGGAGGGAAACTGTGATAGCTGGAGGATCATGTTGGGAAGGGTAATTAAAAATGTTTGTAAATACCTCCTGTCTTGAGGTTTGAGTCAAGCTTTCTAAAAACAAAAATGGTGTTTTGTTTCCCTAATGGCAGCTCAGTTTCTTTTTAAAATAAACCCACAGTGAGTTGTAATTTCACCCTCAAAAAGGAAAAAAAATGTCCATTCCTGGAAAAAGTTTTGTACTGTACTTTTTCCAAAATATCATAATGAAAATAGGAAAATAAGAAAATTATGAATATGTGGCCTGAGGTTGCTAGTGGCATATCTCAGCCTTGTTATTTAAAAGAGATTTTTCTCCCAATTTGGATATCAGCAAACAGTCCAGCTAGAAGGCTTTTGGTTCCACAAAAGGCCCAAATACAGGGCAAAGTAAATGCATTGGTTTTTAGAAAATAAAGTTAACTTTTGGAATTTTCAACATATTTAACTGGGGGGAAATGAATGCACATTTTCCTGCAAATAAGATGCAGGAACGTGACAGTTGCTAAGAAAAAGAAGTTCTTATTCATGAACTTCTATTACTCTCTTCCAGTGCAACAAAAGTGGGAAGATAGCAGGTGTCTTTAAAGTGTCAAACAACTGTCAAGAAAGAGGTGGATATTCAGGCCATTGGATTCAGAAACGATAATAACTAACCAAGACTCTGGCCTGCGTGTCTTGTTCTTTATTAACATAACTCAGATCATAGATTTAGGGTAATCTGAATCACAGAGGCACGTGGGTCATAACCTCAGGCAATTCTTTCTCATCAGAGGTCCAGTTCCTGTATTTTTTCCTGCCCTGACATTGCCCCCTGAATCCTCAGAACAGGCGGGGTCTTGTCCTTTTCAAAGAAATCAAACTTAGCCCTTCCTTATTACTTCACACAGACCACATTAGTAATGTAACATGCTTGTTTTCTGAGTGGTTTGCTTCCAAGGAGTAAGTCCAAGACACAGTCGAGGTGGTGGGGAAATAGGAAGCAGAGAGTAGGGCTTTGGCAGGAGATCCCCTGTAGCGCCTGTCAGGTAGGGGCTGCCCTGACCACAAAGGGCCTGATTCTCAAAGCCTAGGCCTGTGCTGTGCAATATGGCAGCCACACGTGGCCCTGAGCTGCCGACACGTGGCTAGGCTGAATCGAGAGGTGCTACAGGAGCAAAATGCACAACGAAGACTTAGTACAAGTAAAGACTTAGTTCAAAGACTTGGTAGAAACAAACAAAAATGTAAAATATCTGACTTATCCCTTTTACAATCTTGAGTATATGTTGAGATGATAATATTGTATGTAGGGTCTCTTCAGTTAGATAAACAATATTTGAAAAATTAATTTCACCTGTGTTTTTAAAAAATATTTAATGTAACTACTGGACTATTTGAAATCACATATGTCCCTCACGTTACATTTGTATTGGTTGGCACTGGTTTAGATGATCCCAGTGACCACGTTGCAGCCTTTATTGCAGAATAGGCCACACAGAAACCTGCTGATTCACTGCTCAGTGGCTCCCACGGCTGCAGCCCTGTCTGTTGCCCAAGCCAGAAACTTACCCTCCTCCATTCACCAAGGCAGTTCATCCCCGATTCTCAGGTTCCTGTTTTATTCTAATTCCACACAGTGAGAGATGTTCTTAAATTTTCTGAATCTGTGCAGTGATTTTGAGATGAAAAGTTACAGACAGGGACAGGTTGGGACTTTTGTCAGATTCTAGTTGAGACAGATTTTGGGTTTTGTTTTATTTGGTTATATTTTTCAATATATTTCTAGATTTTACATGTTTTTGTTAACTTTATGAACACCTCTTCTTCCAAAGAAAGCCTGCAATCCTATAAAGTTGGAAAGAGAAGCTGAGGAAACAAGGGACACATTTTTCTCTCTACCTGTGCAGAAAACGCTTGTCTGATAGCATTGACATTGAGGCCTCTGGCCATGAACGTGTATGTGTGTGGACACACACGTGAACGTGTATGAATTTGTCCGTATGTATTGTGTGCGTGAATGTGTACGCAGAAAGCAGGCATGGATTAGTTTTCAAACAAAAGTTATTTCCAACCAAATTTATCTCACATATAAATTAATATCAGGGGAAATGAAAAGTCAGGCCTAGCATTACTTTTAGTAATGAAGGAATTCACTTGGGATTATGCTAATGGGGTATAGATATTAATACACATAATTTGGCTGCCTAATATTGATTTAAGTTGCTCATTCAAATTCACTTTATTATAGAGAAATTAGCAGTTTTGTTTTGCAGAGCTTGTCCCCACAGACGGTGAGACCATTAAGCCATGTTTATTAGGTAAATAATAGTATTTTGCTCGTTTTCACAAGCAAAGAGAGTACCAGTAGGTCTTCTGTAGTATGCACCCTTTGTTAGTTTCTGGTGGGGATCCAGTTAGTTCAGGCCCATGCGCCCTCTCTTGTTTTGTGTCCCTTGTTTTATGTCCCTTGTTTTGTGATCAATGTCTAGGTGGAAGGTACTGTCCGTGACCAGGAGACAAAAGTTTTTCTTCTCTGTGACGTTAATATGCCCTAGGGCTGAACTCTGGCTGAACCAGAGCCCTGTGTTTGCTTTAAGCAGCCAGACTAACCCATGTGCCTTTTTTTTTCCTGAATTCTTTTTTAAAGAATTCATTCATTAAGAATTCCTCTGAATGAATTCTTCTTCGGAGGAAAAACGCAGTGGATAAAGGCCTTGTCAACTGTCCTGAAGTAATTAGTATCGGATTAAGATTAGGAGTAGAACCAAAGGCAATCCTGGGCAATTACACCTGTAAGACATGACGTGGAGTTAGACAGTGTCATCTGTCGTAAGAACATAGTAATTGTCACCGTACTTCCTTGGTCTTTATTCCGACCCCAGTCATAGCAATGGGGTATTTCATAAAAATGCTTAGCAGCCTTTCGGGGAAGAGTCGCCCTGCAGGCATCTTGCTTTTCATAAAAAGCTGAGTGTAGATCTGTCATTCAGGAGTTCATGTTAACGTGTCTGAATCCATCTGTAGTTCCAGCCTGTGCTCCTTCTCAGATTAATAGTAATGAGTTCCATCCATTTTCTACCTGCAGAATAGGCTGCTGTGTCTTCCTATTGCTTTAAATGTAGCTCTCTGAAATGTGTTTCTAGCACCCATTCTTGCTATTTATAAATAGATGTGGGTTTATTTGAATCACAGACTCAGGGTCTCACTGTATGCCAAGTGCTAGGAAATAAGGGTCTGGTCCAAAGACCAACACCAACCAGCTCTGTGGTGTACCTCTCTGAGTTTCCATTTTCTGATCTGTAAAATGGACTAATCATACTAATTTTTAGAATCAAATGTGTGAATGTCTGTGAAAGAAATTTGCAAATATATGAACAAAATATAAGCCTCCTTGGTCTCATGAATTTCATACTCTAATAAAATGCTCCACAGGTGCCTTTTCCGGATGGTAAGTGACTACTCAGACCTTATGATTTCCTAGGAAAAATTTTCCTTAAATACTTATCTTTGCTTTTCTTTATCTGCTTTTCAATTCTTTTAATAAATACACCAATTCAGAATGGCTCTACTCTGGGTAAGACTTCAGTGTGTGTCATACAAATTCCAACAATTAAATTCAAAGAACTCATCCTAGAAAAAGTGCTACCTATGTCATTGCTGAATGAGACCTTCAAAGTACTACCCTTGGGACACTGTGTGCCAATGCCAGCACCTAGTCCACCTTTCAAAGCACTTTTTCTAGGATGAGTTGTGAACTTAATTGTCAGACCTTGTATGATGACAGTTCTGATGGTCATTCCAAAAAAAAAAAAAAAAGGAGTTCCAGAATAGCTCCGAAGGGTGGATTTGGCACGGGTGACGGTGCATAGCTTCCCAAGGGCAGTACCTTGAAGGTGACTGTCGTGATAATCAGCAAGGAGGTATGTAGGACGAGTTCGTGAACTTGATTGTCCAACCTCATAATTTCCTATCTAGAGGAATGGCTCTTTTCAAACTTAAATGTATAAGTATTAAATGTATACAAAAGAATATCTGTAATAGGCATCAAGTCAGGAGGCACAGCAACATGAGCTTTTCTTTCTGAAATAATTTTGTCATACATCACTAAAATGCGTGCTCCACAAGGGCAAGCTATTTTTGTCTGTTGTGTTCACTGCTGGATCCCCAGCACCTGACCCAGTGTTTGATGTGCAGGAGGAACTCGATAACGCATTGCTGAGTAGATGAGTATGTCTGAATCCCAAGCACTCTGCTATAGGAGTGTGGCTGTGGCCCCTCCTTTTTCTCTTACATAAATCAGCTCTGCAAGGATCCCATCACCAATTCACATTAGCCCTGTGTCTTCAATGGTTTTCAGAAAATTATTTTTAGAAAATTCATAATATAGATTATGTGCACCTAGTTGCAATAGGAGACTCCCAACAAAATCACATGGCCTTTGCTGAACCAGAACTTCTTGACTTGAATTGTGTGGGTCACAAGCCCATTTCAGGAGTGAATAGTAAATGCTTCATAAACTTAAGCAGTAAAACTAGAGTTCACCATGGACCACGACAGAGAATTTCTGTTTCTATACCAACAAAGCGAAGGCAAACAGCATTTGTTTTAATGTGATGCAGTATACGTGTTACACATCCAAGGATGGACCTGGAAAACATTATGCTAAGTGGAAGGAGCCAGTTGCAAAAGACGGCATATTGGATGATCTCACTTACAGGAAACGTCAGGACAGGCAAATCAGAGAGACAGAAAGGAGAGAGTTGTTTTCTGGAGCTGAGAGGATTGGTGTGAAATGGGAAGTGACGGCTACTGGGCTTCTTTTGGGGGGTAATGAAATTGTTCTGAATTTGATTATGGTGATGGTTGCACATATCTGTGAATATACTAAATGACAATGAATCCTTCTATTTTAAACAAGTGAATTGTAGGTATGTGAATTATATCTCAATAAAGCCTTTTTTTTTTTTAAAGGTAGAAGAGAACTGATGCAGTAAGAATGTGAAGGTGAAATAGTCATAAAGTGAGCAGACAGAAGGGCAAGTCCCATAGGTTAGGGTGGGTCCTTCCCAGCCAGGATCTTGTAATCACACCGGAGCCATTTCAGTCCATACTCACTAATAACATGGTCAACACCGCTGCCCCTTGTCTTCTCATTTTTATTTCCACACTCATCTATTTTCAGCTGCCAGCCCCTGACCTCCTCAGACACTCAGTACTATAGACACTCTCCATGCAGCTGGTTTGCAAGGTCAGCTCAGCCTCTGCTAGACAAACGCTTCCCTTCCCCAGAGTCCCCTAAAGGCCGGGGCACCTTCCCTCCAAAGGAAGAATGAGAGACAGCAGTAGGTCTCCGCTGCTGCTTCGGCACAAAGCAATTAGCGCATTTCTCATGATGAGTTAATTTGATTTTTATCCAGCTTTTTGAACCCTATGCACAACTTTTCTGCCCTCCAAGTAGAACGTGAGTCCTCCAGGAACCAGGTTCCCGCTGTGTGCCTGGTGCTCCTGAGTATTATTAATACAGTGATGCTCGTGGTGCTGCCTCTGTGTGTCCCCACTAGCTGGATGCTTGTGCAGATGTTTCCAGGGATGTCATGTGCATATTCCTTTGTTATTTCTAATCAAAGAGCCGACACCCTTTGATCACGTCAGATCACAGTGTTGTACTGTAAATACTTCGTTAGAAAGACTAAATATTACACAGGTGTAAATGTCTTGGAAATTCTGGTAGTGTTTACTTTTACCTAAATGAGCAAAGAAAAATGTGTTTGATCAGATGAGATCTAAAATGTAAATGACTACAAATAGGAAATTTTCTAGAGCCACATCATATGCACCTATAATGCAGCCAAACAATGAGCATTTTACCTGCTGGTTTTGAGAGCCAGGGTGTTTGCAGCAGTCTTCCCTCGAGTGTACACACTTGTCTAGCTAGAGAGACTTTTCGTGGAGTTGGAGAAAGACCTGGTTCTGGTCTGGAGATAATGGAGGTGAGGACTAGGGTCTTGGGGAACAGACCCAAGTGGGGTCCCCTGGTGGCCCTGTTCGACGGCCTGTCTGAATTTATAGGATGGCTCACTTCTTTTCAAGCTGTTCATGGCCTGTCTTTCTTCTTTCTTTCCATATGAAAACTGAAAGAAGCACCCCATAAAATAGAAATGAACACCCATTCATGGGAGTGTGAAAGCAACCCAAGTACTGAACTACTGTCCTTAATTCTTTCCTTACCGTCTCATTCAGAGTACTTTTCTGGCATCCAGTGGAGGAAGAGGGTATGGGCCGCAGTGGGTTTGTTGTTCTGTGATACCTGGCTGCTGTGGGCCCCCTGTGACAACAGCACACCTGGGAATGGTATTGGGCCTCGCGCTGGCCTCCACAGCTGCCATGGCATCTCACTTCAGTTGACGACTTTATACCTCGTTCCTCCTGCTTTCTAATGTCTCAGGCTAAGTTATCTCTAACAAAGGACTCATTGTTGCTGATACCTGTGGGAGAATCACTTGGACCCAGGAATTTGGGACTTCTGAGGCTGTTGTGAGCTGATTTCACCACTGCACTTCAGCCTGGGTAACAGAGTGAGACCTTGTCTCTTAAATAAAGAAAAAAAGAAAGTTGCTGGGATCTTGTCTTATGCAAGCTTATCTTATGCTAAAACCAACATGTATGACACATTCACACCTCACTTCCTGACCAGAACTTCCCAGGGTAATTATTGTATGGGTTAGCATGCATCAACCACAAATATAGAAAACCCTCAAAAGAAGTGTGAGCTACTGTGAGTTCGATACATTGTGGTGTGTGGTTCTCTCAGCTCTGCTTTCTTGATGGTGGGCTTTGTCTTCAATCTCACTCTCCTTATGCTGTCCAGATGACAGCAGTGGTCTCTGGCATCATACCTAGAAACAGAAAGGGGTTTAGCTCTTCCTACTGGGCTTGTGGAAAGTAAGAAAACCTTTCTCAGAAGCACCTCTCACCCCAGAAGTTGTCCCCTTGCCTCATTGGCCACAGTTTTTTTTTTTTTTTTTACATGCTTAGGTGTGAACCAATTACTGGCAAGGTAATATATTAGGAATCCATGATGCATCTTTGAGAGTCTTGAAAATTTTATGATTTTCTGGCTTGGCCTAATTCTTCTTGCCAGTTTATGGTGCCTTGGGGTGGTGCCTGGAATGGGATGAGTCAGCCTCTGGGAAGGGGTGAGGACACCTCAACAAAAAACAGAGTTCCACTAGGGAGGAGGGGCAACCAAGAGTGTCTGCCCTAGTCACATCATCAATGTCCTCAGCCCTTGGAATCCCAAAGGCCACCACAGAAACACTGAGTATTCTGAGATACATGGCCTCTTCCGATCAAAAGATTAATTAAAATCTTAGTCAAGAATCAAATAATTAGTATACCTATTCACCTTATAATTATACCAGTTTCTGGAAAAATGTTCTGCTTCTCTACCTTTTAAGGTGACTGACAGCTTTTACTGATGTTGGTTTTTTAAAATTTCTTTCTTTTCTTTTTTTTTTTTTTTTTTTTGAGGTAGAGTCTGACTCTGTCACCCTGAGTAGAGTCATAGTTCATGGCAACCTTAAACTCTCGGGCTCAAGTGATCCTCTTGCTTCAACCTCCTGAGTAGCTGGGACTACAGGCACCTGCCATAACTCCTTGCTAGTTTTTTCCATATTTAGTATAGATGGGGTCTCACTCTTGCTCAGGCTGGTCTCAAACTCCTAAGCTCAAGCAATCTACCTGCCTCAGCCTCCCAGAGTGCTGGGATTACAGGCGTCAGCCACTGCACCCAGCCATGTTGTTTTTCACTGGTTCATGCTTTACAGTTTGAAGCACTTTGTTTTATGGTTATGGAAAAATATAAATCCATTAATTAAAAAATGGTTAGATTCTTTAACTCTAATGAAAAGTGGGAGTGTGAGGGTTGAAGGTTTTGGTTTTTGAAAGACGTTAACATCCCTGGGCCTCATGTAAGTTGGAACTGTATGATTAGACAGTCAGGGAATAATAGTAGATGATTCAACCACTCCTGGTTGCTATGGCGAGGAATTTTTAAGGCTTTGATTTATAAGAAATAATGATAATTAGTAGCTCTTTGTTTTTAAAACAGAGATCCCTAGCAATTGTCAAGGCTGAGTGGATTAGATGATTGGCATCTAATTGGAGAAAGAATCTCAGGTTATTTCCTAGAAAAAGAGAACAGGGAGGAGGCTTTTGGAGAGTAGATACTGTTTTTCATTTCATTTCATTTCATTTCATGACCCACGTCTGTGCTAGTTCTGTCTCAGCATTTACTTTTTGTGTGGCCTGGGGAAAATTACATTAGCATTTTGTAACTTTGATTCTCACCTGTAAAATTATTAGTTTGGCTTAGATCATCTCTGAGGGTCTTGAAAATTTTATGATTTTCTGGCTGTGTCTTCTTGCCAGTTTATGGTGCCTTGGTGGTCCCCCAAGGGAGCAACCCTCTTCCCACCCATACACATACATACCTCAGATAGCAATTACCAATGGCATCGTACGTTCTAAGCAGCCAGTCTGTAAGACACTGGACTATTGGATGCCTGCCCCACACTCGTTTTTCAGATCTCACTCTCAGCAGGCCTGGAGATGATCTGAGTGTGCTCCAGGCAGGATTATACAAGCCTTTTGGAATGTAACCCACTCTAAGAAACCCAGCACACACACACCATGCACACACACAGAACTCATTTGATGTGTATTTATTGAGTACTACGTCTTGACCATGTTCTAGGTTTTAGAGACACTGCTGCAGTGAACAAAATAAGCAAAAATTCTGGACTTCCTGGAGTTTCTTAATAGAGATGTAGTACATCAAAGACACTAAATATAAATAAGTATCTTTTAGATATAATTCTATAATTTATACAGTATACCAAAAGGTGATAGAAGTTCTATGGAGAGAAAGAAAGCAGGAAGGGAGGTAGGAAAGGCTGGGAGTAGGGGAGCCTGAATTTTAAATGGCATAGTCGGGATGGCTTTACTGAGAAGGCGGCATTTGCAGGTAGGGGAGCCAGTCATACCGATATCTGGAGACAGAGCATTCCGGACAGACAGAACAGCAGTCGCAGAGCCCTGATGTGAGAACGTGTGTTTCAGGAACAGAAACAAGGCCTATGGAGTGAGCAAGTGGACATAGGACCAAGCAGGAAGGAGGTGGCAGATCATGGCATTGTAAGGACTTTGGCTCTTACACTGAGTGAGATAAGTTGTCGCTGGAGGGTCTTAGAAGGGAGTGGCAGGATCTGACTTAGGTTTGAAAAGACCTAAGAGAGAAGGGAAGAGCAACACTGGCTGTTGTATCAAGTTGACTAAACACGAATGCTGTGCACACACGCACACACCCACCCCGGTGGACACACAAGTTCCCCAAAGAATGTTTATCCTGTTAGGTGTGATGTGCTCTGATACTGTCTTTTCTGCTGTGTTTCTATTCCTTCATTTAAAATCTGTCCGGGCCCCCAAATTGATTTCAGGATGCACTGTAGAGTGGTGACTGGCAATTTGTAAAACACTATAAATTGGCCTAGAACCACAAAGATGAGGTAGATTTAGTTTTCTTTCTCTAGGCATGGTTGGGTAATACACTGCCTCCTACAGAGGCCTCAGATTCATATTTAATAACAGTGTTAAAATAATTGTTCATCATCATTTCCCTAGAAGATTTTGTTCACTTTTTAACTTGCTACACTGAGTGGCACCATTTTATTGCCCGAAGTCTTGACTTTTCCCTACCTCTTTAGTGGGCTTTTATCACCAATATGTATTTTAAGCAACTTTTTATAGAGAACATTTCAAATATATGTAAAAGAGAGAATCCTAATGAACCTCTCATCGCCCACCTTCAACAGCAGTCAGACGATGGTCTGGTTTCATCTACTCTTCATCCCCACACCCTGCAGTATTTTGAAGCAAATCCCATTTCATCTGTATATATTTCAATTGGTATCATGAAAAGACAGAGATTAAAAAAAACTGACATTAGTATGATCTCGTGTGCACACACACCAGCACTGATTGCCTCTTTTCGGTCGGATTAGCCAGTGCTTTTATTTTTTAGTCTGAGAAGGGAAACACAAGTGACCTTCTTGGAGTGAAGCTGAGGTTGCCTGATTCTCAAGATGGCATTTGTGGAAGCCACCGAAGGCCCTGTTGAAGAAATACTTTGTCATCTCCAAAAATGAGTCATTTCAATCTGATTTCCCTTTTATACTTTCATTTATACTCAAACACAGCCTCCTTTTCTGTGGTTCTTGAGAAATCTACAGCCTTGTAAGGCTCTGGGTCTTAGTCATCTTGGTACTACCCCCATGACTTAGCATGCTTCCTGGCACACAGAGGCAGCCCTCACATTTGTGTTAACGTTTTACTTCTTTGTCTATGCAGAAGTGGGAATAACCTTTCCCTGGTCCTATGGCCTCTCACCTCCTGCTGGCCTCCTTAAAACCTGACTTTTCTAGGAAGACTTTCTGGTTCAGTTTTAACCTTTTGACAGGAGCCTTCAGGTTTGTCTCAATTCTTACAGAATTCTTTTATTCTTTCTATTCCGTAAGTTTGTTATACTCAACCAGTAATGTACTGCTGTGATATCTGCCCCAGTCTCCACCAACAATTTATTGGCCAGAGGCGAATTAGATATAGGTTATATTCCTGAAAACATAGTCATTTCTGAAGATGTTTAATAGTTATAATTTCAGATGGAGGTAAGGAAATATTTTTACGTTTGTGTATATGGTATATACTAATCCACTGTTGAATAGCCTATGTTTACAAAGTTACTTACCCAAATATTTTATCTGTGAAAATTGGCAGGGAGGTGGCAATACTCTGAGACTTCTTTTTTTCATCCTTTCTTTCTCTTTCCATTTTCCTGTCTTCCATAAAACATGGGTATATACTTGGTGTTAGCTGCCATGCTTGGCTTTGGGGACTTAGGGATATGAGGAAACCCATTTATAACTCTTTATTCTGAGCTTATCTTTAGCAGACTGTGACTCGGTGAAGGCAGGGACCCGTGGTCAGCAGCTTCCACATAATAACTTTTTAAAAACTTCTCTTTGGGTGAACGAATGAATGAATGGAGACATGAATTCCTAGCCCAAGGATTTAAAGTGAATGTGAACTTCGTGAAACTTTGTAGAACTTGGGACGTCATTAATAATCATAAATATTTGGGGTGGTGCCTGTGGCTCAGTGAGTAGGGCACCTGCCCCATATACCGGGAGTGGAGGGTTCTAACCCAGCCCCGGCCAAACTGCAACAAAAAATAGCTGGGCGTTGTGGCAGATGCCTGTAGTCCCAGCTACTCACAAGGCTGAGGCAAGAGAATTGCCTAAGCCCAAGAGCTGGATGTTGCTGTGAGCTGTGACACCATGGCACTCTACCGAGGGTGACAAAGTGAAACTCTGTCTCTAAAAAAAAAAAAAAAAACCAGAAATTTGTAGTTCAAACTCTTCCCTTAAATTGCTACCTATTCTGAGATTTTTGTACCCTCTCAATGACGCCTGCAGTTCTACATGGATTATTATGAACAATGGCTCAGGTATGGCCCCCAGACTGTAATTAAGAAGGCTAAAAGGGGAGGCCATCCACTGCGCTGACCAGGCTGACCACCCACTTTTCCCGGCATGTGTTGTTCTAGCTATCTGAGGCACTCCCAATTTCTCATTCTCTCTGGTTCTGTAAATGTCATAGTCTTGGAAGCCTCCCGGATGTCCCGATGAAGCGTCTTGTTTAACCTGGAGCTGGGCCTGTGGTTATAACTCCTTAACACTAAGAAAGCATTTTTAAAACTAGCAGACAAATCTATGTCTGTTTCCCAAGGTTTTTCTTCTATCCAAGTTGCAATTTTATGTTTATGTGCATGCTATGCCAGGACACAGTGACTTCTGATTAAATAGGAATTAAAAGTACTCGTTATGTCATTTCAGGGCATGGATTTGCTCTCATGGGAAGTTTTGTCTTGTGTGTGTGTGTGAGAGAGAGAGAGACAGACAGACAGACAGACAAAATATGTGTATCTTTATAAGATGTGGCACATACGTTTATGTCTTTCTGTAATAAAGCAGATTCAATTTCCCAAGGGCAGAAAACTTTCAAAGGACCCGAACCTGTGGGACAAAATTTTAGTTAGTATCTTTTCTTCTGGTTTTAAATGATTTACTCCTCTTCCTTAAGTGATTGATTCTGAATATAAAAGAGTTCTTTTAAAGAGGGGGACTATCACTTAACATTTTAATATTAATAGTTATATATAATTAACCTTATCATGTAAACCGATCTTTATAAATCCCCAGATGGAGTTTGTAACTAAGCCTAAGTAATTCTCCAGGTGTAATGACTGACAAGCCACAGAATGGAAATGTCAGAGAAGCAGTTATTTTGGGAGGACTGGAACTTTTTCTTTTATATATAGATTTAAGTTGCTGAAAGAGTCCTTGTAGATTTCCCTCAAAATTAAAAAAGCAAGAGGAAGAGGAAATTACAATTAATAGCCTTAAAATTCCAATTAATCTCTCAAATAGTGATTAATTTCCAGAGACAGGGAGACTCTGCAGTGCATCTGAGAGAAAGGCAAAGACAATTAGGATTGGGGAAATTGGAAGAGGGCACTTGGGTAGGTGCAAGTCCCACCAGGGCTGCAGGCTGCACCCGGATTGAGATAATTGACAAGGTTGGAAACCTGCCAGAAACGGTATCTACTGCTGTCTCTTCCTAATGGGGCGATGTGCCCATTTTAAAACCCACTGCCCGTGTTTCCTAAAATGGCCTATTGTCTCTTTGTGGAAATCTTCAAATAAGATCTGTTATCAAATTACACTTCTTTCTTGTTGCCTCTCAGCACATCATTTGGCCCAGGTTTTGGCCCCTGCCCGTCTTTGTGCTTCCAGTATCCATGGGGCTGTCTTCTGTCTCCCGCTGACAATCAGCATCTCAGTGAGCTGTGTCAGATCTGTGTTGGTTAAAGATAGTGGATACTGCAAATTTCTGAAACACTCATCTTGCCTGGAAATCACACGGACCAATGGCTGTGTCAAGTTTTTGCTTCTCTAAAAGCAAAATAATAGCCTTGCGATTTTGTTTGTGTGCCATCATGAGGACTGGATAAATCAGAATGAAGCAGAAATTAAATGGCTATACTTAAGAAAATAATACTCATTTTTAATATGCAAATGCTAAGTTGACATGATCAGATAGATTCAGTCTTAAGTAGCTTGGAACTTATTTGTAAGTACCATTTTAATTACATGGCAATGAAGATAGTGTTACGCCTTTATAGTAGCACGGTGTTTGATCTGCTCTTTCTCCCCAACCTACTAACCGTACTTTGAGAAGGAAAAACCTCTAGAGAGGGAGGAATAAATATCACAGTCTCTTGAACATCTAAATATATGCAGCATTTTATAGAAATAATGTAAGTGAACTAAGCATTTGCAGTCGGGGGGCGGGGGGACTTAACTTTCAGAGGGATTTGACCAGATACATTGACCTAGAAAACTAAATAAACAGTTTGGAAAATCTGGTTTGTGCATATAATTATTTTTATATTATCTCAGGCTGTGGCTTGCAAAGAGTCAACCACAGTAGTTGTCTGACCTATTGCTCTACCACTGTCTTTTCTTCAACACAGTAATTATGTAAGACTCAGCATGTTTTTAACTAACTATGTGCAGGCAGAACATTCCTCAACTTCAGTAGCCCAGCTCTTTATTAGTCTTTCAGTATAAATAGAAACCTTAAATCAAGACCAGCGTTCATACTGGAAATACAGGCCATTGTGGAAATACGAGCTCTTGGCACTTTTGTTAGCTGAACACGTCTTGAAAGTTGTGATTTATCAGATATTTCTAATTAAAATAGAAAGTTAATCTTTAATATAAAAGAATCCTAACGATGCTTTTTATTTGAATATAAATATGCAGTTAGGATATAGGTTACAGGATGTCTTTGGGGCCCTAACGTCCTTTGGGTTTACTGTTTTTAATTCTGGTTCTTCTTCGAGTAGCTTGGAGCAAATAAGATTTCCATTAGAGTGTGTGCATGCTCCTAAGCCTATCTGAAAGAAGGATACATATCTGATCATTTGCCATCTCAGCATCATCCCTTAGGCAGCAGGATGGAAGGCAGTAGTTTAACCTGCATGTGAAGTAAAGTTTCTGTGTAAGAAGATGTATTTCCCTTCCTGGATGTGAAGGACCTCACAGGAAAGTAGTTTAATCAGGTTGCCCTGGACGGCTAATCATCCTGATGAGCTAGCGTTGCAATTGGAAGACATTAATTGTTGTTTAAAACATGAAATGGACTGATAGAGCTCAGATAGATATTCATAAAACTAGATTTAGCCTGTATATTTAACTGCCTTCATCTTACATTAAAAAAAAAAAAAAAGCAGTTCAAAGGAAAGAATGAATTGGAATTAATTACTAAGCTGAAAAGGGCCCTGGGTGATTTTAGTCTTATTGGGGATTGCAACATCCCCTCCCACCCATTCCTCACCCCTGCCAGCATAACTCTGTTTCCTTCTTAAGTTTGTGCTCTGACCATAAATACTAGACAGCAGCAAGTCACTGTAGGCAGGTTTGTAGAGTGGTAGAATCGTACAATACACACGTGAAAAGGTTATATCCTATTTAGGCTCACTGCCTGTAGCTCAGTGGCTAGGGTGCCAGCCACATATACTGGAGCTGGAGGGTTCAAATCCAGCCTGGGCTGCCAAACAACAATGACAACTCCAACCAAAAATATAGCTGGACATCATGGTGGGCACCTGTGGCCCCAACTACTTGGGAGGCTGAGACAAGAGAATCACTTAAGCCCAAGAGTTTGAGGTTGCTGTGAACTGTATGCCACAGCACTCTACCCAGGGTGACAGCTTAAAACTCTGTCTCAAAAAAAAAAAAAAATGTATGTACTAAATATATATATATATATATTTAAGTTTGGTTCTAAAACAGACAAGAAGTTTAGGCTGTTTTCAATATGAGCAGGCTATGTCAGAGGCTAATCCAGGCCTTCTTAATCCTAAATCACCAAGGACAGTTTTGAAAACACACTGGCCTGGGCCATATTTGAGATTTAAAAATTATGATGTCCCAGTGGCACTCATGAGCAGTCAAGGTAATGCAGAAATACTCAGGTTTTTTCCAACACTGCTTAGGCAGCATTAAATAACTTGTTTAGGAAAGAGTAAAATTACTAATTTAAAGAAGACTGGAGTAAATCGAGGATGTATTTTGCCCTCTTCAGGGTAAGCATTAAAATAATGATAATAATAAAAGAAGTCTGGCTAACAGCTAGATAAGGGAGAAAAATAGTTTTTAAAAAATTAGATTTATCTAAAAGAAAGTGAAAAAGAAGAAATACAGGAATTAAGAATAGATGAGAAAAACAGGGAAAAATGCAAGATGGTAAACTAAAAGAAACTACATTAGTAATTATATTAAATATAAATGGTTTCAGCATTCCAATTAAAAAACAAAGATTGCCAGACTGGGTAAAGTTAATCAACTGTAGTAAGTTTAAATTCTAATGGAGTTCATTAAGTTCAAAATTTCTATAGACTCAGAAAGTTTGAAAGTAAACTGTTAGAAATAGATATACTGTGCAAAAATTAACTAAATGAAAGCTTATCTGATCACATTAATACCAGATAAAGTAGACTTTAAAGCGAAAGTTATTATGAGAGAAGGGCATTTCTTAGTGATGAAAGGAAGTTATAACAATCCTAAATTTATAGGCACGTGATATCTTTAAAAAAAATACAGATAAAGTGAACATTAGCAGAATTAAAGGGGAAATAGACAACTCCAAAAATCATTGTTGTAAACTTTAGGAAAATAAAAGTCAATAAGTTGAAGAATATGATTATACAACTTGACCTACTTGTCAACTATACAAAACTACATCTAACAACTGCATTCTTCTAAAGATACACAGACCCTCCTTTTAAGTGATCATGGAACATTTAACACAATAGATCACTTCTTGGCCATAAATTATGTCCAAATAAATATCAAAAACCTAAAATAATTATATGGGTTCTGGCTAGTATAAAATTAAATTAGGACTCGATAATAGAGAGTTGCCTAGTAAATCTCCAAATATTTGAGATTAAACAAAGAACTTTTGAATAACCCATGCAAGAAGAAATTATAATATTAATAAGAAAGTATTTTGAGGTAAATGATAAAGATTATGAAAATGGACCATATACAAATTTGTGAGATGGAACTAAACCAATGCTTAGCATGAAATTTATATTTTGCAAATGTATCTAGTAGAAAAAAGGAAAGCTTGAAAATAAATGTTTTAAATTTCCAACCCAAGAAACTAGAAAGTAGTCATCAATTTAAACCCAAAAGCAAAAAAAAAAAAAAAAAGAAAGAAATTACAAAGATAAAAGTAGAAATCAAAGAAGTATCAAAAGATATATAATATTTTAAAATTAACAAAAAAACTGTGTTTTTTTTTAAACAAATACATCTTTTACAGACCAATCAAGGAAAAAGGAAGTGAAAATACAAGTTGGGCATATCAGGAACCAAAACAAACAAGGTCACTACTACATTTCATAGTTAGGTTAAAATGATAAGAGGAGATTATAATTATCTTATTGTTAATAAATTTGACCCTTGGAGAAAATTGAAAAATTTCTTCAAAAACATAACTAAAATGAACATAGAAATTTAAAAACCTAAAAATAATGTATCTATTATTTAAATTGACCACAGCTAAATGCTGTCCCCCAAATTAAATTTCAGACCCCTATTGCGTTAGTAGTAAATTCTTGCAAACATTTATTTAAAAAAAATGCCCATTCTATGCAAACTCTTCCAGAGAATAGCAAAAAATGGAACATTTTTTTAGCTCATGATATGAGATCAGCCTAACCTAATCTGGCAAAAACTTACAACTAAGGAAAATTACCAACCAACATTTCTCATATATCCCCCAAATTTCTTTTAACTAATCAAATTCAGCGACATATAAAAGGATAATACCTCATGATCCAGTGGGGTTTATTCCAAAAATCCACAGTTGATTTAACATCTAAAAACCAATCAAAGCATCACTAAAAGAATAAGATGGAAAATCTGTACTCATTTCAATAGATAAAGAAAAATCATTTGATTCAATTTAACACTTGCTCATAATAAAATTTCTTAATAAAATGCTAATAGAACAGAATTTCTTTAATTGATGGTAGATAGCCCCATACTTAATGATAAAATAATAAATGATTTTTCTATAAGTTTGGGAACAAGTAAAGGATGATTGTTATCACCGTATGTACAGTATCTAACATTGCACAGGAAATTATGGACAATGAAATAAGGCAAGAAAAAAAGGTTATGAAGATTTAAAAGGAAGAAATAAGACTATTTTTCATAGATGACATAATTATGTATATGGAAAATCTAGAAGAATCTACAAAACAAGTGTTGAAAACAATGTGAATTTTATAAGGTCAATGTACAAAATATCAAGTGTATCTCTCATTATAGCAACAAATAATTGGAAAATGAAATTTAAAATTATGATTTAATGTTAAAAAATCAAGTACCTAGCAATACATCTAATGAGAGATGTTTAAAACCTTACAATGAAAACTATAAAATATATTGAGAAGAATTAAAGTTTGCTTAAGTAAATGACATTTTGGTCATGTACATGTAAAATTTCTAGATCATGGGGTATGTATATAAAGACAGTCCCGGGGTTACAAATAGGTTCTGTAGGTCTGTTCTTAAGTTGAATTTACATGGAAGTTGAAACAGGTGCATTTACCTATTGCCTATAATAACCTCCATTCGTAAGTGCAAGTGGTACCTCAGTTAAGATGTTTGGGACTTACTGTAATAGCCTCTGTTCATAAGTGCAAGTTGTATATAAGGCAGATGATGGTAACTTGGGGAGTTCCTGTGCTCAGCTGTACAAAGTACTGCCAAACTGGTTTCTCAAGTCGGCTTGGTGCTCGTAGTGCAGTGGTTATGGCGCCAGCCACATACACTGATGCTGGCGGGTTCGAACCCGGCCCGGGTCAACTAAACAACAACGACAACTGCAATAAAAGATAGCTCGGCATTGTGGTGGGCACCTGTAAAAAAAGAAAAAATAAATGAAGTAGTTTTACTAGTTTACCCTTTCACTCAGCAACGTATGAAAATTTTAATTGTGTCATATCTACATCGTGCCCGTGCCCCTTTTCTCATTCACTTAAAACTCTTAAAATTCTTTCGACTTGACTCTCTACAATCGTACAGGCAGTAAAATGCAATTCTTTCCTATCATTTGGCTGGAATACTGCAAACACTGCAGCAGCAGCAGCAGCAAACGAATATGGTGGGATGACTATAAATATCAACTGATGTTCCAAAGATGAATCATCCCAACGGCCTCTTCCTGAAAGAGGAACAATTACATGGGATTGCTGTCTCAATCAAGAAGTTTGTACTTCTTTTTTAATTTTTTTTGCAGTTTTTTTTTTTTTTTCCGGCTGGGGCTAGTTTTGAACCCGTCACCTCTGGTATATAAGGCCGGCGCCCTACTCCTTTGAGCCACAGGCGCTGCCCCTTTTTAAATTTTTTGTACAGATGGGATTGATCCTGAACCCCTGACCTCAAGTGATTACAAGCATGAGCCACTCCACCTGGCCAAGAAGCCTTTGCTTATTAATCATAAACATAATTCTTTCTTCCAAAGAAATATCCCAATTAGGAAAAAGTTTGAAACAATTTGCGATTAAGTGACATTCCCGGCAAACACTGTAAATAATGTGTTAATGGAATAGAATTGGCTTTTAGGCCGTGGTCAGATATTAGTAAATTTTAACTAAGTTACATGCATAACTAAGTAGAAGAAACTTTGCAGTACAAATATTTTTTTCTGTGTGTGCTAAATGTGCCAACAGTATTTATTTCTAAAATCCGGCTTTGTTTACAAAGAGATTGCAGGAGAGAAATTCAGAAGCTAAGGGATTAGGAGCCACTTCTGCTATGACTAAACTACACGATCCTAGTCAGTTAATATTTTTGTCTGAGTTTTAAAAACTGCAGAAACTGCGGCACATTATACTTTATCTGTTTACCAAAAAGATTATTGTGAGGAACAATTGAAATGGCCTATGGTAGCCAATCCTTATAGGGATTTAAAGTTAACAAGGCACTTTCCACATATTTTTACTTCTATTTTTAAAATAAACTTACCGGTGGTCAAGTGCTATTCAGGCATAAGGTGTATTTTTCACGTAATAAATCACTGGATAACCTTATTTACTATATGCCTTAAGTCATAAACAAAGCCTAGTGTGGTTCAGTCTGGGAGTGTATTTTGCTCATTCCTTCTTGCCTCAGTAGAGAGGAATAGAGAGTATGAGTCATAATGAGTAAAACACATATCATCTCCTGGAGATAGGAAATAAGGATAAAGGCAGATTTCCATTCGGGAGAATTTATTTGGGCTTGGGAAGTAATTTAAAATGGCTATTCCCTCCGTAGGCAATTTGTAGCCTGCCTGGGTTGACACCTCCATTTTCAATCACAGCGAGATTGCCTTTAGTTGCAGGGAATTGCTAAAGCCAGAGCTCTGAAACTCAGAAACTGAGCCTTTTTCAAAACTCTTTGTAGATTTTAGACAGGCAGAATAAAAATATGATCTCCTTTTCTGATTGCCATCACAGTTTGCAAATTATTTAAATTAATTCATCGTTTGTCCAAATCAAGAGGAGAAAATATGGCTTAACTCTAACACTGTCCCGTTACACCTGAACATGCGGAATTCGCCTAGAAAGATATGTCAAGCTAGTAAACCTTATGCAAACCTTATTACAAAGTAGTTGTTTGGGGGCACATGCATATATTAAGGTGACCAGACATCCCGCTTTCGGCGGGACAGTCCTGATTTTTAACTATTTGTCCTGCATCCCATGGCGTTTTTAAAAAGTCCCGATTTTTGGAAAGAATGCAGGACAAGCTAGGGAACAGCAGGAGAATGGGAAGGGAATATACGGTTTTCTTTCAGCTGCTGAAAAGGTTAATGTAACTCCATTTGGGAATGAAGAGGTTAATGTAACTTCATTTGGAAATGAAAAGGGTAATGTAAACTCCCTACTCCCCTCCTGGGCAAGGTATCAGAAGGAGCCTGGCTCCCTCTCTAGCTTCTAGGCAAGGACAATTAGCTCAGAAGGAGCCAAACTGTCTGGAACAAACAAGTAGTCCCCCCCCCCTTTAGAGTAAGGTGACCATACATCCTGCTTTTGGCAGTCCCGATTCTTAACAATTTGTCCTGCATCCTGCAGCGTTTTAAAAAAGCCCCGATTTTTGGAAAGGATGCATGACAAGCTAGGGAACACAGGAGAACAGGAAGGGACTATAGGTTTTTGGCTGCCATGTGACTATTTCACCAGGATATGCGTTTTATATTATTTTTGTTAATTTTATGATGTTAAGCTTTAATAATAACAAATAATTATTGAGAACTGATTATCGAGAACTGCTTATCAAAGTTTGCATTGTCATCAGGCCCCCCCCCGCCATGGTGTCCTGCTTTACCAATGTTAAAATCGGGTCATCTTAGCATATATACATATGAGTACTAAAGAAACAGTATTATATACAATGATGAAGTTCTCAGATCAGTCCACTAAAGCTGATAAATGAAAAATAGGTGTGTGTCTGTGTAGGGGTGTGCCTTCTGACCATCCATTTGTGTGGCCATGTGTATGTGTGTGTTTAAAGCAAAATCTCCAAAAATTCTCTTGGTAAAATGGCATTTGGTTCTATAGGACATGAGTGCCGTGGTGTAGTATCTCCCTTGGTTTCTTATCCTGGTTTTACACTCTGCGGAAAAGTTACTCTGAGGTAGAACAAAGCGGATAATCCTTGATGTATTTGGAAGGTACATATAGACCACAGCTGATCACCTGCTGTGAATTCTTGAGTCCCCTTCCGAGGAATCACCACCAATCACACTGGAAAAGGTGACTTCACCTCATGTGAGGGGACAGTTCTAATTTACAAGAGGGTTTTAAAGTCACTGAGCTTTACTATGGTGAAAACATCATTCTGAAACGTGTCCTACCAGCCATGGGATTAGGTCTTTATTAATAAAACTTCCTGAAAGGTATTTGCAGTGTGTCACCCGACTAGGGAAGATAAATAGGATGGAATCAAACTAACACAGAAAGATCACTTCTCTTATAATTAAGAACAGTATACAAGAATGAATTTTGCATTCACAGCAATATCTGTGTTGGCCAGGGAGACATTAAATAACCTTTCTTTTTAAAAAGTATTTTTTGAGACATAAATTCTCTGTGGGGAAAAAACAGAACAATGAGCTGTCTTTTCTCCACTGGTCGCCTGTAGCATTCCAAATACTTTGAAAAATGAAGGGAAATGTAACATTTTAAAACAATCTTGCTGAAATCTATTTTTATGTGTAAGGAAAAATGAACTGAAGTCCTAAAGTATTTAGACTCTTGGAAAACTTTCATGATGTAAGGCAGATAAGTCTTGGTATAGATCAGTTTCACAGAGTATGGTGGCGTGAAACAAACATGAATCACTGCTTTCTTTTACAGTCAGCTGAAAAGCATCACATCTAATGTTATTTTTTAGAAAGAAAAATAAACGGTACTTCCTGATCTGAAGAAGTTCCTCCTTGGAAACTTCACAGAGCTTTATCTCATTAATGTACAAATGCACAATTATTGCAGAATCGTCTTGAGTCCGTGTATTTAAGATCTTGACGGAAAGATCATTTGTTCCTAAGCACAGCCAACGCGGAAAGGTCAACCAAAAATCAATTTATACAAAGTATAATCAAATTCATATCAATTTACCTACGCTATGACCTTTCAAGTTTTCTCTGGAATTATCCTGGTGATTTAAATTTTGCTCTTAATGTCCTCCATGAAGGTCCAAAATAATTATCATAAAGAAGATAATTTTAAGGTTTTGATACCAACTTTTTTGTCTTGGTTTCCACCTAAAATGAGTTTCCTGTCACTGATCCTTCCTTTCCCCATCTACTAAATGAATGAAAAAGGCTACTACAACTGTGAAAAATGGAGAAGGCATTCCTGTTTCCAGATGGAGATTGTAATGGGTACACACACGCTGTTTCCATCACTTTTGTGCTTATGAAAGATTCCCTGGCCTAGATCTACGGTGAGACGTGACATGATGTTGCATTTTGTCAGAGTACTTTAGGACTCCAGTGTGGAGTCCAGCATCACTGTAGATTATAACTGTGTTTTGGCTGAGTTAGTGGAGTCAGTGAACCTTGTTTCCCCAATGGCTCCCACTGTAACAGCAAGTGCACCTTCCACTGGCAGCAGTGGCAGCAGATAGCTTTTTATTTTCACTTGTATTTTTTTTAGAGACAAGATCTCCCTCTGTTTCCTAAGGTGGAGTGCAGTGGCACCACTAACTCCTGGGCTCAACTGATCCTCCTGCCTCAGCCTCGTGAGTTGCTAGGACTACAGGCAAGTGACACCAAACCTGGCTAATTAAAAAACGAATTTGTAGAGATGAGTTCTCTCTTGCTCAGGCTGGTCTTGAAGTCCTGGCCTGGAATGATCCTCCTGCCTTAGTCTCTGGAAATGTTGGGAATTCAGGCATGAGCCACCATCCCCAGCTGCAGGTAGCTTCTTGAGGAGATAATCTTCATGCCTTTCTGGGCAGTGTAGACTATGTCAAACCATCCACTTTTCCATTTTCCTATTTTTCTGGCTTGGAGTCCTATTCTCCCCTCCGTTGATCTCCTTTCTGCCATTAGGCTCCTGCATGCCATTAAATTGTTCTTTGTTCCACAGGGATTGGTATACTGAGTTCCTAGGAAAAGGTTTGTCCACTGTCCAGAATTACTACTCCTTCTCGTGATAAATCCCCCACTTTTCTTCTGTGTGCCCTTTTTTTCCCAAGTCCCTGTAGGTCTGCTGCTTCTGGGAGTGGCATGTGACCCCAGCTTCACTAAGAAACTCAGGCATTGGACTGGAAGGGGCACGTAACCCCATTGGAACCCTCAGCCATTTGCTGTGGGGTTTGCTTGCTGGGTTTGAACCGTAGTTGTCTTTCTGTCATTCCCCTGAGAACTGAGACCGAATGGAATACACTCCCGTGCGGGGAGTGCTGAGCAATGGAGAGCCCAGTCCGGATTCCCCTTGTCTGCACCTGAATCAGCAGCAGCTGAAGTTCTACTGCTGGCCTTTTGGCTACCCCACTTTTTTTTTTTTTTCTCTTCAGCATATACTAGTTGGAATTGGAGCCTCTGTCACCTGTCACTTGCAACAGAAATAACCCTAAGGGATATAGATCAAATATACAGCACAAGCTCCAAAGGATTTCACTCTTCCCTTGTTTTATCCTGAGCTTCCTGTTAATAATTCCAGGTTGCAAAACTTTTCTTTACTCACAGTGCTGACATCTAATAGGCTTATTGTTAAATCTGAGGCTTCAGGTTATATAAGTTCTTAGCCCTGAACATTTCCTAAGTTCTGAACATTGTATCAAAAAATGTATTAAAATCAGGATATTTATGACTAATTACTTGTAATTCACAGAGGACACACACACATATATGTATATATCTTCACACACATGCACATACACGCAAAAACACATACATAGGCTGGCTGTGGTGGCTCATGCCTGTAATCTGAGCATTCTGGGAGGCCAAGATGGGTAGAATGCTTGATCTCAGGAGTTTGAGACCAACCTGAGCAAGAGTGAGACCCCATCTATTAGAAATAGAAAAACTAGCCAGGCGTCAGTTGCAGGCACCTGTAGTCCCAACTACTTGAGAAGCTGAGGCACGAGGATTGCTTGAGCCTAAGAGTTTGAGATTGCTGTGTGCTAGGATGCCACAGGACTCTTCCCAGGACAACAGAGTGAGACCCTTTCTCAAACAACAACAACAACAACAACAACAACAAAACCACCTGCACACACACACAAACATACACATATATGAGAGAGGAGTGTGTGCGGCATAACCCATTTTAATCAAGAACAGAGGACCATATAAGGGACAGTGGACCTATAAGCTTATAATGCCATATATATGTTTAGATATATTTAGATACACAAGTACTCGCCACTGTATTATAATTGCCTGCAATATTCAATAAAGTAACTGCTATACAGATTTGTGGCCCAGGAGCAATAGGTGATACCATATAGCCTGGGTGTGTTGTGGGCGCTACCATTTAGGTTTGTGTAAGTGTATCCTATGATGTTTGCATGATGAAAAAAATAGCCTAATGATGCATTTTTCTTAAGCCATACTTGACTCTGTATCTATATACACATGCCCATAAATATACATATATGCATGTACACATATATTCGTATGTGTGTCTATGTATGAATACGTACATAATATACATATATATGTTTACATTAAGCCACACCCACATAGGCACAAATACTACATCTTTAGAATGATTAGGATGACAATGGTTAGTTCATTTCACTCATTTGACTTAAAAAAAAAAATCACCCAACCTTCCCATTAGGCAATATTAGGAAATAAACACACCACCAAGGCAGAGAATTTGACGTGATCAAAGTCCAAGATGATTTGGCTGCAGGCACAGCAGTATGGGGGGTTGTTTGTTTCACCCCAGGGTTTCAAGGAGGCCGATCCACCCACACAATTCAGGGCAGGGTGCCAGAAGAATGGGCCCCGGGCCTGCAGCTTGTTGTCCTTCCTGAACTCTCGCCTCACACCCACTCTTCCTTGTGCTCCCGCTTTGCTCCAGGTTGGCCCGGTTTCTGAGCATGGTGACGTGCTGCGTTCTGCTTTCTGGCCCCGGGTTTACAGATGGAAAGCATGGGATCATTTTCCGGCTGTAACCCCTACAGACCCCTCAGGTGCGGTTTGCCGGCTCTGGCCTCCTCACCTGGTCTGACCCTCTTCCTGGGCTGGGCATGCTGTTTCAGGCTTCTTTGCAAGAGTGTGATAGGGTGAGGGAGAAGGTTGAGTTGAAAGAGAAGCAGCTAGAAAAAAGCCAAAGGTAGTATCTTTCCACACACGTCTTACCTTATCTAAAAATACTTCCCATTGGCAGACAGGGTGAGAAGCTGAGCAGATGGCATATGCTTCCTAGTGTACCAGATTGTAATATTATACACTTGGATTACAAAATCTGGGTGTTACAGCCATAAACATATGTAAACATTTTTATGTTTTGCTAAAAAGGAAAAATAATCACCCATGATATATTATCCTAATGAGCTAATTACGAAGATCAATTAATTATATTCCTGAAATCTAGGTGGAAGAATGGCACTGACTCCTGTGATATTCTACTCAGCTTAAGCAATATAACGTGTATATCTCATTTGGCTTGATTGTCACCATTCACTACAGCTGTGTTTTACTTGTTAGCCTCCTAGGACTGGAAGGAATCTTTAGATGAAGAACTGGAAAACTATGGCCTACCAGCCAAATCTAGCCTGCCACATATTGTAATCAATCTTTCCTTCCTTCGTTTCCTTCCTTCCTTCCTTCTTTCCTTCCCTCCCTCCCTCCCTCCTTTCCTCTGTCTCCCTCTCTCTCTCCCTCTCTCCGTCCCTCCTTCTCCCCCACCTCTATTCAAGGCAAGCCTCAAAGTTTATGGAGGAAGAGAAAGATAGGCTTACATAGTAGGAAGGTTTATAAAGCAGGATACATTCTCCATAGACAGTGAATGGGTCTGCATTGCCAGGGCAAGTAGGCAAAGGGGCTGTAAATAAAGTTTCATTGGAACAGCTATAGCTATTCACTTAATTATTGTCTATGGCTTCCTTCCCACTACCCTGAGTTGAGTACTTGTCAAAGTGACCATATGGCCCTAAAAGCCTAAAATACTTACTACATAGCCCTTATAGAGAAGGTTGGCCGACATTACTCTAGAAGGTTATCTAAAATCATCTGTGTTTTCTAGAATGCTTCTCTTTTGTTGTCTCAGAAGAGTATTTGCCTAATTAGTAAAGATTTCTAGGGATGAACATTGTATTGCCTCACCATGTCCCGACTCCTACTGACCAAAATGTTTTTGTAAACTTACCTAAATCCTTCATAGGACAGTATAAACCCAATTCCTCTTTTTAAAAAAATATTTAGTTCATTTATTTTTGTTTCAGTTGCTCATATTTTAAAAGTCTATGAAATATGTTTATAGTCTATGAAAAATATATTAAAGTCTATGAAATATAGACTTTATATAGACATATATTTAAAGTCAATGAAATGGCCCAATTTTTGCCCCCCCCCACAGGATAATATCCATCCCTGCTAACATTCCCAAATCTTAAAATATTTTTCCATGGCTTATCTGTGAAACTTTCTCCATTTCCTGTAATGACAATTATTTATTTATACTTAGAACTGGACATTGTACTCTAGTAATATTTACCCATTACAAAGTACATCCAGGTATGTAATCAATTTGAATCTCGAAATACTTTGTGAGGCATTTGATCTAGTAGGTGAACAACTACATGCCTGTACGAGAGAAAAACACAACCGAATTCAAGGAGGGAGCCTGGAACGAGGGAAGAGACTTGGTAAGCTCCACCTGACAGGTTCAATGTGGGGGTATACGGCACACCTCGTGGGTGAAGAATTCTACTACGATTCAGATGCTACCTAACAAACACAGATGATGTAACCCAATCATATGTACCCTTATATTGATCCAAAATTAAAGAAAAAAAGGAAAAAAACCCTTGTGAGGCCAGCAAGTAGTTTTATATTATGTCCACTGTGGGGTTAAGGGGCATGTGTTTTTATTGGGCCCATTTTGCAGATGAGGCACAGCAAAGTTTACTATCTGGTCTTTGATCCCACAGCCAGAGATTGATAAGCCTTTTACCAGCATACCAGACTGCCAAGGTCATCATGATAAGCTTGGCAGGAGGACATGTAACTGTTCCAGTAAGCTATATTGCAAGTGTCTGGCTCAAGACTGTGCTTGCTTTGAGGGAAAATATTCTGTCCTTCACTGTATATCTGCAGGCTTCACTTTAGCTCGAAGTCGGTTGGATATGGGGCTACGGTGACCTTGGTCCTCCATCCACTATTTAAATACTGTCACTGTGCCTGCATCACAGCAAACAGATTGTGTTAACAGAAGAATTATGGCTCGGCACCCGTAGTTCAGTGGTTACAGTGCCAGCCACATACACTGAGGGTGGCGGGTTCAAACCCAGCCTGGACCAGCTAAAAACAACAATGACAACTGCAACAAAAAATAGCCAAGCGTTGTGGTTGTGGTGGACAACTGTAGTCCCAGCTATTTGGGAGGCTGAGACAAGAGAATTGCTTAAGCCCAAGAGTTTGAGGTTACTGTGAGCTATGATGCCACGGCACTCTACCAAGGGCGACACAGTAAGACTCTGTCTCAATAACAACAAAAAACTAGGAAGGAGTTTGGTAAAGTGAGCAAAAATCCATCACCAGTAGGAGAAAATGGGTGTGTTTTAGGGGAAGAGGGTGTTCAGTGGGGATGGGGGACAGTATAAGCTACATATCCTTTCCACAGTCAGCCCATTGCCACATGCTACACTGTGACATTTATTCTTCCTTTTCTGAGGTACTGAACTCAGTAGTGTCATTTCTCAAAACCATTCTGATTTTGGAGTTTTTGAAGATATTCTCTGCTGTCCTCTTTTCTCATCGCCATTTATTGTTAATGTGAAATTCTTCTCTCGCGGTCATTAATGGAAATATTAAGCAACAGAAACAAAAACATATCTCCTTAATAATAATGTTAATAGATTGTTCTCAGCAAAGCACAAAGATAGCATAGGGACTCTGGTATGGAAATATGAAAAAAAAAATGGGACTGTACTTTCGGGGCTAGATGTTCCCCAACTTACTTAATTTACCCTTTTCGATGTTTCTTTGGGGATGAAATTATAGCTCTGATACTATCATTAGCACCTTAGATTATTGGTTGCAGTGTATAGAAGAAAAGCACAGGCTGCTTCTTGAACATTCCGCATTTTTGGTTTAACAGAGCGTGTTTCCTGTCTCGGGTGTGTGTTGCTCCCCGTTCCCCATTATCATCGCACACATCGTGATTCCTGCATGAACAAATCATCTACAAATTGAGTTTCTCATTGTGCGTCTTCAGGTTATTGCACCTGCAGTATTTATTTTTACTAGTAATAATATTAGAGAACTCATCGATCATTCGAAGCCTAAACTACTCTTCTTTGCAGAAATAGCAACTTCTCCCTCCAGTGTCTTTGTTTCCAAACCGCATCATTCCTGGTCACTGTGTGAGGAGTAGAAAGGGCACAGTTTGACGACTGAGACCCTGGACGGTGGCTGTAAGAGGCGGGAGGAAATTCATCTGTGGGTTTGTCAACAGACTTGTAAACCTCGGACTTTTATGAGGCCATCATTGGGAGACGATAGATTCAGGACCTTGCTGTCATTTTTACTGTCGGAAGTAAAGTGAGATGAGACTTTAAAATAAAAATTTCTCTTTTCTTACCCTTTCGTTCAGTTATCCTTTCAAAGATACTTAAAACGATTTTTCTTTGTATTTTCCTAACCTTTTCTCTAGTTGAGCGGCCAGCTCTTATTCTCCTCTTGTCAAATGCCTTCTCATCCTTTTCTGTGCACAAACCTTCCTAAATCACTATTCCAGACCCACAGCTGCTTTCTGCCTTTGAGAAACAATATGCTCTAGCTCTCTCTTTTTTTTCTGTAGCGTTACATTTGGAAGATACAATTTCCATGTCTAAGAAGCAGTCATCCTTGAATTTTGCAGACTTAATTTTATTCTGGTAGCTTCAAATCTGAAAACAAGATGAGTGAGCTGATATTTACTTGCATCTAAGAATAGAGGTGCATCTTCTTCACAGTGTTGGGGTTTGGTTGAGGTCATGCCTTTCATCTAAGCTGATCACCAGTCCCCTCGGTGTGCGCTCACATATTTTAGGGTTGTTGAATGTTTACTGAATGCAGGATGCTATTACATTTTGCAGGCTTCTTTCCAAATGGTTATTTATACTCCCTATGAAAACTTCAGCAGCTTTTATGACAGGCATTATTTTAAAGGAATGGTGGTGACAATGACTATACATTGATGATTTTTGTTAAATTGTCCTCATGTGTCCATAATATGGTCCTTTCTTTTTTAACATTCCTTGCTATGACATAATAATCCTAATTTCCACTGTCCTTTCTTAGCTTGTCTGGTTACATTATTTCTATGATTTACGCTGGTTTTGTTTACTCGGCTAATGACCATTTTTCTTTAACTTTTCTCAATGCTATACATTAAAGAACAAACTATAAATTATATGGTGCAGAGGCTGGCCACAGTAGCTCACCCCTGTAATCCCAGAAGTCTGGGAGGCTGAGGTGGGAGGATCACTTGAGCTCAGAAGTTCGAGACCAGCCTGAGCAAGATCAAGATCTTGCCTCTACTAAAAAATAGAAAAATTAGCTGACTGTTGTGGCAGGTGCCTGTAGTCACAGCTACTTGGGAGGCTCAGGCAGGAAGATTGCCTAAACCCAGGAGTTTGAAGTTGCAGTAAGCTATGATGATGCCACTGCACTGTAGCTGGTGCAAAAGAGACTCTGTTTAAAAATAATAATAATAATAATATGATTCAGAGCTCAAGGTTTCCCAAGTCTGAGTGCTGGGTTTAAACCCCTCTTTGCCACTACACTTGTTTTATGACTGGGCACCAAATCGTCTCTTTGTGCCTCATTCGCTTTTCTCTAAAATGGTGGTAACAATACCACCTAATTCCTAAGATCGTTGTATGACTGAATGAGTTAAGTTATATAATGAATTTAGAATCACACATGGTGTATAATAAATGCTCCACAATGGTAGCTATCATCATCATCTTTATTGTTATTGCCTAAAGAGTGACAACTATGTCAAAAGCTGTTTATCTTTAAAATCCCTTACAAACATTATAATAGAAGGAGGTGGTCAAGAAATGTGTTAAGTAACTGTGGTGGGTAGTATAATGCCTCCCACTGCACCCCATCCCAGATGTCCACATCCCCATGGAACCTGTGAATCTGTTAGGTTATATGGCTAGGGAGAGTTAAGGGTGCAGTTGGATTACTGGGAATATTGTCCTGGACCTTGCTGGTGAGCCTGGCATAGTCACAAGAGTTCTTCAAGTGTGGAAGGAGGCAGAAGAGTCAAAGGGATCAAAGGGATCAAAGCCAGGAAGACTTAATGGGCCATGGCTGGTAAGGGGCCATTGAAGAGGTAAAGAGGCCAGGGGCCACCAGCCCAGGACTGCTAGCAGCCTATAGAAGCCAGAAAAGACAAGGGGATGGATTTTTTTCCCTAGAGCCCCCAGCAGGATTGCACTCCTGCTATTACCCGGATTTTAGCTCATTGAGACTCATTTCAGGCTTCTGACTTCCAGAATTTGTGTTATTTTTAGCAACCGAGTATGTGGTGATTGGTTATAGCAGCAATAAGAAACTAAGACAATGGTCATGTGACTGAATGAAAAGGTCACTATACCCAAAAAGGGGAGATTTTATTACGTTAAGGAGACATGATCCTTGAAACCACTTAAGCAATGGGTTCTAAACCTTCCTCAGCTAGACTTACTCCTTTAAAATAGCTTCCATGCACATAATCATAAATTTTTGCCTAACATTTAATGAGGCCTACAAACCTCACTGAGGTCCTCCTTGGCCCCAGGTTATAGCTGGGATAAAATACTGATAAGATAAGGCAGAAGATACTGAAGATGGGGCCAAGATGATGATAGCTACCATCGTGGAGCATTTATGATACGCCAGACTTGATGTGCAAACCTGAAGTTTGCAGGGGATTTTTTAAGGCTCAGCCAATGATGAGGTTTTAATGATGAGCACAGGAGAATTCTGGACCATCAGATTGGTCTGGTGCTTTGAAGTTCTTAGTAACTGAAGGCTCTGTGAATGCTCATCAAAGCTACAAGGTAATTTAGAGATATCAACCCCCCTGTTCAGCTGAATTGAACTGTTTTCCATTTCTCAGTCTATTATGGCAATGTCATGTTCCAAGTCATATGACCTTTCTGTATGTAGAGCCTTTTAGGGACACTTCTTATTACTAGAATAATTAAATTAATGCTCTAAAAAGTGATATGAAACCTACAGTAACATTAGAGTGATGGTTATCTTTACTATGTCTTGCTCCAAGATCTCTTATGTTTTGGGTCATGAAAACATAAGGTAAAAAACAGGTTTTTATCTTTATCTTACAGGAGGTGCTAACACTTAGAGGGGGTAGCCTAGGGAGAGGTGTAACACTGGTATGATTTCATTAATTCATCAGTAATTACAGATCCCCCCAGCTAAGTTCAAGTCAAGATACTAAGTAGTTCTCATCCTTCAGGCACTTACTGTCTTATTCTGATCTTTGTTGTAAAGCAAATACCCCTTGAGGGTATGGTTTCAATGTTGCAGCCATTGTTTATTTTCTAGTGAATAGGTTTATCAGGTCTTGTCTTGAAAATAAGCTTTCAACTGGAGAAGGATAGGAGGTCAGAGGTCCACAGAGAGCCAAGGGGAAAAGTAGAATTTGTGTGATAAGAACATCCTAGACCAGTGAATAATACCTTTACTCATCTTGGATTTCTCTTTCAGTGGATCCAGATTATTCTTTCCAAGTTACCTTAAAGAGTATAGAGGCAATAGCAAGGGTAGGGTGAGATTGATTACAGGTGGTCAACCCAGATCTGGTTTGAAGCCCATCTTTGTGACTCAATAAAGACATCAGTTATCCCAGGGTGTGTAGCATTTATTCTGTGTGGGCCTCTGCATGGAGTGTGCCATGGCTATTTGC
This sequence comes from Otolemur garnettii, assembly GCF_000181295.1. Classification (NCBI taxonomy): domain Eukaryota; kingdom Metazoa; phylum Chordata; class Mammalia; order Primates; family Galagidae; genus Otolemur; species Otolemur garnettii. The sequence goes on from NW_003852423.1 coordinate 11,355,747, forward strand.
AAGGTTGCTCCTTTGCAGTCAGTTAAGAGCTGCTTGCTGCATGAGTTGTGATTTTGCACACAACTTCAGAATCTTCTGCCTGAGCCTGCCTAGGACTGCTGTCCCCAACCCCTCTGTGGCCTGTGAGGAGCCAGGCCGTACTGCAGGGGGTGAGCAGGCAGGCATGCAAACAAAGCTTCATCTGTATTTACAGAGGCTCCCACCACTCACATCACCACCTCTGCCCTACCTCCTGTCAGACCAGCAGTGGCATTAGATTCTCACAGGAGTTCAGACTCTACTATAAACTGTGCATGCCAGGGATCTAGGTCGTACCTTCCTTATGAGAATATAGGGCCCCCAGCCCCATCTCAGAGAAAAATTGTTTTCCATGAAACTGGTCCTTGGTGCCAAAAAGGCTAGGGACCACTGACATGGGACATTCTCAAACTGGATTTATTAATGGACTTCACATTGGAGTGAGATAAGAAATATGTACTAGTTTTCTGTTACGACTGTAACAAATTACCAAAAACCTAATGGCTTAATGTAACACAAAGTAATTATTTTATGGTTCTGGTGGGTCAGAATCCCCAAATGGGTAGGCAGGGCTAAGTTCCTTCTGAAAGCTCTAGGGAAGAATCCACTTCCTTGCCTTTTCTAGCTTCTAGAGGCTGCCCATGTCCTCTGGCTGGTGGCTCCACATTCTGACCTCTGCTTCTGCCATCACATCTCCTTCTGACTCTCCAGCCCCCCTCTTATAAAGGCTCTTATGATTGCCTTAGGCCTGCCCAGGTGATCCAGGCTAGTCTCCCTTCGCAAAACCCTTAACTTAATCACTTCTACAAAGTCCATTAGCCAAGTAAAGTAACAGTCAGAGGTTTTAGGAATCATCTGACACATCTTTGGGGCCATTATTCTGCCCAACGCAAGGTGTCAAGGATGACAGCACCAAAATAGCCAAAGTGCTTTCTTTGCTAAACACCTTCAAACCAAGGCCTCTATCCCACCCAGTTTGGGAGCCAGATAAACCTTTCTGATCCCAAGATGGCCCTTTTCCATTTTCCATTATTATGGATGTAATAGAAAATGTTTCAATGTGATTAGAATTAGCAGGGTCTTATCTCACACTTGGCTCAGGGGGTAAAGTTGGTGGAAAGTGGCAGATTTCCGGGCTCCATGCCTTGCCTTTGCAGGTCTATAAATTCCTCATTAGATTCCTGACTGCTTCAGTAACTCCTCATCCCATGCCTTTTAAAGTATGCTTTGCACCACGTTTTGGACAACCATGACATACCTTTTCAACACGTGTTTGTCTAAATCTGTTCTGATGATTTCAACTTTATGTCCTCATAGGTAGGAGTCATGGTGAAATTTGATATATTTTTTTTCCAGATAACTTCAAATGTCTGGTGGAAAAGAGAAAGGAAAAAATTAAAAAGCATCTCAGTGGAGCAAGGGTTTTTGCCAGAAACTTTCCTGGATTGTTTTCTGTCTAAGACATCTATCCTCCAGACCAAAGCAGACAGGAAAATAGGTTTGAAGGCTGAGCCTGGAGGCAGGAGATCATCTCCGAGCCAAGTGATAAGGCAGTGGGCCTGCAGGCTTCAGGGCAAAGAGAGGCTCCAAAGCCAGAGAAGCCAGAGATGGGAACAGGACACCAGGGGAACAAGGGAGGGGGTGAGTAAGGTGCAGTGCAGAGTGGACAAATCTTTCACTTGAAAACTTCTAACCACAACGTCTACAAGGAGCAGAATGATCTTTCCTGGTATACAGCCTAACATCATGTTATGTGGCAGCATAAGTCTCTGCCACTCCATCATTTGAGTCTCTGTCACTCACTCACACTTCACATCTACCCTTTTTGATATTAAAACTTTAGATCTAGTACGCATATGTGTATTATTCTCCAATTTAATATTGTCAGACTGCTAACTTTTTTCCATGGGGGAACGATCATATGTAAGTATGATCCTGAAAATATAAACATACTCATATATTGACCATCAACTATGTGGCAAGGATTGTTCTAGGCACTGAGGATACGGCAGTAAACAAAACACATGAAAGTTCTGTTTTTGAGGCACTTATAATCTAGCTGAGAGTGACAGACAATAAACAAAAACAGGTAAAATTTAAGGGAAGACAAAGTAGAGCAGGGATGGGGCTATGAAGTATTAAGAAAGGCTGAGTGTGAGATAGGATGAGTAGGGAGGGCCTTCCTGGATGAGGACTTGAAGCCTAAAGGAAGTGAGGGGGCTTGTCGGTGGACATATGGGGCAAGAATGTGCTATTATAGGAAGAAGAGCAAAATCAAAGAACCAGGGTGGGAACATGCCTGGAGTATACAAAAAGCAGCAAGAAGGCGGGTGTAGCTGGAGCAGAATGGGCAGGGCCGGGAGCTGTGTCTGAGTGGAGGGTGGTTTGCAGATCACACAAAGTCTTGCAGGTCACAGCAGGAGCTCTGTCACTGCATGAGAAATCATTGAAAAATGCTGAGCTAGGCAATGACATGACCTGACGTATTTTCACAGGATTGTTCTGGCCTCCCTGCTGAAAATGCACTGCAAGAGGGGAGGGCAGAATTAAGAATGGCATTTGGGGGCTGTTCTAATAATCCAGAGATGATGACTCAAGCCCGAGTCATGACGGTAGGGCTGATGGTTGAGTCTTGAGGATGTTTTGAAGGTAGAGCTAAGACAGGATTTGCTGATGATTTGGATGAGGGAACGAGAGCATGTGGAGCCCAGGATGATGGTAAAGTTGTTGACCTGAGCAACTGGAAGGATGAATGGAGGTACCATTAACTCTGATGGGTAAGATGGCAGGAGGAGCAGGTGGGGGGAAACCATCAGAGGTTCAGTTTGGACGTGCTCAGCCTGTCATACTCCTTAGATGTGTCAAGTATGTGGCTAGATATGTGGGTGTGGGGATCAGAAGAGAGGTCCCGACTGGAGATATAAACCATCAGCTCCAATCTCTACCATCACACCCTTAATTCTAGCTTCACTTGACAATGTTCTTCAAAGCTACCTTGGCCTAAGTCACAAAGATCTTATAAAAAGCTCTTGTTCCCTGTTGATTCAGTGCTTCATCCTGCATTCCGGTCTTGTTGCTCCAGATCCCATCTCCTTGCTCCAGTTCTTGATTCTCTCCTTGAACCCAGTCCAGGGGTTGCCATTGTGTGAGGCGGGAGCATGGGAACTGCAGTGCACATGCCCCACCTAAAGAGGGCGGCACTGCCCCCTTTCGCAGTGCGCGCCAGCCAGGGAGGGGGATGCATTATTGTCAATTCTTCTAAAGGTTAAGCCAGAAATCTAGATTTTCTTTGTGCACAATCTCCTAATTTTTAAATATTGGCAATAACTTGAACATTTTTCCAAGACCCCAAATGAGCCAAATAAAACATATCTGTGGGCCAAACCTAGTCCACAGGCAGCCACAGGCAGCCAGCCTTTTACCACTGATGATCCCATTGGATGGGGTGAGCATCAGGGGATGATGTTTGGCCACTGGACGGTACCTCTTGAATTGGTCATCTGGGTCTCTCCTGGGGCAGGCTGAGGACATGAACTACCTAACCCAAGGGAGCCTCTTGGGGTACATCCTCCCCTGAGCCTGGCTCCAGAAGACTCTGCTTCTCTGAAAAGGAGACTGAAATGCCTTTCCCTAGAACTCCCCGAAGAACGTTTGGTGCCCTGTTCGCCATCACCCCTTCCGTCCCAGTGTTATATATATCTCACTTCCAAAGTAAAATGAGTATTGATCGTCTTAGGTGAGACAAGTAGGGGCTATCAAATTAGCTATTGAATCAGCACCTCTGTCTTAAATGCTTGATGGTGAAAAAGATTGCAAAATCATAGCTGAAAGACAATTGCCAGTTAGGCTTGGGCAGGTAGAAGAAACTATATATTTCTCCGACAATTTTTTATTGAATACCTGCTAGGTGTCAGTTATTTCACTATGGGCTGTGTGTACTGAAAAAAAGATAAAATGTTCTCTATTCCTAAGAGACTCACAGCTTCTTGGAGGAGACAAATATGAAAAGAAACAAATTAAAGTATTGTGACAAGAACAGCAGGGCAGCAATGCCACAGAGCAAAGGCAGGCAGGACGGGAGGAGAGGGTGCTGTGGGGGTCAGTGGAAGCTGAGCCAAGTTTTGAAAAATGAGGACTCGCCAGGCAGACCATGGAGGGGAAAGCTTCTGGAAATTTGAAGTAGCTCAGGAAATCTGTGGTCACTGTAAGAGCTTAAAGTGTGAAGGAAAGGGCCAAGCCAGGTGGGAGGGGAGGGAGACAGGGTAGGCCCGAATGCCGGGGAGCAGTCCTGAAGGGACTTGTCAAGAAGGAAAGGGGGACTCACGCCTTCCCATCGGCATAAGGGAGCAGAGCCGCAAACATGATCTTGGTTTGAAAGGTAAACAAAGAAGCAAAACTCCCCCTTCTTCTCCCAAAATGTATGTCAAAGGGAGAGCCACCATTCATCAAAGTCACTCAAAAAGAAACTTAGATGTAACTTTCATTATTACTGGAGACCTCAGGCCATACATTTAAGATACAGATCATATTTGACACTTACATGTTTACTGTGTGTAAGGCATTGTCCCAAGGGCTCCGTATACGTGTACAGATGCATGCTTAGAACTCACTTAATCCTTACAACCCTATGATTGTAGAACTCATTTAATTCTCTTTGCAGTTACGTGACTTCCCAAAGGTCATATTGCTTGTAGCGACAGAGGCAGGTGTGGAAACTAGGAAGATGCCTCTATAGGACACACACACACACACACACACACACACACACACATATATCTCCATGTATGTGTATGTCTTTCTACTATGTCATAGTCCTCAGCAAAAGTGTCAGAAGGCAGATAGGAACCTCCAGCAGCCAGAGACTGTTGTGCTCTTGTGTCTGTATAAAACCATCTCTTTGGCATTGTTGAGAGCAAAAACTGTTAAGCGCAAATCATCAAAGACTCTACTTTCACTCCAAAGGCAGTGAGAGCTGCACATTTAACTATGACCACCCTCTGCATACTACTGGCTTTGAGGTCACCAGGGTGTTGATGTGGCAGAGTGCAGCTCACGGCAATATCGTCTACGGCAGTCAGCAGTCTGAGTTGGGGGAAGCAGAGTGGGCCTCTCAGTACTTTAAATGTTTTTTTTTCCCCTAGAATTCTGGAGGGCTGGGTAGATCCTTTAACTAGAATATCTTATCTATTATGTTAAAAAAAAAAGTGCTGCAATTCCTCTTTGGTGCTTATTTACATCAATTTAGAGCAGACTTAGTAAAGAAAAGTACAAGTTTGTTTGTTTAAAGATAGAGTCTTCCACTGTCACCCCAGCTAGAGTTCAGTAACGTCATCACAGCTCACAACAACCTCAAATCCTGAGTTCAGGTGACCTCCTGCCTCACTTCTGGGGTAGTTGGGACTACTGGTGCTCACCATTGCATGGGGCTGATTTTTCTATTTGTGTTAGAGACAGGGTCTTACTCTTGCTCAGGCTGGTTTAGAACCCTTGAGTTCAGTGATCCTCCCACCTGAGGAAGGTACAAGTTTAAATGCTGACATCCTGAAGTGAGATTCTCTGATTATAGTCTGGAAACATTGGTGGTGCTGACTTTCCTTCTGGAAAAAAGAAAAATGAAATATCCAGGTGACATTTCTGTGAGGAAAGCAATAATCGTGGTTCTCAGCATGAATGCTTGCCTTTTTATTTTATGACAACTTATTTTTTTTGGATATGAACTTCAAAGCTTCTATACATGTTACAAAAATTTCCACATGCAGAGAAATAAGTTTATTTTTTACTAATGTCTTCCTTATTTATATAATTTACAAATAAGCATGCAAATAAACATCACTGGGAGATGAGATAGGCGTATTTTGTGTTTCCCGTAGGTGGCTCAGATAGATTAGAGCTCCATCTTAATCTAATCAGTCAGTTACTAAGTTTTTAAAATATGGCTTGGGGAAAAATTACTTTTCAGAAAATGGGACTTTTTTTAATCTTATGGAGAAATACCAAGTACATAAAAGCAACCCTTATGAATTATCTACTTATGTCTCGTTTTCATGGAACAAATCTCTTTCCTGGCATTTTCTACTCACTATGGGACTATCATAATCCACCTAATGTGGGTGTGTTTCACTTTGTAATCCTAAAAAGTTGTGTACAAGTCAGAATTTTCTAAGTCCGATCATTTAAAAAGTACGGCTATTTTGAAAAACCTCTTCTTTTAAAAGGGATTCTATGGCGAGTCCTTTGGGCAAACAGAAAAAAAAAATGATATAACAATACCTCAACTTGCCCATTTTAAAGATCAGATTTTGATAGATCTGATCACAGGTGAGGCATTTTGGGGGTATGTTTAAGTGACATAATTTTCCTTCATGTATATTATATAGATTGAGTGAGAAGGATTTGTAAATGCTCCAGAAGTTTGCTTGCAAAATACGTGCAGGTTGCTGTTCTCATTTGCTGATGTGGCACAACTTAAAACAGAAAGACAAGAAGAATTTTGCCAAGGCCTCAAGGTTTCAGAGGGAAGAGAATCCAAAATTCTTATACTTGTTGTTAATGTTCTTGCCAGTGTATCCTTTCGATGTTGAATATATAATTTAAGTAAGTCTGCAGCTAATTACAGTTTATCTTGATCACAAATTTATTTTTAGATGTCACCGTGCCCCCAAGTTGAGCTAGCAGTCAGCATCTGGCAGATCTGAACATTCAGTGCCTCTCTTTTTAAAAAGAAGTTGCCCTGGATTGTTCTATTGTTAACACTAAGGAGGGAACTTCCTGATTTTTTTCTTCATTTTTATTTAGTGGTTTCTAAACCAAAAAGGAAACATCGAATGGTGCTTAATTTTAAGTCTATGGGGTAATATATTATTTTCTTCCCCCACACCTACTTCCCCGTTCCTGGTCTTCATCGTAAGTGGGTTGTTTACTTATTCGTGCTCTCAAGCTGTCGCTTCTGAGTCTGGGATTTCCCTTTCTTTTCAGTTTTAATTTTTACGGGAAGAGAAGGTGGTGTGGAGAACAGGGGTAGCTGTGGTTAGCCACTCTCTTTGGCTGGGATGGAATCTCTGAGACCACGAAGGACACAATTCACCCCCTACACAGAGGGATGGGATGCATTAACCAAGAGACTCTTAAGTGGCTGAATCCCTGCCAGTCATTTCTGCTGTTCTCTGCAAGCATTTTGCAGCAAGGCAGGGAGACTGAGGACCTGGAAGCTCATAGGTGACCTGGAGCAGGGCCACCTATCCGCAGAGACTGGGACGCCATGCTCAGGCTGGGGAGGCTGGATGTAGGCACAGCAGAAGGAGTGGATTAGTAATGTGTGCCTGAGGTGAGGGTTAAGGAAGTGGTGTGCATGGCACAGAGGGTCATCTCCTTGGTGTGGGACTTACAGATCCTGTGTGACAATTGGGAAACTGGGGTTTTCATCCCATTTCTGCCTGTAATGAACAGTGTAACCTTGGGCAAGCAATTAACTTCCCTTGGCCTTGTTTGGTTTCCTGCTCTTTAGAGAGGAGGAACCCACCCTCTCTATAAACCTTCTGGATCTTAGATTCTGTATCTCAGGCTGGGTCACTCATGGCTCTCCATAGTTCTTGAGGTAAGCACTGAATCTTCATCTTGGTCTTTGGGTCTCTCTTAGTCTGACTTTATGCTGTTTTTTCAGACCATGTCTTCAATTTCCTATACGTACTGGCCAACTCAGATAACTCCTGGCTTCTGGAACATGCTCTGTACTTTCCTGTGTCATCTCTTTTCTTTGTTAATCTCTCTCCATCTAATGCCTCTGCCTTCCCCTCTTCTCTGATTATTAAAATCCTACCAAATTCATTTTAGACTCTGAACCTCAGAGAGCTTTTTCTCTTATGGGACCTTTATTGTTTCACAACCTATTACAATCTCAATGTGTGGTCAGAATGTTCCTAGCTAGCTTGTAAATTCATGGTGGGAAGGATCTGTCCATTGTGCCTCTATTTTCCATGGACTCTCTTCCATCTCTAGTCAGGCTGACAAAATGTACTCAACATTTATTTAATGAAGAAAACAAAAACCAAGGAACAATGGCAGAAATAAAAGTGGCAAGGAGATTCATTTAAGTCAATCTATACATTGTGCCTGTCCAATTTTGGCAAAACAGGTTGGCAGGTATTTCAGTGGGGACAGATAAGAGTAAGAAATAGTCTCTGTCTTCAGGAGCTTATGGAATAATAATTAATATTTTCCATTTTTCATGCATATTCTTTTTACCGCATCCTCATGCATGCTACCTTCTTAGACCAACTCTAAGGTATTACCACCTCTGTTTTACTGATGATGAAGCTGGAGCACAGAGAGTTTAGAGGACTTGCCTGAGGCTCCGTGGCTGGTAAGTGGATGCCTGGCTTCAGAAACCTGAGCTAATCCCGGGATTGACACTGCGTCTTTGGTGGGGAGCGGATGACAAGCACTGGCATACCCTCCACTTTCTCATTACCAAGCCTTTGCTGTGCTCTTAGGGCCACTTGGAATGCTCTCCCCTCCTACACCTCTCAGCTTATGGAAGTGCTTCTTATGCTCCCAACACGTTTCCTTCTTGAAGCCTTTTCTGCCTCCCTCTTCCAGCCGGGCCCCTGTAAAATGAATGCATTAATGCCAGCTCAAACTCTTTTTCCACTAGTAAAGTTCTAAGGGTGAGGTAAGAACATCTAATAAAAAGTGACTGGAGAATTCTGTTTCAATCAACAAACGGCCATTGAGCACTTGGCAAGGTCTTGGTAACACACAGCGGAAGATGTCCAGTGTAGAATAACTTGTCCCTGCTTTAGAGAAGAGGCTGCGGTGACACCCATGATTAGGTCATCATGGGATTTATGCCACGTGGAGAGAATTATTTCTTGCCTGGGGCAGGAGCAGAGCAGTTCCCAGAGTTCTGTTGTCTCTTTCCTGGTCCTGGTTCACAAAGAGTGGAGGGTAGGGGGAAATGGAGACAGGTGTGGAGTGGACCATCTTGGAGGGTAATTGCTGGTAATTGCTAAGCCAGAATAAGCACCAGAGCTTCTTCCCTCCATGTTTCTTGGAATGGAAGGTCAGACTAGGGCCATTTTGGGCATAGTTTCTACTTGTTGATCTTCCTATCAGAAAGTGGTGAGTTTTATGTGTGATCTGTATAGATCACAGGGGCCAGTTGAGTGACTGCATGCAGGTGCTGGGGATTCGGAGCTGTGACTGAGATGCTCACATGACTTAAATCCATGTCTTCGCTCCTTCAGGCTGCTGTAATGGCAGAAATTTATTCGGCACAGTTCAAGGCGCCGGCAGATTCAGTGTCTGGTGAAGGCCTGTTCCCTCTGTGAGGGTGTTTTTTTCATTGTACCCTCGCACGGAAGAGAGAATGATGGAGTTCTCTAGCATTTCCCTAATTAGGGCACAGATCAGATCCCCAGGACCCCACCTCCTATCCCATCACCTTGGGGGTGAGGATTTCAACACATGAATTTGGGAGAACATGACCATGCAGTGCCCAGCAATACAGTGTCATGAGTCACATGTGTGTCATTTACGGAGGTATGAGCGAGGCCAGAAGGAGAAGGGCCTGGAGTGCCTGGGAGTGTCTAAACTGGTGAATGGAAATGATGACATCTTTGCCGGAACTGGAAAGATGAATGGGATCCCACCAGGCTGAGAAGGCAGATGGGGGGCACTCCAGGAAGAAGGAGGGGGAAGTGCAGAGATAAGAGTGGAGAGAGCAGTTTGACATAGCTGGAGCTTGGGGAATGCAGATTAGGGGTACAGCAAAAACCACAAATCTTGGATTTTCTGTTTGGATGTTGCTGGTATTTATGCAACTACACAGTCACCCAAAGATGCCAGAACAGGCATCTCCCTGCTCTCTGTGGCACGCAGCCCGACGTGGTGGCCTCCTTCCACCCCTCGGCAGCCCATATGAAGGTTGCTGCCCAGCATCCTCCCCAGAAGCAGGTGCCCATTTGTCCTGTGACCACATGCTTCCTGGCCGTGTGCCCACAGCCAGCCCAACCTGCCTCCTGAGCTAAGCTTGCCAGGGACCACCTTGGCATTGTGCAGTGGCCCAGAAGGCGCCAGAGTTCATTGGTTCTTCCCCTTACAAAGATTGTCAGCCCCCGAGTTACGAAAACAAAACAAATAAACAAAGAGCCTCACTGCCCCTGATGCTGCATCCCAAGCTCTGTGACCTTTTCACAGCCGGTCTTGACCTTCATGGTATCACAGCCTGACCCACCAGGAGAGGAGCCTTATGCTGTTCTCTTGTTTCCTCTGCCAGCTTTCCCTTTCCCTGGCTTAACACAAAACAGAGCAAAACAAAAATCTAACAAACCAAAACCCTCCCTGCTCTTTGTCTTCTGGAGATCAGCGTTACGCTGCTTATTTTCTTCTTTGTGGAGACGTCATTTCTAGAGGAAAAGCACTGTGCATGCAGGCCACGTGCTGCTCTGCCTCGTTCAGGTGGTGATGCCTGAGAGGGGCCGGTCCACACTGTCTCCCAGAGCTGAGCTCAGAGTTCAGAGACTGGTCAGGCAGCAGTAGGTTGGCTGGGGCCAGAGGGCCTCTGGGACTTGGAGAGTAGTCCCTGCCCGCTGCAGGGAGGCACAGTGCTGGGTCTGACTCCATTGCAGGGGATGAGAGCAAGTCTGACCAGATGGATGACAGTGAGGCCTAGAGACTCTGGAGAGGACCTACTTTAGCAGGCAGTGGTTTTAGCAGCAGGTGGCAAGACGAGGAAGAATTTATATCTGATACCTGATCAGAGATTTGAGCTCTAGATTGGCCACCTGGGACCCTGGGGCTCACCACATTCAGACCTGCCTCCAGCCTGCCCCCCCTGCCAGTCTGTATCTCTTTAATCTGCTCCCAGCGTGTTACCCAAGTCTCCCCCTGTTGCCTCCAGCTCCCATTTCTTCCTCTTCCCTTCTGCTGCTGTGACCTTACTTTAGGCCTTGGATCTCTCGGGGTTGCCATTATCAGGCTAGTGATGAAGGCCCTGCCCAGAGTCTCCCTCAGCTCAGGCTGTTGGACCGCTGACACTCAGTCTGATCCTGTTGCCCGCCCCCCCCAGATCTTTTATGGGTCCCACACTCCTCAAGCCTGGCATTCCAAGGCCTCAGGCAGGCTGTCCCTGCCTCTCTGTGAAATTTTCCTGTAGACCTCATTCTCCTCTCCTTGCCCAGGGCTTCCCAAACCTGAACCCTCGGAAAAATCTAATGGGGAACCTGTTCAACATACAATTCTCAGGCTTTACTTTGAGGGACACATGCCACTAAGCTGGGGGCTGGGATCTGAGTGTTTCACGTTGTAAGCACTGGCGGCGTGTCTCTGCAGATGACCCAGTTTCAGAATCCAGTGTCTTTGTCATGCCAACCCTGTGCCCAGGTGTGCCCTTTCCCATCCCCGGAACTCTCAGGTCTTCATGCTCCAGATCAGGTGTTAATTCCACAGAACTGTGAGTTCTGTGATTCCAGCAGCAGCCAAAGGGAATTTCTTCTTCTACCCTTGTATTAGTCAAGGTTCTCCGGAGAGACTGGACCAATAAGATATGTAGATAGATATAGAAAAAAGAACTATTATTTATTTATTTTTTGTAGAAATAGAGTCTCACTTTATCACCCTCAGTAGAGTGCTGTGGTGTCACAGGGCTCACAGCAACCTCCAACTCCTGGGCTTAGGCGATTCTCTTGCCTCAGCCTCCCCAGTAGTTGAGACTATAGGCGTCCACCACAATGCCCGGCTGTTTTTGTTGTTGTTGTTGCAGTTTGGCCAGGGCCAGGTTTGAACCTGCCACCCTCAGTACATGGGGCTGGCACCCTACCCACTGAGCCACAGGCGCCACCCTATAAAAAAGAATTTATTAGGGGGATTGGCTGGTCCACAAGCTGGGGCACCTGGGATGCAGAAACAGGAGTCAGTGTAAGTCCAAGCCTCAGAACCCAGAAAGCTAATGGTGTATACTCATTCTGAAGCTGGAGGCCTCAGAACCTGGGAGGGCTCTATGTTCAAGGACAGGAGAGGAAGAGTGTGTCCCAGTTCCGGTGTGTCCTGGTTCCAGGAGACATACAAATGCACTTTCCTCCTTATTCTGGACTCCCTGCACGTTGGACGCTGCCTGCCCATATTGAGGCAGATCTTCCCCTCCTGGACCACTCACACTCACACCTGATCTCTCCTGGGAACACTCACAGACACGTCCAAAATAATGCTATAGCAGGGTGCTGGGTAACAAACCCTTAATCCAAGTGAGTTGACATCTGAAATTAGCCCTCACAACACCCTAGATCAGTCCTGTCACCTTTTGCTCTAAGCCGTCTCTTTTTTGCTGATTATAAGTTCTTTGAATGTTGGGAGTGTATTTTATTCATCCATGTGTATCTTGCAGCTTCCAGGAAACCAACTTATATTTAATAGCTGCTCCAATGTGCAGGATATTACACCATAAACAGTCAAATAAAAATATATGACATTGCATTTAGTTTTGTGAGATTTTTACCTCTATAAGAAAAGAATAGGAAAGATATCTCAAGAATGGTAGTGACATGAATATCAATAACCAATTCCATTAAAAAATTTAGAAATACGAATTTTTAAAGGTCGCCCTTTTAGTTGTAGAATCATGTATAAGAATTCCCTTTTTCTTCCCCTCTCTTGTCTGGTGAACAGAGGGCTTCTGAATTTGTAATTACCAAGACTTTACTGACTTAACCATATTTAACATAAGACTCAGGATTTTATTGTTCATCTGCAACTATATTGTCTATTATATTTGCTCTTGTTCTCCCCCAGAGACCCCAGTGAGCTCAGATTTCTGTTAACAGGCGCAGTGTCATGGCGCTCTCCGAGAGGAAGGAAAGATAGCAGGAGTCAACCATTTCTCTCTCTTACAGCACCACCTTTATTGATACATCCCCATTTTTAAATTTGCTTTTATCTGCATTGTAAAAATGAAATTATATAGCCATTAGCAAAATTAGATAGGAGATTTATTGGATCTGAAGTGCTTTCTTTCTAATCCTTAAATGACTGAAAGGTTCTTCGTTGATAATTCTATAAGAGAGTTAAAATTCCTTTTTATCCTGAAATGTTACAGATAAGAGACTAACCTAGTTCTGCTTCACTAATGCAAGGCGGGCATGTCTTAAAGAATGAGGCGAAGCCAACAGAGGCTTCTGATTCAGGAATGTACAGAAGCCTTGAGATGTTCATGGATTATAACACGACTCATTGAAGAATAGAAAAGACTTGAGAGATAATAAACTATTTTAGATTAGGACCTCTGATTTCCTGTTAAATCTTTTTTTGAGACAGAGTCTCACTTTGTCACCCTAGGTAGAGTACCGTGGCGTTACAGTTCACAGCAACCTCAAGCTTTTAGGTTTAGGTGATTCTCTTGCCTCAACCTTCCGAGTAGCTGAGACTACAGGCACCCACCACAACGCCAGGCTATTTTTTGTTGCAGTTTGGCCTGGGCCGGGTTCGAACTCACCACCCTTGGTACATGGGGCCGGTGCCCTATCCATTGAGCCAAAGGTGCCGCCCAGATTTCCTGTTAAATCTTAAGATGTTTCGCTTTTGTTTTTTTTTCTAATAATATACATGGAGTACCACAGCTAATAAGAAGACTCTTTCCTTTCTCTTTTTTGCCTGAACTTCTTTACAACTTAGTAATATTTCTGTTTTTTTCTTTAAGAGACAGAGTCTCACTCTGTTGCCCAGACTGGCGTGTAGTGGCCTGATCATAGCTTACTGTGATTTCAATCTCCTGGGATCAAACAAGCCTCTCACCTCAGTCTCCCATGTAGCAGGGATTACGAGCACACGCCACCACACTTGGATAATTTTTTCCTTTTTGGATTTTGTAGAGATGAGGTCTTACCTGTGTTACCCAAGCTGGTCTTGAACTCCTGGGCTCAAGCAGCCTCCCAAAGTGCTGGGATTACAAGAGTGAGCCACTACACCCATCCCAATTGAGTAATATTTTGATCGTGCATTAATCATGGACAAGGCTGAGGCAAAATTGAATAAAAAATACTAAAATTAATCAATAAACGTTTGTTATATATCTACCATGCAGGATACTTTGCAAAGAATTGTGATTTAAAATAAAATACCTGCCTCTAACAAGACTAGTTTTTAGGGATATTATGGGGATGAGACAGATGTAAAGTACTTACTATGGTGTGTTGGATCAATGCTAGCTGGTATTTTTAAGGTAACTTTGTGTAAGTAACACATTTGCAGAATTTCAGGGAGAATGAGTTAAGACCATCTAGACATATTAGTAATGTTTGATAAACAGAGATTTCACTCACGCTTTTCTCAACATAATGTTCTAAGCTTCAAACCAAGAGAAATGTGTCAGTACATGTGAACTGTGAATGTTTATTTTCAACTATGAAAGTGAAGCCAAATTTGGAACCAGTAAGGTATTCATCCTAGAAATAAAACATAATTACATATAATCTAAGATGATACAGGATTTGATGCATGGCCCTTATATTAAAGATTCAAAAAATTAAAATCAGAGTGACAGTGGTTTGTTGTATTAGTTTCTGAAGGTAGTTTAAATTTTGCATTCATCTCAAGAATTTTACATGCCATACATACCAAAATAGACCAAACTTGTTATCATGAGCTCCCAAACAGCTACAGAAAAGCTCTAGGTTAGCAGAGAAACCTAGGGTTAGGTAAAGGCTTTCAGAGCGGTGAGTTGAATTATTTCTCCCCCAAATTCACATCCTTCTGGAACCTCTGACTGTGATCCTATTTGGAAAAGGGTCTTAGCAGGTATAATAATTAGTTAAGCTGAGGTCATACGGATTAGAGAGGGTCCTATATGCTATATACAGGTGTCGTTCTGAGAAAAGGGCAGGATGGGCAGCACCTGTGGCTCAAAGGAGTAGGACGCCAACCCCATATGCTGGAGGTGGCAGGTTCAAATCCAGCCCCAGCCAAAAACCACCAAAAAATAAAAAAATAAAAAAATAAAAGACAGGATGGAAGACCCTGTGAAGGGGGAGGTGGCAGTCAGAGTAATACTGCCACAGACCAGGAACACCGAGGATTGCTGGCAACCATTGGAAGGAAGCTGGAAAAGGCAAGAACACTTCCCAGACACTTACCAGAGATGAACTTCAGTGCTCTAGAGCACCGTTTTGTAACCTTAAAGTGGTCATAATAACACCCATCACACAAGTTTACGTAGAATTACATGACACAGTCTATTTATAAGAATTTGGTACATGTGCAGATGGTTTCTGTTTGCCTTCTGGCTTAAATTACATTCTTAGGCATCAAAGTATCTCTAGTACAGAATCAGAGATTTCAGCTTATGGAAAGGAAAAGCTATTTTGTATAGGAGCATCCAAAAATGTCAGTGGCATCTCACGGGGCAGTCGATTTCCCTTCATGGAAAAGATGTAAGCAGAGTCTTAGTCATCCAGAGTATTCACACCAGTCTGTGGAACAGAAACCCACTTATAGAGGCTTGATCAAATAGGAATTCACCAAGAAGTTTCTCACATCATAGGATGTCCTGAGCTGTGACTCCATGGCTAGTGTAGAAGGCCTGTGATGCCACCAGGCACCCAGACCCTTCTGTCTTCTGTCCTGCTGTCCACACATGTGGCATTCATCCTTGCTACCAGAAGCTGGCTGCCCTTCCTCCAGTCTCACATGCTCATTCCAACAGGAAGAAAAAAGGGAGTGTCCAGGATGAAGCTGCGGACCATGTTAAGGAAGCAGAACTTTTCTGGAAATCCACAGTGCATTCAGCTTGAGTCTCATTGACCAGAACTGGGTCACTTGGCCTCTGGTGAATGTGAGGGTGTCTGGACATGAGAATTTCTGCCCTATGAGTTTAACAGTTAAGTTCACTATCTTGCCACTGTGCACTTACCTTGGCAGCACCGTACAAACAACTCAGAAACGGTTTATCATCTGGGTATAGCAGGTTCTCACAGCTGTGTTCATGTTGACAGGTGGCTGTGTCTTGCAGGTGGTGTTCATTATTGTTGTTGCATGTTGTTGTGTGCTGTCATGAGAATGTTGAAGCTTGATTAAACCAACAAACAAACATTTGTGAACGTCTTGTTAAACTTGGCAAAAGTGGAAGTGAGGTCAGGGACATGTTAATCCAAGTTTATGGGGATAGTGCTATGAAGAAAACGGCAGTGTACAAATGGATTAGACGTTTTCTGAGGGACAGAAAGTGTTATTGATGAAGACAAGCCAGGGTGGCCAGTAAGGCACAGAACTGATGAAAACATTGCAAAAATTCATTGAATTGTGCATGAAAATCATTAGTTGACTATGAGAAGCATAGCAGACTAAGTAAACATCTACAGAGAAACAGGAACATCTTAACTGATAATCTTGGCCTGGGAAAGGAATGGCTCTTGCATCACTGCAGTGCACCAGCTCACACGGCACGGGCTGTGAGGGAGTTGTTAGCCAGTAAACAAATAACTGTATTGAGGGCAGTGCCTGTGGCTCAAAGGAGTAGGGTGTCGGCCCCATATACTGGAGGTTGCAGGGTCAAGGCCTGCCCTGGCCCAAAAAAACAATAAAACCCCACAACAAACTGTATTGGAACACCCTTCCTACTCACTTGATCAGTCCCCCAGTGACTTTTTTCTTTACCTGAAGATAGAGGAAATATTGAAAGGAGGTAATTTTGATGATACTGAGAACATGGAGTATAATACAACAGCTCTGATGTCTGTTCCAGAAAAAGAGTTCCAAAATTGCTTTGAAGGGTAGACTAGGGAGTGGCATCAGTGCATAGTTTCCCAGGGAAAGCACTTATATGGTGCCCGTAGTGATACTCAGCAACAAAGTAGGGAACATGTCTTCTAGCACAAGTTTGGGAACTTAATTGTTGTAGCCGCCTCAGACAGATCACACACACTAGGTCTATAAGAAGAGCCAGCCTCCGTGAAGTCACTAATTGACACCTCCTCCTTCCAAATCTCACTTAAATGCCTGCTGGCCACAGACAGTCACATCTAGACCCGTTGCTGCCAAGGGGACTAGGAAGTGTTGGGTCTGGCCCTCCAGCCTCTGCAGGTCTGGAAGGTGCGCTACCTGGGCTTGATCAGCATGCTTGGCCAGCTACGCACAGTGCCTGGCACTGACAGCATTCTGAGCAACTGCGTGCAGTTGTCCCTCCCAGACAGCTTGCAGGTCACAGGAAGAGAGGCCACTGGTGAGGAGGCACAGAGAGACCAGAGGAGCACAGGGACAAGTCAGGCCCATACACCCCAGGAGCCTGCAGGCAGGTTAGGCACCCAGGAATGGACAGCGGGGGGCAGATGGGGGCACGCAGAGGGCAGAGGAGGTGGAAGTCCCCGGGCATGCATGGGTGGACATGTGCAGAGAGGACTCTGCTTCTGTTTTCCCTTTGCCTGGGCTCTCTTCCAGGTGCTCAGTGTCGCTTTGCCCCGGTGCTTAGTTTCAGGCAGACGTGTGGCTCCAAGGCAGGGCCAACACACTCACCTCACAGCAAAGCCAAGCCCCGTCCAGCAAAGGAGCAGCTCCTGTGACAGCTGCGTGAAGTGGCTTGTGTGGCCTGGACTATGTGACCCTCAGCCAGCCCTGAAACTAAACTGAGGATGTGGGTAGGACGAATTATGAGTACAGGAGAAGGAAAATCCTCTACCCTGAGAGCCCTTTGTTGGAAATTTCTAGGCTCAGTGTTGGAGGGAAGAAGCTGAGTGAGCCCTATTGAAAAAAAAAAAAAAAAAGAACCTGACTGGGAATCGTCCCTCCTTCCCTCTTTCTCTCCTTCCCTCCCTTCCTTTCCCTTTTCTCCTCTCTCTTCTCTCTTCCCCTCTCCTCTGTCTTTCTTTTCAATCTAAGTTTGTGTTTCATAGTCTGTGATATAGGCAGTGGGATAACCGAGCTATTTGTTGGAATTGATCTTGCAGACAGCCAAGCTGGCAAGCTGGGTAATTCAAGTTTAGAAAAGATTTTTAATAATAACAAAAAAAGATACAACTGTGATTTATCATCTCTCTCCCACCTTTTATATATTCTTTGTGTGTGTTTGTTCTTGGTAAGCCATTGGGGAGAATTGGACTGATTTCCTGATGTCATTTCTCCTTTTGCTGGTTGCATCATCTTCATCTTTTACCCAGACACACCTTCTGTAGGAATAGAATCTATCAATGCAACTCGTAGTATGCAAAAATAATTTTCTAGAAACTGACTCCGTTTTATGCCATTAAATACAATCAGGAGTTACCAAGCCTCTTACTGGAGCTCTCTTCCAAATGTAACCTAATGCAATTTACCTTTCCTTTGGTGTTGAAGTTCCTGACAGCTGGAGCAGACATTTCTCAGACAGAGCAGTTTGGCTCATAACAGGTGTCTTTTTCCGTCTTCCTCCTGTTTTGTTCAGTTCATGTTAAGATCCTAGTGTGATGTTATAGTGAGCTTTTGCTTGGGCTGCTGGTTAGCTCCAGACACTGTGAGATGCTGTCACATCATAAACCGGACTTGAAAGCTGTGTGGGTGTCAGACATTACTGGGTGAGCCCTGCCCTCAACCCCTAGATGACTTCTCAGTCTACTCCAGAATCACAGACTCATGCAACAATATGGGAACTCTTTCTCTCTAGTGAAACTGGAGCAGAATGATTCTTTCCCCTTGGTACTACTTTGCAATTAAAGATATTCTTTCTTAACAAGAAAAAGTTTGTACATGGATATTCAAAAGGAGAGAAGAAGCCAGCCAGGCGCAGTGGATACCTGTAATCCTAGCACTCTGGGAGGCCAAGGCAGGTGGATTGCCTGAGCTCAGGAGTTTGAGACCAGCCTCAGCCTGAGCAAGAATGGGACCCCTTGAAACTAAAAAATAGAAAAACTAGCCGGTTGTTATGGCAGTCACCTATAGTCCCAGCTACCCAGGACGCTGAGGCAGGAGCATCGCTTGAGCCCGAGTTTGAGGTTGTTGTGAGCTATGATGATGCCCTCGCATTCTAGCCTGGGCAACAAAGTGAGACTGTTTAAAAAGAGAGAGAGAGAGAGGGAGCCATTTTGATTCTTTCAGCTTGAAAACAATTACAGTATTTTAAATTTCAACTTGCAGTTTTGAATCTATGCAGTGCGCTTGCCTTTAGTGATTTAATTGTTTCTGAGCTCATTACCAAAAGATGTGGTGGAATCTGGGAGAGAGGAGGAATCTTTTCATTCCCTGGCATCTTCTGCCAGAAATTGGTGCTCCTGGATCATCTGTTCAAGGAATTATTGTAAAATTCCTTTTCTTTTTCTTTCTGTTTTTTTTTTTTTTTTTTTTGGCTGGGGCTGGGTTTGAACCCGCCACCTCCGGCATATGGAGCCAGCCACCTACTCCTTTGAGCCACAAGCGCCACCTTAAAGTTCCTTTTCTATTAAACATAACTTATACCTGCTTTGGGTTTGTCTGTCACAGGTGCTCTTTGATGGTATTTTGAGGCTTGGCCCTATGGGAACTAGGATAACATGAGCAGTCCAGGGAGCCAATCCGATAGTGTCTGAGGAGCAACTAACACCCCTCTCCCCAAATCTACCTACAGGACCTCCATTAACAAGAGACCCCCCTCCCCATTGTAAGGAGTTCTGGCTGCAAATCCCTTTTATCATGGGGAAATAAACCCAAAGCAATGGACATAATGCCTTCTTGGAGCCCAAGCCATGCAGACAGGCATGGGTTTTCTCCAACAGGTTCTGGGTAAGAGCAATAGATTTTTCTCAGAGCCTTTGGTGGTAAAGACTAGGGCTGTCAACTGGCCTTGCTCATGAAAACCTCTCCTACTTTGCTCTTGAAACTCTCCCCTGCCCTCCTAGGCTGCGTGACCTGAAGTCATACCCCCTCCCCCCTTTGTTTACTCACCTGTTACCTTTGCCTCTCTCTGCCTTGCTTGCTCCTGACACCGGAGTGACCATCGACCCTCACTGAAGCCATTTCCCAGAACTCTTGACGTGTGGTCCCTCCCAGCCTTAGTTTCCATTTGGTTTGGAAATAGACATATCACTGTGTCTCTTCCATGCGTATTTCAGTCTCCCCTCCGATGGCTGCAGTGGTCTCAAGTGCAGCACACGTAGGACTGAGCTCACACGGCATTTTCCCATGTGGCCCGATGATCATCACTCCATGGCGGCTGCTCTGCTCTCCTCGTCCCCAGGCACAACTGTTCTGACTGCTCCCTCTCCTTTGCCACCCTCAACTCTGTTTCCTCCACTCTTCCACATATCCCTGCCCCTAGGTTGTAAGAAGAATCTCTGGTCCATGGAGCGGTAGAACGGAAAATACTCTTTTGCAACCAATCTAGTATCTTCTTTTTATACACAAGGAAATAGCAGCTCCAGAGAGATTAAATAAGTCACCTTGCTCTGACCTAGGTGGAGCAGCGTCAGGCCGACTCCTCTTTCTCCTGGTCCCGTGTTCTTGCTGTCCTGCTGGTGGAGTCCTGCTCCCCCATCACCTCCACCCTCTCTCCCTCATCTATTCTGTACATTTAAGCCCTCAGATTTACTGTGCCAAAACATTACTTTTTGCCATTTCTTTCTCTCTTTACATACATACACACACATAAATGCCCAGAGATTTTTGGTGGTCCCTATAGCTAGGATAACTGACTGTATAATGTATCACCCAAACTGGGTCTCTTGAGAGTGAAAATAAAAAACCACCAGGGCAACAGGGATAAGCCAGGATTGTCTTGGGAAAACCAGGGTGCAGGCTCAGGCTTCCTACAGTCTAAATCATAAAGACTAGATGTCCCCTCCGGAAATTTAAAAGAAGGTAACCAGGCTCCAAATTTCTACAATCAGGCCTCAAACTACCCTTCTAAGCTCTGTGCTCAAGAATCAACACAATGTTTTGCGTCATCCTTCTTGGTGTATATCCACTTGTTTATATTTCTGCCTTGGAGCCTGCAAGTCTTTCTCTGCACACCCAATCTTTTATTTTCTCGAGGGGCTAGTTAAGTCCCTTTTGTTCCATAAAATCTTCCAAGTCAGTTTCATCTGCCAGAGTTGTCTAGCTCTTCCAAAGTCGTGCAGTCGCCGCCTGTACTACTAATTTGACACTTACAAGTTGTGAAGTGAAGCGTTCTGATTTTTTTGATGGTGGTGAGGATACAGTCTCTGATCATTCCTTCTATAAATACATCTGCTTAAAAGCAGGAGACCCAGAAGAAAACATGACAACGAGCAAAACTTTCAAAAGAGAAATCAGAACTTTGTTTTGCTAACAAGTATATACACTGTACAATCTCGGAATTTGGCACCAGCTAAGGGAAGTATGCCTACAATCCCACTTATAATTTTTATCTGCACAAGCGTGAACTAAATTATGTATGAAGTTGTTGCTTGTGGTGTTATTGTAATCCTAGAAGGGTGTAAACACGAAGTGTCCAGAAATAAGGAACTAGTAGACTAGACCGTGATATAGCACGTAGTGGAGTGTGCCGGGCAGAAAGGGAAACAAAGAGTAAGGAAGATCTCTTATGTATGAGTGTGGAGAGGTCTGCAAGAGACAGGGAGGGAGAACTCGAGGCGCAGAGGAGTGGATATTGTGTCTACAGTTTGTGTGAAAAAGAGTTGGGGAAGAATGTGTGTGTGAATATTACATATTCTCTCTATGTAAAGATACATAGACCGCATGGATACACATTTGATATATCTGTACTTTTGCAAAAAGAAACAATGTGAGTCAAAAGGTATAGACTTTTAGTTATAAGTTAAATTCTGGGAAGCTAATGTAGAAAATGCCAATCATAGTTAAAATTGTATTATATACTTGAAATGTAATAAGAAAGTAGAATTTACGTGGCCTCCGCCCCCCCAGTAACAAAGTATGATGATGGGCGTGTTAATTAATTTGACTGTGGCAATCATTTCACAGTGTATAACTATATCAAATCATTACTTTTTTCTTTTTTCTTTTTGAGATAGAATCTCACTATGGCACTCTCAGAGTGCTGTGGCATCACAGCTCATAGCAACCTCAAACACTGGGGCTTAAGTGATTCTTTTGCCTCAGCTTCCCAAGTAGCTGGGACTACAGGCACCTGCCACAAAGCTTGGCTATGTATTGTTGTTGTAGTTGTCATTTTTGTTTGACATGCTGGGGCTGGGATTGAACTGCATGTGGCTGGCGCCCTAGCTGCTGAGCTACAGGCACCGAGCCAAATCATTACATCTTGAATATATATAACTTTTACTTTTTGATTATATCGTAGTAAACCTGGAAGAGAAACAACCGAATGTAAATATAAGCTAAAGAAAAATAATTATCTACAGGGTTGGGAGTGGAAACAAGACTTTTCCATTTCCACTTTTCTGTAGATAAGGATTTTCTTATCTAATTTTGGATTTGAGCTATGTCAATGTGTTTATGTAAAATTAAAACATGTAAGTGATGTATTTTATAAAATTATTTCTTTGGTAAAGTAGGGTACAGAGTGATTAACCTGACTCGCTCTCATTTGCAGTATTTTCAGGCTTAAACTTGTGGAACTGAATAACTTTCTGGAGTTAAGGTGCCTTGGAGGGTGGGAGGGGGAAGCCTGGAAAAGGGGTTGACCCCGGAGGGGGTGGGGAAGCAGCCAGGATTCCAGAAGCGTGCTTATAAGTCAGCTGTTTGTTGACTCCATATCTCAGTGTTTCCCTCTTATTTTTTCTAGCCATCGAGAGTTTGAAGTTCATTTTTTAATGAACATTTTATTTAACCAGCGTAATTGTCCAGCCTATTAATTATTGATACCAGATCTATCTCATTTGAAGATGTCTGTGGTCGTTTCTTCCAACAGTTGAGGAAACACCCTTTGTTCCATTCATCACATTTAGCCTCACTCTGATAAATGTGATTTACAGCTCTTTGAGAATGTCATTTAGAAATAATCCCCAAATAATCATCTACTTTGCAATTGTATTCTACTTTCCTTCTAACACACTTTGACTTGTAGAGGAGAAAAATAAGATGTAATTCCTAAATGCAGATGTCTGAGAATGTCTTATTGTAAGAGAAACTCTAATGAGAGACCCTGAAGGCAATAATGATTCCTTTTTCCCCTCTATCCAATCCAGGTATCCATGGTCATAGATGTCCTTGTTCAAGTGTGTTTGGAAACTCCTAATTTACTTTTCATTGTGTTTTATGTGTCATCTCATATTGTTCTCCAAACGACCCTTTACAGAATGGAAAAGGAAACCGAGGCTCAGAGAGGGTTAGTAACTTGCTTGAGGTCACACAGCCCACTTCATGGCGGGCCTGGGGTTTGCTGTTTGCACTATATCCATTGTCTCTCTAACTTGGTCAAGCTCTGTGACCTTTGCTAGTGCCTTTTATGTCATTTCCAAACCAGTTGGGGGAAGTCATGAGTTACCATTACCTCTCACTAGTAGAGTATGTGATTTCATCCCAGCAGGGCTCTGACTAAGGTGTTCCCTCTTATAACCTTGAGTCTAGTTATTACCCAGAGCTCAACCTCTCTAGGGACACAAGTATCATTCCTTCACTCCACACACATTTGCCGGAGTATTTATCTAAATGTACAGTGTGTTCTTTTTTCTCTTGAAAAAAAAATTATTCCTCAGAACATAGGACTTTGCCTTATGTTTTAGTCCTTACAAAGTCTTTGCCTTAACTAGGGCTTCGGTCCCCTTCTTTAGTTTGAACCAGAACCACGTCTGGCCAAGACAATAACTGAGATTATCTCCAATAAACGCCAGCAATGGATGCTCGTGGAGGTCACCTAATGGGATGACGTTTTAAAGGAAGCAAATTTGCATGGTTTCAGAGATTTCTCTTTGGCTCTGCCCTCACAGAGTGCACGTTAGATATCATTATATGTAAATCTTTTCAGACCAGATTGCTTTAAAAAACAACATGAATACACACCTCCAGACGATCAAATATAAACTGACCTCATGCTGTATAAATGTACGATTGTGGCTGGAGTAAAATTTCCATGGATAGCATTATGCACAAACTTGAACGTGCTTTATCTCAAAGGTGTTTTATCTTCACATGGAGGTGAAGGTGGTGTGCTTCAGAAATCTATTAGTTAATTTTAAAGGGGCCCCAACTATGGACTAAGACACATTTGATGATGTGTGCTGAAGGTTTAATAAAATTCTTTAGTAAGATTTGGGTATGAAGAGAGCAGTATTTCACTTGTATTATCTTATATGGTATGTGATTGTGGATATGCAAATGTAAATTCAATATAAGTGAACAATTAACTGTTTCACCTTAAGCTAGGGGTCCTCAAACTTTTTAAACAGGGGGCCAGTTCACTGTCCCTCAGACCGTTGGAGGGCCAGACTGCGGGCCCTGGGACGAGTCAGCTGCTAAGCAGGACAGGCAGAGGTGGCAAAAACACCCGGGGGGCTGGATAAAATGTCCTCGGCAGGCTGCATGTGGCCCATGGGCCGTAGTTTGAGGACGCCTGGCTTAAGCCTTAAATTTGTACATTCAAATTGACAGACTAACCTTTTTTCTTGTCTTTTCATTGAGAAAACGGAGAGTTGCTTTATTTTCAGTCATCTTATGTTTATGCCCAAACAGAGAGATAGGAGCTACTCCCAGAAAATCAGATATCGACTCTGCCCGCATGACACTAACAACTGAGTAGAGAAGTTTAGTAGCTACTATTGTTGAAAAAAATCCTCCTCAAATTTAGTGGCATAATAAATAACCATTTTCTTAGGTTTATGGATTCGCTGGGTCAGAAATTCTGGAAGGGCCCAGAAGGGACAACATTGTCCTACTCCACAATAGGACCTCAGCTGGGAAGACTTGCAGGCTCGGCTGGAATCGTGTACAGTTGTCTTTATTCGCTGACCCTGGGCTTCCTCACGGCATGGCAGCTTTGCAATAGTCAGATTTCTTACATAGAAACTCAGGGCTCTAAGCACAAAAGTTCAACTGAACAAAGAAGATGCATCTGTGCCTTTTCCTGACCTGGTCTTTTCTGACTACCTGTTGTTACTTCTGCCACCCTCTTTCTGTTACATGCGATTAAAAAGTCTGCCCAGATTCACATGGAGGAAATCTCGTTCCCATTTTTACTGGGAATAGTGTCAATATAACATTGTGAAAGATCATGTGGGATGGGAAATACCATGGCTGGTTTTGGAAAACGCAATCTGTCCCAAAGAACTTTGGCAGGCTTCCGTGTAACAATACGAGGAGAGAGAAGTCTTGAAGAAAGTTCTAGCTCAAGTGCCATGGAGTTAAAGAAATGTGATTTATGGATGATCTTGGGCAAGGGAGGAGGAGTCGGGTATGGACACTTGGAAAAGTAGAGATGGAAACCTGATGTGTAAATAAGGAGAACTGGGGAGCTGGATGAAGATGTGGGGTGAGGGACAGAGCTAGATTTCTATTTTAGAGTCTGGATGTCAGGGAGGAGGATGTGCTTGGATGAAAATAAAGAGCAGAGGCAGAACAGGTGTGTGTAGGAAGGAGGAGGATGAGATCCAAGGATGGAGATCCAGCAGCTGTTCACCATCATTCTCACCCAGATCCACAAGGAAGCCCCCAGCACTCTGGCCTCTGTGCCTACCACTCCCCCATTCCCCTGGAAGCTTTTCTGACACAGGTTCCTGTTTGTGGCTAAGCCTAATCCCACTGGGCATTCTGCCCTTCCCTTCTCTGCCTTTCCTGTGGCATCTTACCCATAGCCTGTCTTCCAGCAGAGCACGCTTGGCTAACTATGCCATGGGTTCTGTGGCTTTGCTCTTGAACCATCTCCAACTCCATTATCTGACCCAGTTGCAACACTTGATTCTGGGCACCACCACTCTCCCATTCTTGGCTTCAGGTGACCTGCCTTCCACTTCTCTGGCCGCACCCCTCAGTCTCCTGTGCTGCCTCCTTTTGGTCAGTTGGCCGATAATTTGTTGGTGTTCCCAGAGTTTTCTTCTTAGCTGTTGTGCCTGCTCCTTGTGTCTACTCTCAGCATGGGAAGGGAGGCTTCTGGTGGACAGGGGCCTCTGCAATGGCGTGTAAACTTTGTGACCATGTGGGGCTAGACCCATATTTCTGGGAGATGATTCTCAAAATGGTCTCCGAATTAAGAAAAATTGAGGCTCGGCGCCTATAGCTCAACCGGCTAAGGCGCCAGCCACGTACACCTAAGGTGGCGGGTTCGAATCCCCAGCCCGGACCCGCCAAACAACAATGACGGCTGCAACCCAAAAATAGCCGGGCGTTGTGGCGGGCGCCTGTGGTCCCAGCTACTTGGGAGGTGGAGGCAAGAGACTCGCTTGAGCCCAGGAGTTGGGGGTTGCTGTGAGCTGTAATGCCACGGCACTCTGCCCAGGGGGACAGCTTGAGGCTCTGTCTCAAAAAAAAAAAAAAAAAAGAAAAATTGAAAGGTTGAGATCAAAAGCTTTCTTCATATTTTCTCCATGTCCTTAGATTTACATTCAACCCATAGCACTCACCTAAGTTATAGGATTGTGCACCCTCTTCTGGGAAGCTTAAAAATCCTGATGATTGGCAGGGTGCAGAGGCTCACACCTGTCATCCTAGCACGCTGGGAGGCCTACGTGGGAGGATTGCTTGAGCTCAGGAGTTTGAGACAAGCTGGAATAAGAGTGAAATCTGTCTCTACTGAAAAACAGAAAAAATTAGCAGGGTATTATGGCACGCACCTGTAGTCCCAACTACTTGGGAGACTGAGACAGGAGGGTTGCTTAAGCCGCGGAGTTTGAGGTTGAGGTTGCTGTGAGCTAGGCTGACGCCATTGCACTCTAGCCTGGGGCAACACAGTGAGACTCTGTCTCCAAAAATAAATAAATAAATAAATAAATATGTTGATTATTAGAGCTTGACCCCAGACCAACTGAACCAGAAGCCTGAGCATGGGTTCCAAGCACCCTCTTTATTAAAAGCTACATGGGAAATGTTGTATGGAGCCAGGGTTGGGAATCCATTAAATTTTCTAACCAACTGCATGGACCATGTCTTCTGTATGTCACAGTATCAGTTTGATAAGATTCTCAGGAGAAAAAATTTAAGGTATTAGGAATTAGTGCTATGTAAGATATTTCATATGATGGATCCATGTGGTTGTTCTTATGTCAGTCACAAAAATAACCCTAGTGGTTACTATTTTAAACTCTTTTGTTTTTACTGGGCTAACAATAAGTTGTATTGCCCGAAAAAGAGTTAAATTGGATCGGGATTAGAGTTTCAATTCAGATAATAAAGCTCTGTCTTCTTTTGAAATCAATAGAGAACAGAGTAAATATAATTGTTTTCTTTGTGCTGACTTCATGCAGCTCCCTAATCCCTTTCTTTTTTGCCTAGCTTAATTGTTTCTTTTATTTTTGTTTATTAAGGTGAACCCTCCTTACTAAAAAGAAACTAGCATCTAACAGGTGTAGAAGTTCAGTTTTGCAAAGGAGAAAGAGTTCTGGAGATGGATGGTGGTGCAGGGTGAACGACAATATGAATAGGCTTAGTGCCACGGAACCCTTCCCCATAAATGGTGCAAATGGTACAATCTATGTTATATGTATTTTATCACAATTTAAAATGATAAAAAATTGTCTTATTTATTTTTTGAGACAGAGTCTCACTCTGTCACCCTGGGTAGAGTGCCGTGGCATCGTCATAGCTCACAGCAACCTCAAACTCAAATCATTCAAGTGATCCTCTTGCCTCAGCCTCCCAAGTAGCTGGGACTACAGGTGCTCACCCCAACTCCTGGCTGCTTTTTTGTGTTTTTAGTAGAGACCCATTCTCATTCTTGTTCAGCCTGATTTTGAACTCCTGAGCTGAAACAATTCACCTGCCTTAGCCTCCTAGAGTGCTAGGACTACAGGTGTGACCCACCCCGGCCAACAATAAAAAAATAATAATAATAAAAATTTAAAAAGACAATTGACTATTAAGAGCAAAAAAAGAAATCTAGAGTTAGGTGGAATAAATAAGTGGCCTTTAAAAAGGATATCTATTATTCTCAGCAAAAATCCAATCCATTGGAAGATAATGCCAAAACTAAAAATTCTCCTCCATCATAAGTGAAACCAGGGGTGTGGAAAACAGCTGTTGTGGAGCCTTTGGGAAGCTTGACCCTGAATAAATGGGCAGACCTGCTTTCAGAGTCAGGAGAAGTTGAAGGAACAGGCCACATCGTGGGCTGCTTTGCAGTGGGGTCTCGGGCTATTTTGCTGGCACCGTCCACAGTGCTGCCCCTATTCCTTTAACTTGTCTAGACGCTCAAAGCATCATTCATTCAGCGTAGCATTTTGGAAAGGTCCAGTCTGGCTCCCGGCGATGCAGCTGCCTCCCCACTTCCTCAGGGCACTAGCTCTTCTAGACTTAAGAGTGGCCAAACTCATTGTCATGAAATCTTTTTTTGGAGGGGTGGGGTGGGGTAAGGTTTATTTACTTAACATTTAAAGATAATTCATGTACGTCAGTGATATGACAGACAATTTAGCACTATTGAAACACTTAAAATCCAGAGAGAGTCAGGGCAGTAAAGACCCCTAACTCCATTCCTGTCTAGATTGTCTCAGGAAACCTCTTAAAGGTACAATCTCTTCTCAGTTTGACTTCTGTCTCCTTAAGACCCCTGGGCCTGGAGGCAAGGCCTCTCTGAGGCTGAATGGGCTGTGAATGAATCCACAGAGCTTTGAGACACATGATGAAATAGAAATCTTTTGTGTTCAGAATGGATGTACCTACTTTGTAACTCCCCGAATTCAAAGAACTTTCCTGGAGGTAGGATGAGGCTTCGTGAGACAGATGAAGGGAATCTCTCTGGTCTAGGAAAGCAGAGAGCTGGTACCTCCCACCAGCACGCAGGGCAGAGGATCCTGTAGCTTAGGAATAAATTTGATGCCAGCTACACTAAGTACAAAAAGCATCCCCTGCCTTGATGGATGAAGGTAACAAGAAGGAAAAGGCTTAAGTTTGAGTCAGCTCATAAAGTCTGTTTTAAATGGAAAATCTTGACTGCCACGTGAGTGAAGATTCACCTCAAAAGACCCAATTCAGATATTACTTGTGCCATTGGCAGCATGACATGTTGCCCAAATGACTGCCAAGATGTGTGTGTCTTCCACAATGCAAACTGACTGTACACTTACTATGTGAGGTTTCCTAGGAAACTGGAACACTGGCCAGCCTTCCTCACCAGGCAGTCTCCAGGGGGCCTGTGCCCAGAGGGGCAAGGTCCATAACTACTTCCTTCTCCCCCACTTCTCTCCTCTCTTTACTCTATCATCTCTCTGCCCCCCGAATGTCTAAAGAATGGATGTTCCAATGGCACACTAAACAGGGGATATTATTGCCTTCTCATAGGAAGACTATATTTGCTAAATCACAAATTGACCACCTTGTCTGTCAGAGAGACCAGTAAGAATTTTTGAAATTATGAATTTTCTGCAAAAATCTATAACCTGTGATCCTGATAAGATGGCGTGTGGGAATTAGGTGAGATCAAGCACTTATTGACCATTCATTTGCAAGCTATTTTGTTTCAAGTTTAATGCATTGTTTAATATTAAGCAGCCCCTTACCATGACTGCAGTTCACAGCTGAAGGAACTGAGGTTCGGGAAGGACCAGGCTTTACCCAGGGAGAGTGAGCCTGGGTCCACTCCCTGATTCTGTTCACTGTAGCTCATCTGCAACAGGAGTGACAGACTGGGACCAGACCTCCTTCCAGGAAGTCCCCACCTCTCCAAGCAGAGACAAACTAAAAACTGACCTCAGCCTCCATAAATTTTCTTTTGGAAATACACAGATGAACTACAACTGGCCTGCCTTGGCCCTTCTTCCTGTTTAGGGTGAGAAGCCAAGGTCATTTTCTGCTTGAAGTCCTGCACATTTGTTAATGGAAGGACTCGGTAGGGGTCAACCCCCTCCTTTCCCTTTGATGCTTTCCGGCCTGGCTGCAGCCCCACTCTCCCCTCAGCTGCAGCAGCACTTAAAGCCTTTTTACTTTTTTGGCATTTGTCCGAAGTGTCTTGTGACTTCTGTGCTTCCACCCAGCAGTCACGTCACCCCATACACCACCCTGTGTCTCTGCAGGACAACTCAGGGCCTTCTGCACAGGCGGCACTGAGGGATGGCTGCTCAGTGGTTTATTAAAGGATTCAGAAGGCAGCCAACTTTTCCGGGGAGAGGAACTTGAGAGGAGTGGGTCCTAGAACCCTGAACAAGGTGCTGACGTCTCCTTTCATTTTCTCTAGTTTCCCCTGACTTGGGATGTCAGGGCATCCCTGTCCTGGGAAGTTGGTATTTGTGGCCGAGATGAACAGTTTAGATTGAATCAGGCCATCCTTTATGCCACAGAGGCCTCCCAATCCCACTGGACGAGGAGAGGCTCTAGAATGTTCCATGTCCATGTGCCGGGATCATCCAAGGTGTATTTTGGCTGATTTCTACTTTGGATGACTCTCCCTGAAGCAGGATAGCCGAATCGGCTTCTTCCCAATAATGGCAATCAGATTTTATAGCAAAGTCCCCAGTTAGGCAATGAGAGCAGGGAGGCAGCCTGAGTCACCGACTGGCCTTATAGAAGGTTCTTTTCCATAGAGAATGACTGAATATTTTGCGCTGAAGCCTTTTATTTCTCTGTGCCCAGCATATTTTCCCTATGAATATTATGGTATGTAAGTCCTTTTGAGTAGCTTCTTTATTTGCTTAGTTAAAAACCTTGAACTAAGGGTTGTGGAATAAATTATTCATATTTGGGTTATGTGGCTGGCTCAAAAATGTCATCAATTTTAAATAAAATACGAAGAAGTATAAATTATTTGATAAGTGCATCACCATTTCCGTGGTTCCCACCCGCCACGTCCTTTGTATTTCATGCCATTTAAGAAATAATCTCCCTGGATACCATCCTTAGCTAAAGAATATTCTTTTTAAAATAGAAATTACTAACTACTCCCTCCATTTTCAGCTTCTCTTGATCTTTGCATTGGGAAGATAACACTCTCTAGGGAGCTTTGAAGATATTAATAGAGGTGAGAATGCATGGATGCTTCTGCACCAATTCCCAGGGAAGGTTTTTCCAGATGTGGCAAGCCATGGGGAGTCTATCTGGCTTGGATAATTGACAGCTGCCAGCCTGTAATCTTCTGTGCTAAATTGGTGCTGGAGCCACAGAAGATAGCTCAACAGCTGGGCTGCAGGGAGCCGCGTCTCTGCACAAGGCACAGCTCTCTTCCCCACAGCCATCTTCAGAGGCCTCACACCCCCCGCCCCCACCCCCAAAACAGGTGCATTGCTCTAGGAAGGGAAGAAAGCCTGTAGCTTCCACCTGGTAGGTGACCGAAAAGAAATGCCTTCACTCAATTCACTCAAATGGGCCACAGTTGGACGACTGGGGATTCACTTTCTGTTGCATTGACTTTAGCATTTAATTTTAATCTTTTATGTTTTTATTAATGCACAATAGTTGTACATATTTAGGAAGTATATGTGATCGTTTGATATCAGCACAAAATGTGCAATGATCAAATCATGGTAATTAAGATAGCCATCACTTTAAACATTTATCTTTTCTTTGTACTGGGGGCATTCCAATTCTACTCTTCTAGTTATTTTGAAATATAGAATAAATTATTGTTAACTGTAGTCACCCTGCTGTGCTACTGAACACTCGATCGTATTCCTTCTGACTTTGTATTTGTACCTATTAACCAGTCCTTATTTACTCACCCCCACTCCCCTTCTCACCCTCTGGTCGTCACCATTCTTCTATCTCCATGAGATCAGTTTTTTGGGTCCCCATCTGAGTGTGAGCTTGCCATATTTGTCTTTCTGTCTTGATTTATTTCACTTAACATCCTCCAGTTCCATCCCTGTTGTTGTGAATGAAAAGATTTCATTCTTTTTTATGGATGGATAATATTCATACCTATACACACATATATCTGTGTATATACCACATTTTCTTTGTCCATTCATTGATCAACATTTAAGTTGATTTTAAGTTGATCCCAAATATTGACTATTGTGAATAGTGCTACAGTGAACATGGGGGTGCAGATATCTTTTCAGTGTACCAATTTCCTTTTTTTGCAGCTTTTGGCTGGGGCTGGGTTTGAACCCGCCACCTCTGGCATATAGGGCCGGCACCCTACTCCTTGAGCCACAGGCACCCCCCCCCATTTCCTTTTTTATGGCTGGATACCCAGCAGTGGGATTACTGGATCACATGGTAGTTCCATTTTTAGTGTTTTGAGTGACCTCCATACTGTTTTCCATAGCAGCTGTACTAAGTTACATTCCTAACAGCAATGCAAAAGCAACTTTAGCATTTTTATCTGAAATTCTTTAGAGACCAGTTCTTAAGATGAGGCAGGACCATAAAGCAAAAAGACTGATGATAGCAGCCCAGTAGAGAAAACAGTCCCCTTCCCAGGGCTGGGCACAGCATGTTCCTATTCTAGCCCAAGCCCTTCCACGTGGTAACTGATTTTTTTTTTTTTAAGCCATGTTTTATTTTATTTTATTTTTGAGGCAGGGTCTTACTCTGTTGCCTAGGCTGGAGTGCAGTGGCATCATCATAACTCACTGTAGTCTCCAGCTGCTGGGCTCAAGTGATCCTCTTGCCTCAGCCTCCCGAGTATCTGGGACTATAGAGGCACGTGCCATGACAAATGGCTAATTTTTTTTTTTTTATTGAATGGTAACTATGCACATTAATGCACTTCTGGGGTACAGTGTGGTGTTTTCACATACAGTTTGAAACATTTCATCAAACCGGTTAACATAGCCTTCATGTCATTTACCTAGTTATTATGCCACACACGGTGACTGTTAAACCTCACCCCAAACCATCTGATGTTCTCTCATTTCCAGGTATATCAGGTATGATAATACCACCTGTCTTGCCTACTGCAGAGACTTATTCTGGGATCAGAGAAATTAATGTATATTGTCCACTGTAAATCCAATTTAAATAAAAGACACAGATGAACAAAGAAAGAGTCTCTGGTATGCAAGATCTCTGTCCTTCTAATTCTCTGTATTTATGAACTTATGGCCTAAATGGTAAATGCCTCCCGATAATAGTAACAAGAGCTTTCATTTGCTGGACACTTCTTACGTGCCAGGCTTGAGTTAAATGCCTTATGGGCATTATTTTATTCAGTCCTCACGATAACCTTGCTGGATGTCACTCCTGTTGCTCCAGTTCACCTAGGAATATCTGGGTTCTGAACCCTGCGTACTCTTCTAGAAAAGCCCATGCACTTCCCTGAGGCTGCCTTCTAAAGAAGGGGCTACATTCACCATTTTCAATTGACACTTTAAAAATGATCTAACAAGTTATATCAATGGTTGAGTCATTTCTTCATGTTTGAGTGTAGTCTAAGGCTTGATGTGATAGAGTGCAAATAGAGGTTGCTGAGCCAGGTGGGGGGGAGGGGGAGAGAGAGAAAGAGAGAGAGCAGGGGCATCATACTGGGAAGAGAGAAGGGGAGAGTTGGGGAAGGAGGGAGAGGAGAATTCATGACTGAGAAAAAACATCATTTTTTTTGTTTTTGATCATAATAGTGATTTTGAGAAACGCATTTGTATTTATAAATCTCATTTAATATTTTCCGTGCAGATAATCCTTAAAAGCATATAATCAATTAATGGGCTTTTGATGTTCTCAGTGCTGGAGATTTAGAACTACATGATCTTGATAATCTTTGTAAAAGATTGGAAGAGGCTGCCAGTGAGACAATTCCCAGCATTTCAAAGCTTTGTTGGACAGAAACATTTAAATGTGAGTTGGGAGGGGGGGAGGGAAGCAGAAGAGGTGAGAAGAATAGAACAAGAAGATAATTGGAAATGGGTGAAACGGCTTTGGAAAGTACTATCACCAACAACCAGCCTTTTAGTCACCTTCCTCATCTTCCAGTGGCAAGTGCATTTTGACTTTGGCTATGGTCTGACCCCAGTAGCCAGTAGACAAGTTCAAGGTCCTGGTCACTGTTAGCATCAAGTGAAAGCCCTCTTTGGTTGTTTGATCCTGGTCCTGCTACACAAACAGGTTATGATTAAGTATATTTTCACTGGCAGCTCCTTTAACATAGAACTCTATGATTCTGGAGTGTATGGAGTGTACTGTAAAGATGAAAAATTCTGTAGTTCAAAATGTTCCAAGTCTCTTTCCAATCCCTTTAGTGGGGTGCCTCCTAAGAGCCTCATCATTTTATTCTTAATGAGCAGCTCCTAGAGAGCAAGGAGGGATATTTCTAATTCACCTCTGCATTTTTCTCCCCACCAACTCTTTATACAGGTATCTAGGGGGAAGCTAAATGGTGGTTCTTTACAGGCAGGTTGGATGGAGGTGAATATTTCCCTGTGATTCCAGGAGAGAGACCTCAGCTCTGTTTGCAAGGCGGGGTTCCAAGGTACCTGGAACATGCAGGGAGCGTGGCTTTGGTATCAATCATAATGCCTTTCACACGTGGAGGGGATCCTTGATCTGTAACATGCCCACTGGTTCATGCACTGGCTTGTCCCACCCCGCACCACAGATGTGGGCTTCAGTGCAGTCTCAGTAGCCCAGGCTTAGGGTAGTCTCTGATGCCCCAGTCCTGACTCACCTCCCTCCTGTTGTCCATCTTTGTCCTCGCACACATCTGGACAATGCCTGGGTGAGAGCTCAGAGGGCTGAGGAAGGCCGTTCTCTCTGCCTTGCCAGGGAGAATAAACAAATATAAACCTCCTGGATCCAAGTCATGGACAGAATAAAGACAATTCAGTAATAAGGATTCGGGGCAAGGCGGGTAATAAAGCTACTGAAGAGGGAACCTGAGCCCAGGACCAAGCCAGGGGGAAGTCAGATGCAGATGGCTGCTCTGCCACCAGGCTGGAGAAGCAGGAATGCCTCTACTGGGTGGAAAAGAGAATTAGCTGAGTCTTCTAGATCCATCCTTCTCAAATTTGGGGTCCTCCCAACCTGCTTATTTTCTTACAAACGATTGAGTGCCCCGAATAT
Organism: Otolemur garnettii; assembly: GCF_000181295.1. Taxonomy (NCBI): domain Eukaryota; kingdom Metazoa; phylum Chordata; class Mammalia; order Primates; family Galagidae; genus Otolemur; species Otolemur garnettii. Next base: position 11,390,721 of record NW_003852423.1, read on the forward strand.
TTTCATGTTATATTGACCAATATTAACCACAGGAGAAATTAAAACTGAGAAATTAAAAAACATACATTTTAAAAAATAAATCTTGTTGTGTATATTTGAGGTTTACAAAATGATGTCAATGGGATCGTTGACATCATGGGATCATTACTCATTAGAATGAGTAATCATTCTACAGGCAGTAGATTGGTTACTCTAGTGAAGCTGAGTAACGTGTTTACCATCTCACATGGTGACTTTCTTGTGTGTGACAAGCGCAGCTAAAATCTACTTGTTTAGCAGAAAACCCTGATATAGTGAAGTTTTATAAACTTCAGTCCCCACTGTATTAGATCTCCAGGCTTGGTCGTGCTATTTATGTGCAATTTTGCATCCTCTGACCTACGTCCCTCCATGTCCTCTCCCCTAACACGTAGTAACCATTGTTTCTTTCTCTATTTCTCTGCACTTGAGCTCTTTTATTCCACGTGTGACATCGCGCAATATTTTTCTTTGTGTGTCTGGCTAAATTCACTCGGCATACGTAACGTCCTCTAGAGCAGCAATGTTGTGGCAAATGTCAGGATCTGCATTTTAAAGGCTGAATAATATTCTATTGATATACATACATGTTTTATATATATCACATTTTCTTTATCCATTCACCCACTGAAGATGTCTTTATACGACAGTGACCTTGACTTCTTTGGTTCTATACCCAAAAGAGGGATTGCTGGGCCATATGGCAGTTCTGGGTTTTTTTTTTTGAGGGGGGGTGCTGGGACTGGGCTTAAACCCACCACCTTCTGCATATGGGGCTGGTGCCCTACTCCTTTGAGCCACAGGTACCACCTGGCAATTCCGTTTTTACTTTCTCTAGGAACCTGCAGACTGTTAATGGCTATACCAATCTCAGTCCCCACCAACAGTGTTCTAGCTTTCCCTTTTCACTATACTATAGCCAACACTTATTATTTCTTGCCTTTTTGATACTTTACTTTTATTAAAACACAATATTTTCCAAAATAGTGTTATTGTTTTACTTTGCTGCAAATCCCTTTAGTGGCTGTCTTCCTGGGAGATGGTTGGGTTTCATATCTGTTTGTACATTTAGTCATTGCCATATTTCATCATGTACTTTCTGGAAAACTCCACCGTGCACTTGAGAAAGCATGAACGTAAGCATGTCAGATAGGGTCTGGGTATTATTATGAAAACAGTTTTGGCCTCCCAGATCTCCCGAAAAGTTCTCAGGGATTTCCAAGGGAAGGAAAACTCCTTCCCTAGGTGCCAACTCCCCCAACTTGCTTCTCTTTGTGTTTAACGTGAGGCCACGTTCTCTGATGACATTTCTGCATTAGCACAAAGTGGGCATGGTGAGCCAAGCAAATAATCCTTTTTATGGCTTTTGGCGTTTGAGTAGTGCATACAAACATCACAGCGATGAGTTAGAACAAGAGTGACATGGAGTGCCCTGTCGGACAGTATGGCCAAACTCTTGCTCATAGACTGGCAACAAGATCACTCAGACCCCGAGACAGGCTACTTTCCACACTTTTCAACACGTGAAACTTCAAATCGCATGTGCTCCACTTAGCCTGGATGAAACATAAGTTTTTCCTCTTGGCAATTACCAAAAGCATTATAAGAGAAGAGCAGCTGCTTCAAGTCCCTCTGAGCTTCTGTTTCCAGTGCCCAGAGACAGCTTAAATCTGCTTCGTAACTGCCCGATAACTGGGCAGTTTATCAAACTCATCTGCTATTTCCTGGGCGCAGAATCATCTTAGTCATAACTCCCTCTTTCTGCACCAATCAAGACAGGGGCTGAGCTAAGCCACTAACAAGGTGAGCAGGAACGGGAAGCAGTGATTGATGAGGACTGTGGGCTAGTTTTGCTCAGCATCAGACTGCCTGCTGGAGAGAGCGGCAGCAGAGTGGATGCAGCCAGTCATTCTGCAGCCAACGTGCAGACAAAGAGAGGCCGTTCAAATCACCAAACAACAGATCTTGATGTCATTCTAATGCAGGAACATAATTTTTAACATGGCTAGAAAAATACTCGGCTTTATTCTCTGTCCTTTGGGAAAACTGCATACATCTGTGCACTCACCTCTCCGGAGCTGGCAGAAGGATGGTGTCTGTAGGTTCACTTGTGATTATGGAAGTTTATGGAGAGTTAGTCATCACCCGGGGGGGGAGGGAGGAGTGTGTTTGTGTGTGTAGCGTGTTTGTGGGAGGGACATGTAGTGTGAGGACTGTGTCACCATAGTGAGGCTCCTGAGGCTGGTCTCTCTTTGTCCCCTGTGAATGTGACTGTGGCACTCAAGCAGCACACAAGGAAATTGGAAATTCAGTACTGTCTGTGTGTCCCCTGTGATCCAGTATTTGCTCTCTGGATCTCAGTTTCCTCATCTGTAGAACAGATATAATAATAGTATCCATCTCATAGAGTTATTTAGAAACATAGAAAGATAGTGTATATATATATATATATATATAAGCTTCTTAAAACAGTGTATAATACATTAAAAATACAAAATAAATGGCAGATACGATATTATTATTATTACCTATTGGCATTTGAAACTTGGTTTCCTCATCTGCAAAGTAGGATTTTCCATGTTGGTGTAGAGGTTATATTAGAACATATATGGTCAAATCTTGGAGAAAATATCAAATACTGTTAAAAGTAATGCATTGTATTTGGGGAGCAAGAGAACAGTTTAATCGTGTACCTGAGCATTTTTCCACATGTAAGACTCCAGTCCTTGAACAGTAACATGTGATCACCTGCACCGTTTTGAAAGCAGGGCAGTTATTTTTAAATGAAAGAATATGTAACAACCAGAGCAGGAAAGGCAACATGATTACGACTAGTAATAAAAATGGCTAATATTTGTGGAGCGTTTATCTCGTGGCAGCACTGAGCTAAGAACTTGGGTTGTGATAGACCATCTCACTCCTCATAGCCCTTTGAAGGAGGCACTGGGTATCATTACTCTGTTTGCAGAGGAGGAAAGTGAGGTCACTCAGGGCCACTCAGGCAGCAAGTGGCTGGGCCAGGGTGGAGCCCTGCAGGCGGATTCTAGAGTCTGTGCCCTTCACCAGTGCAATAGCAGTGCTGGGGGTCCAGTGGCAGGAGGGAGGGGATTGCATCCCAGTCTGAGATAGTGGATCGCAATGTCTCTGCAGGTGACAGGTTTGTTTTTCTGGACTTTTTAGATAAGATGAATGATGTTTTATCCTTAGTATTTGGGGGGAAAGGTGGCTTTTTCTTAGTGAGTGAATCGTTGACCTGAGGCGGGGATATCAGATGGTAGATTCTAACAGTTCCCCAAGGACAGTGTAAGGAAGGGGCTGGGACAGAAGTCCCCATGGTGTTTCTGAAGAGGTGGTGAACCTACCAGAAAGGAGCACACAGGATGTGACCTGGGCAGAGCCCAAGGGGTAAGGTGTAACCTTCCTGTGGGAGGGCAGAGGGGAGCAGTTTTTCTCAGGTGACTGGAGGTTCCTCCCATGGGGCCTGGATGTTCTTTCCATGTCTCTATCCAAGGCTATTTGATGAAATAGGAAGATGGCGCAGAGGCATAACCAGCTGTTTCTGGGAAGGCTGTATAACTTAGTAATATAAAAGTCAGAGACTTGAATTTGAATCTCACTCATGCCACTTAAAAGCTACATGTTTGTGCAAATACTTAATCCTCCAGGTCTTCATAGGATGGTTGTAAAGATTAAATAAGGAACTCGTGCAAATAAATCACTTGGCACTGTATAAGCCCCCAGTAAGTAGAAGCTCTTATTACCGTTTTGTAATAATTATGGCTGATTTCTGTATTTTCCCGTTGTGCTGAGGGGATTACCTTTAATTGTGGCTGGACCTTCAGCTATGTTAGATCCCTATGAGTGATGCCAGTTTCAGGGGCAGGACTCCACAGGCAGAGAGGCCTGGTGGGGTGCTAAGCCTCTCTTCCTTCAGATGCATTGTGTAATTTCAGGGTGGTATTGGCCAAGCTTTCCTGCTTGATCCTGTTCTAGTGCAAACCTTAGAAGAATATGCAGAAAGGAACAGCTGACTGTAAACAGTCACGGCCCTGGCTCAGCTGAGGAAGGTTGTGGCTTAGCTTTTCCTGACCTGGTGGGTTACCACACCCTGCCAGAGTTGTTAAGAATATGGATCATGCAGTTAAGAGGCCACACACATCATTATACCAGAGAGGAAAGGTTACTGACTTTGAATGAGGCCCTGGGACTGTGTCTGCGAAATGTAGGGACCACCGTCTCTGCTCAGTGAAGATCACTAGCTAAGCAAGGAGCCCACAAATTCTGTAGCATACTCTTCACTCTTTCACTGAGTGGTCGAGTGATGGGACATCACCAAGGGATTAGATTGCCTGCCCGAGGGGTCAGTCCTCTGTGCATGGAGGGCCCGAGCCCCCTTGTGTTATCCAGGTACAAGTTGGGCAGACTAATGTCAAGTTCAGACTGGTGCAGGGACAGGACAAAGTGGCAACAAGCAGGCAGCGGCAGAGCAGGTGTCAGGTGTGCACACACGAGCCACAGCCCTAGTGTGATCCAAGCGGCAGGGTTTAGAGTTCAGTATCAAGGTCTCAGACAAGCCCCAGAGCTTCTCAGGAAGGTGAGCAGTTATAATCCAGAATGTGAGCCCTGGCAGGCATGGAGACACGTGGGCAGGCTCAGCTATGAAATGTCCTGCAGGCTCTCCGGCACCATCCCGCCCTGCCCACACTGCGCGGTGCTTTGGTCATCACACACGTGGGGTGGATTTTCCCAGCGGTGTCTTTGAGCTGTCTCTCAGCTTCAGAGTTTCCCCTTAGGTGCTGCATGTGCCAAGAGTGTCTCTGGGTCCTTCAGCTGCTCTCAGCCTTGACGGCACCAGCCCCTCAGTCCAGCTCTTCACAGCCCCAGGTTAGCCATCGTTTATCAAATGTCGCCACCTGGCAGGCACAGTGCAGGGAGCTCTGCACACTCTCTCCTTTCATCTCAACAACATTGTGAGGTGGGTCCTGTCCTTGTCCCCATTTTACACATGAAGAAACTGAGGCGAGGTGAGGCGAGGTTGAGTTGTATGCAATCCCAGCTGGTACAGCAGAGTAAGGACACACAGCAGACCTCTCTTTCCCCAAAGTCCAAGCTCTGCACCTCCTTGTCCGGGACTCATTCAGCTGCAATGGAAACTCAGCCTGTGACCTGCTGAGCTGCTTCTCAGAGTTGCCGTGTTGCTGTGTCTGGCTGGAGCAGTGGATTGCAACCGTGGTTGTACATTGAAATCCTCCAGGAAGCTTTAAGAACTACTTATACTTGGATCTTGCCACCGAAGTTTCTGATTTTGATTGCGTTGAGGTGTGGCCTGGACATTTACTAGATGAGGGGTGGCCAACGTTTTCTGTAAAGGGCAGATGCAGATAGTACATACTTTCGGCTTTGCAGGCCATATGGTCTCTGTTGCAACTACTCAGCTCTGCCTTGGTAGAGTGAAAGCAGCCACAGACTCTATGTAAATGAATGAGCATGGCTGTGTTCCAGCAAAACTTTATTTATAAAAACAGGTGGCTGGCTGGAACTGGCCTGTGAGCCAGTGACTGATCAAGTCAGGCAGCTCATTAGTAGGTTCTATTCCATGGCCAGTGAGATCAGAATTCATCTTGCTTCCGTGGCTCTGGTGTCTGTGGTGTCTTGGGAGAGCCCTGGGCACCCCCACCCTCCAAACCACCGCCCTCCTGCAGGATCAGCAGGCCCAGTCTCTCTGGCTGAACTTCTATGATGGCCTCTGTTTTATGGACACCAGTGCCCTGCTGGGTTGGAAATCCTGCCACAAACCACCACCTGTTTGGCGGGGGTCCTGCCTGGTTTGCTAGCCCTCCCTTATAAGGAGTTAAAATTGGCCCCCTTGGTCCTGGCTGACATCCAGGTCCTCTGTAATTAGAAGGATTAGCTGGATTTGTGAGGCTGCCACCTGTTTGCTAAAGAGGACTGCCCTTTGTGAGCGTGTCTCCCTTTGGTGCCCCCGCCCTCCCAGGCTTGTCTCCCTCCAGAGCTGGGGGGGTGGGGGCAGAGTGGGTTTGGTCCCTACCCTTTCCTCTCCCAGGATCTTATTTCTGCCCCTTCTGAACTGGCCTTCCAAGCCCACCTCGGACTTGTAGCTTGAGTGATAGCATCATTTTCACCCGAGGGATTTGGCATACCAGTTTTCTTTTATGGAATATTAATGCAGGATTCTTGAAATTGTGGGCTGTGATTATTTACAAAGTCAAGGGGGCGGCTGGAAAATGAAGCTGCTGAATTGCTCTTGGTGATTGGAATTATGCCCCAAGCCCCTAAAACTGTAGAATCAAAGCCCGCTTTGCCTAGCTCCCTCCCATGGCAGCTGTCTGTGGTGGTGATGGGGTACAGAAACACCACAGAAAATGCCAACTTGAAAGAACAGTATTACTATAGATGGCACTTACAATATTAACAGTTCATATTCACAGAGGGTCTTCTCAGGTTTGTGTTTAGACGTTGGAATGCATTTGTTCAACAAACATTTACAGAGGCCTGAATTTGTTCCACATGTAAGAGACACAGGATAAGGCTTTTGCCCTCACCAGAGAAAGACCACTGTGTAAACAAATAACTACATGATGGTGTCCCAAGTGCTGTAATAGAGGCATGTGCACAGCTGTGGGCATGAGAGGCTGGAGTGGAGGGCTGAGGAGTCAGAGAAACTTCTCACAAGGGTAGATGAGAGGTGAGCTTGCGTGCATGGAGCTCCCCAGACAGAAAACAGGAGGAAAGGCATTTCTGGAGAGAGGGAGCAGCCTGTCGAGGTGGGAGCAGGGACTGGAGTGTGTGGTTCGTGGTGGGGCATGGTGGGAGTTGCATCTGGAAAGTGGCTAAGGGATTTGTAAACCATTCTGGAAGCTCCAGCATTCCTGGGTGATTTCGGGCCGATAGAAGCAGCTAAAATAGAAGAGAAACGCAATTAAGCCTGTTTTAGAAAGATGATTTTGGCAGCAGTGGGGATCCTGAATTAGGGTGGTGAATAAGGAAGGAAGCAGGGGTCCTAGGAGGAGGCTATTGTCAAGGTCAAGAGGCTCCAAGCTAAGGAAGCAGAAGCTGGGATGTCAAGATGGGAGACAAAACTGGTAGAATGATGAAGGTGAGTGGGAAGGTGTCCTTCGTTTAAAAATGTAAAAGGAGAGTGGACATGATGACTCATGCCTGTAATCTTCTTCTTCTGGGAGGCTGAGGAGAGTGGATTGCTTGAGCTCAGGAGTTCAAGACCAGCCTGAGGAGGAGTGAGATCTCATCTCTACTAAAAAATAGAACAATTAGCTGGGTATGGTGGCACATGCCTATAGTCCCAGATACTCAGGAGGCTGAGGCAAGAGGATCTCTTGACTCCAAGAGTTTGAGGTTGCTGTGAGCTATGATGAGCCATGGCACTCTACCCGAGGTGACAAAGTAAGACTCTGTCTCAAAAAAAAAAAAAGAAAGAAAGAAAGAAATATGTATGTATGTATAGAAGGGGTAGTGTTTTTAAAGGAGCAGAGATGTTCATGGCTCAGGCTTGGGGCCTGCTGGTTTTGAGGAGTCTGAGGATCACACAGTTACAGCTATCCACTAGGCTATGCATATGTGGGACAGGAATTAAGAGGGAGGACTGAAGGTAAAAACTTCTACCAGGCACTGGGTACAGATATGGTTCCCATTCTCTGTTGTTTATAGCTTAGCAGAGAAGACAGACGTTCAGCAGTAAACTTGGAAATAGGTGTCCATGAGAACAGCCTGTGACTGTGAATTGTGTGCTTGTGGACTAGTTATCTACCTTCCTCAGCCTGGACTTTCTCAGTCAGAGACAAATGGGTTATAAGGACAACAGAGATAACCAAGGCACATCTGACAGTTTATAACCCCCCTACACACACTGTTGATGAAATACTTACACTGACCACCTCACATGCTTTTGAAAATTACGTTATTTTGAATAAGAAATATATTCACACAATGCGGAGCTCAAAATTCACAAAAGAGTAAATAAAGCTCCTTTCTATCCTGTCCCGAGGCCTGGAGGTCCTTTCCTCAAGACAACATTTTCCTATGCACCTAATAGGAGCATTCTTTGCATGTACAAGTGACCACTGTGTGTGTGTGTGTTCACGGGTGCAGTCTTTATTCTCTTTCTTTTCCCTTTTCTTTGCAGAAATGATAATATACTATTCACTATTCTGTACCTTGCTTTTTTTTTTTTGCATACCAAGAAATGCCCATTGAAGGGTACAGCACAATTTTGACATAAGGGGCCCCCTATTTAGGGACACCTAGGTTGTTTCCAGTATTCTGCTGCTGTAAACACTGCGGCATCATTTCACACATGTGTAAGTGTACCTACAGGACGAATCCCTAGGAATCAAATTGCTATGTCAAAGAGAACGTGTGTCCATAATTGTGATGGGTAGTGCCGAATTTCTCTCCATGGAAGTGCCACCAAGCCATGTTGCTTTTGGCAAGGTCTCTCATGGTTATGAGGCTCATATGATGTAACATGTTTACGACACCTCCAGGGACTGAAAAGGGCTCAGCAGATGTAAAGGGTCCTCATGCCCCTCCCTCCCTACACAGTGGCTCTTGCACCTGAAGTCCACACTGGGAGAAGGGCCAGTTGCCTATCAGGAGAGAACCCTTGCAGTCCTGTCTGGCCATTTGCCTCTTAGAGATATTCACCATTGTTTTACCATGGGAGATGCCTCCCTGTCTTAATTTCCCCTGAGTACAAGTGGCCATGGGGCCAGTGCTGCTTCTTGGGTGTCAGTTCTTATGCATTGTATTCTGTATCAGAAGTGTTGTCTGACAGTTCTGCTGCCTGGGCACTGGGTGGTGGGAAGGCCCAGGAGTCCTTCCCAGCCTTTTCCACAAACAATGGAGAGACAGTTGGGAAGACTTGCAGTGGCATGATAGAACAGGTCAGGAGGAATGATGACCTCACCTGGTTTTCTACAAGCACTGATGATATAGCCGATAACGTGTGTCAGCTCATTTGTCCGTACAAGCTGTATTCATTGCTACTGGTTCTTCTGTGTGTTTTGAAAACTCTGTTTCACACTGGAGTTTGGTATTAAGTGGAAGGAAGAACAAGGATGAAGTAGATCCGTGGTTGCCTCTTACGGAGATAGCTGCACAACCCAATTCAACACATTGAGACTGACATAAGTCCATTTCACTCAGGCTCTTTCTACCGAGTTCCTACTATGCACATGGCACAGCACTGAAATGGATCATAATTTTAAGCACTGGGGATAACGACAGCATGTTGGCTGTTGATGTTGACTTTGGCAGATTGAAATTGCTTTGCCTTTTTCCTGTGCCAGCCAGTCGTTATATTTTTCATTGACAAACTGAATTGCAGAGCAGGGATGATTCACTTGGCACAATACAAGGACAATCGCTCTGATGATTAATAATGTTTATGTGGTACTGGTGGATTTAAAAGTTAAATACGATTTTCTAATTTATTTGGTTGGTAAGGGAGAATTTTTACCTAAAGAGAAAATAAGCCAAAATGCAATAAGTTCAGAAATCTGAAACAATATCAAACACAGACTTAAAGAAATTTTTTTAAGCCTATAAGCAAGGAATATTAATAAGAAGAACCAATGTCACAATGATTCCATGACAGAATGTTTTCTGGTCTGAAGGGAAGGCAAAGCCTTATTGCTGGTATGGCTATAAGGGGAAATCTTCTAGGGCAAAAAATGAAAATCATGAAAGAAGCGACAGAGAAAGAAGGAAAACACTCAAAAAAACATGGAAAAAAAGAAAGATAATAGCAGGGGGTGGGTATCTGAAAAGGCAGGAGAAATTAAAGCTAGGTAGTCAAAGTGGCAGCAAAGAGGAGAGCGGGCCAGTGGGAAAGGAGAGAGGCCACCTCTCCATGAAACCGTGTCAACTGACTCACTCTTCTCGCTCTGCCTGAGAGCACTTTGACCACCAGTATCTGAGCTGCACTGGACTCAGACACTCCTCAATATACCATGTATTACAGCCTAACAGTAACTTACAACTCTCGTTAGGTGCTTACCTGGTTTCAGGTTACTGTCCCAAGTACTTTGTGTATTAGTTCATTTAACCCTCGTAACAAGCCCTTGAGCAATCATTGGATGCACTCTATGGATGGAGTAACTAAGTTACAGAGAGGCTGAGCAGCTCGCCCCAGGTCAGAAGCTTCCAGGGGAAAAGCTGATGTGATTGGTAGGATTCTAAGATTCTCACTCCTTGGTGCACCAAACCTGTAGAATCCTTTCCCCTTCAGTGTGGACAGTGCTTGTAAAGATGATGGGTTGTCACCCTCTTGATTAGGTTACCTTACATAGCAAGGAGAAAGTGGTTTTTGCAGGTAGTAAGTAATGTCCCTAATAAGTAGATTTGGGGTTAACCAAAAGAGAGGCTAAGTAGGTGAGCTCATTAAAAGAAGGCTCAGGCCTTCCCTGAAGAAAGAGAACTGTAGTAAGAGATTCTTCTGCTGACCCTAAAGAACTACTAAGCTGTGTTGTGAACAGCCTGTGGAGGAGGCCATGTGGCAAGGACCTGAGAGTGGCCTTCAGGAGCTGGGAGTGGTCCCTGACCAACAGCTAGCAAGGGCACGAGGACCTCAGTCATCAGCCTCAGGGAAGTGAATGTTTAGGACCTCAGTCATCAGCCTCAGGGAAGTGAATGTTTCCAACAATCACGTGGGTTTGGAAGAGGAGCCTAACCCCAAGAAGGAAATGTACAGCTGACTCCGCGATTTCAGCCTGTGAGACCCTGAGCAGAAGGCCAGTTCAGTCACCCCTGGACTTCTGACCTGCAGAAGGGGTGCTGCTTTGAGCTGCAAAGTTTGTGTTAATTTGTTCTGCAGCAGCATAAAACGGACGCACTGGGAAGTGAGCCTCCTGATTCTGGCCCCTACTCCAGTCTGCCTCTGCAGAGGTCATTGCAAAATCACTAAATCCTGGAACCTCAGGGTAGAAGGGACCTTTGAGGTCATCCAGTCCAGTGCCTTAATAAAAACTTCCCTTTGCAGCCGGTACCCACTGTGTGTGTGGGCTGGGGACTGCTCCGCGTACCGTGGAGTATGAGAGCAGGCAGCGTGCCACAGAGGGGCCCCACTCAGCCGCTTCTGTTCCTTCCATGCCCTTTCTCAAGGCACCTCTGATGAGCACAGTATGAAAACCACGGATCTGATCCAACAACTCATGTCGTCTTTACCTTTCCTTCCATAACATCCTGACCTCTGTCTGAAAGCCTCCCTAAACTTTTCTTTCTATTGGCTGGGCTATGCCTTTGGAAAGTCTTCTTTCTGTTGCATTAAAATCTGACTCTCTTTCATTGCCACTATTGGTCTAGGTCTGGCCATAAGTGACACACAGGACAAATAGAACCCTTTTTTCACAGGACACCTTTGTGTCTGGTATGTACAAGACAGTTCTCATGTTTTAAGGAAACCGTCTATTTTCTAGATAAAACATCTCCATGCCCTCATGGGAGTTTCCAGGTCCTTCTCTCCTACTGAACTTTTGTTTGCCTATGTTTCTTTTAAACCAAGGTCAGGACCTAAGCACAAAGCTTTCAGTGTGGCCCGCCGCATTTCATGTGAAGTGCAGCTCAAGCCACAGTCTAAATATTCTGTTTCCATCAATGCAGCATTAGACCACATTGGCTTTTTGGCAGCCCCAATGCAGTGCTGACTTGTACCATACACAGAGTCAACCAAACTCCTTTTTTACACATGTGGTGGCTCAGGTATGTCGCCACAGTCATGTACTTATGTGTATTTATTTTAACCTGAATGCAGGCTTGACATTCATCACTGCTATGTCTCACCAGGGATCTGGTGCATCTCTTGTATGCTCCTAATTATGTCATCCAGCAATCCTGCTCTTCTTCCCAGCATCATCTCAACTCTCAGTGTGATAAGTGTCCCATAAATATCCTCACTGGAGTTATTGACAGAATTTTGGAACTGTTTGGGGCTGAGGTCAGAGCCCTCTGGCACCATATGGATGACCTATTCCCAGTGTTTGGGTCCTTCAAACAGTTACGAATCCAACTAATTGCATCACCTAATGGCAGTCATCCAACTCATAAAGGTGCCATTAGAAACAATGAACTATTTCCTGGCGTCCAAGTAGAAGGTCTTGAGTCCATTTCTCTGACCTCCCAAGCTGGGAGGTCACAGTAGCCTCTCCTGAATGCTCACGAACCTTTGTAACCTCTTTTCCAGGATGTGCATCACACCCACCCATCTGTGGTTTGTTCCTCCTTAGATAAACAACCTTTCCCCCAGGACTCCATTCTCATCTTTTTTTTTTAGACCCCCTATGGGAAAAAATAAAGACCACTTAAAAGCGGACAGTGAACTGAGCCATAGCGTGCCTTAAGGACAGTGATAGGGCTCATGTTTGTTTCAGAGGAATCTCTCCTAGGTATCTTTCCATCAGAAGTGGGGCAGGTAGCTTTTCATCACTTTACCCCAACATCAGGACAAGTTGTGGGAGGCGGGACGGGTGCAGCCAAAGGCAAGGTCTGTGTTTGGAGGTGGGGTGAGGAGGGAGATGAAGGGGTCAAGCTGAGTGTGGTTCTGAGGTTTCCACAAGGCTGGGTGAAGCCGGTGCCTTCCACAGCATCTCCCTTTCTGTTGCCCATCCTTTCCCCCTTTCTCTACCAGCCTTGCTGTACCTTAAAGCAGGTAAGGGGAGAAATAAGAGCCATCTCACAAGGGGGGGGGGACATCATTTTTGACAGCACTGGGGACAGCTTCGGCTCTGTGTTAGATGTTGGTGTGGATGACTCCCAGATCCGCCCTAAATTGAACATCCTGTGATTTTATAGTTTATTGAGAGAGCACAAAGCCCATATGAGTGGGCTTGGTGGAGATGGTCCACAAGTATAAATAAATCATTGTGTCCTGTCTTGGTTCATTTTATCATATACTTTTCTCCTTTATTCACATTCATTTATACAAAATGAAATTTTCCATGAGTCTTATAGGAGACCTATATTACCAAAAAGACCAAGAACTCTTCGATTGTTGAAAAAGACATGTTTTAACTGCTGTGGTGAAATTTGACATCATAGTGTTCACCTGTTGTTTTTACCACCTAGTCTTCATTCACCGTCTCTGATAACCTCCCGCATTTTGGGTAGAGCCCGTGGTCCATTTATTTCTGGTGGAGTCATCTCTGCCCCCTGCTTTGTAGGGGCATGTGGCTTCAATCTGGCCAATCGGAACACTAGGTTCTCCCATGTGTGGTTTAAGGCAATGCAAGGCAAAAAGACTTGCTGGGGATCCTAGAAAAGAGACTCTTGGTCTTTCTCTTTGAACTTGGAGTTCTCAGGTGTTGAGGTTCAAGCTGGTTGGAAATGTTCTGCCATTTACTAATGTGATCACTATGGATGAGTTAGTCTCTGTGCCTCAGTTTCCTCATCTGTGGGAATTGTCATAATACCTACTTACAGAGTTGAGGTTCAGTGTTTCTGTGAAATGCTGAGAACAGTACCCAGCATTTGGTACGTAAGTACCACAAGAGTGTTCGTCAACATTTGAGCCATACATCAAGGCATGCCTAAAAGGAGATCTACCCTTGGATTTTTTTTTTTCCAGTTTTAAGAACAATAAAGTCTCTTTTGCATTAGGCAATTTGGGTTGTGTTTTTTCATCATTTTACCCAAGGAGTCCTAACTAGTAGACTTGGTGAAATCAAATTCTTATTCAATTTTAAATGTTGTCTTCATTGATGACAATAAGATAAAAATAATCCAAACTTGGATATTTTTTTCTTGATTATTATCCAATGACGAGCATGATCTTAGAATACACTAATTTTGGCTTGGTGCTTATAGCTAAGGGGCTAGGGTGCCAGTCACACACCGGAGCTGGCGGGTTCAAGCCCAGCCCAGACCTACAAAACAACAATGACGATTATATCCAAAAAATAGCCAGGCGTTGTGGTGGGTGCCTGTAGGCCCATCTACTTGGGAGGCTGAGGCAAGAGAATTGCTTGAACCCAAGAGTTTGAGGTTGCTGTGACCTGTGATGCCATGGCACTCTACCAAGGGTGACAAAATGAGGCTCTGTCTCAAAAAAAAAGAATACGCTAATTTCCTTCTCCTTCCTGGAGTCTTGGTTGCATTTGTTTGAAATTTACATTTCCTCATTTCCTTAAAAAATACCGCATGGCATAATTACCAAAGGAAACTCTGACTGTTGCAATTAGATTTTCATAATAAACACACACTCTATGTTCTTTGTCTATGGTTTATAGTTTAAAGTAAAAATATGATTAAAATGTTTAAATAAAATATAAAAGGAATACATTAAATACAAATAAAATCTTTAAAAACACACCTGCATGGGGAGGGTGGGTAGCTGGCTGGGGATATGGGTGAGAATAGGGAGGAAAACCTGGGAATCGCTATTGGATTTAGCGACCACTTGGCTCATGTGCTCTTGGACAAGCGGATTCTGCTTGGTTTCCTGGTCTGTGAAACAGGCAGAATCAGGGTGATAGCCAAGTTCCCCCTGACACTTTTTTTTTTTGACATGCAGAATTCAATGACCTATTCCTCTTTATCAATTTTGAAGTGTGTACCACCTTTCTTAAATAATATATTTAATTTTATCTGTGGCTGAAATGATAGACAAAATGTAATGAGACTCATGGGCATTTTGCAATAGGCTTAGCATTTGTAGTATATATTTTAAAGTTATCCTCCCCTATATTTTTTTGTATCTGAGGGGCTTTGTTTTTTTCTTTCTGTTTTAAAAAAATCCATGTGTTCTTCTCCCTGAGTTCTGACTGTCCTTAATAATCAACAAGGAGCTTGGCCATTTAAGCTGAGAAGAGCAGCAGAGGCCCTGGTTGGCTTTAATTAGCAGGCAGCCCGCAGAGAGGAACAATAAGGAACCAGGATAGAAAACAAATAGTAAACTAGAGAAAATGGAGACAAAGAGATGGAGACAAAGCAAATGAGTAGAATTAGCTCAGGGAGCTGGGAAGAGGGGGCCCAGTGGTGCTAGTTTGCCTTTCTCTTAGAGAGTGAAGCCAGGCCTGGTGCGAAGTGGGCAGTCAGTGGGCTTGCGGGAGTGGGAGGCCAGTGATGAATTGGGGAGAGCCAGCATTTGGCTGTGTGTGGACGCACGCATCCTGCCAACTCAAGGGGCCCAGGGATGGCGGAGGAACAATATCACAAAAGAAAACTCAGGATGCCCTGAGTTTTGCACCTGTTCCTGTGCAAAATACATTTTCTACTGCTGGGGTGAAAATATCCAAGGCACTGAAGAACAGTGTGACCTCTGAGAAAGCTAAGGAGTTGCCTACTCACCTGAACCAAAGCATTTGTGTTTGAAGACCATGGTGCTTATTTGCAAGTAAGTATTCATTTCATGCCTCGCTATTTGGCTTTTAGGTTGGACTTAATTAAAAAAGCTGTAGCATCTTTGAGTCCAATTTCCTCTTTTCACATAGCATCTGTCCCTGACAGCTTGTGTGAGGCTCGGCCACTTGTTGAGGCTCAAGCTAGAGGAGGAAATGACAGGGGAGAGGCGAGGTGGACATACGCCTCATGTTGGAGGTGGCACTCTCTAATTCTGCACAGCCCCGTCACATGCTTAAGAGGCTTCTTGGTTTAAGCAAGGCAACAGATGTCTCCAAGAGGGGGATGTTGGCAGCGTCCCAAAGGCCAGCAGGACTGCGGGTTAGGCATGAGTGAGCCGACAGGAGAGGGAGGCACACATGCTTTTGCCCTCTGCTCAGAACTGGAAAGCAGGCCAACATGGGAGAAGAGCGAATTCTAGAACTGAACAGAGGGTGATGGCAGAGAGAAAATACTTATCTGGAACAAGCATTATCCTGGGGCGAGATGGGGAGAAGTTGACTATTTTCAAATACAAATATGCCCCGGCACTTTCTACATTCAAATCGATGCACAGAAGATGAAAGTCAGTACAGGATTGACTTTGCCTATCAGTGTGGCCGTGTTTTGCTTTGCAAAACCCATGTATGCATTTAGCTGGAGGTTTGGTTTTAAGTTTTACTAGGAAAGAGAACTGAAACTTTCTCCCCTTACTTTTTTTTTTCTTTCCTTTTTTGTGCCCAGGGCAGAATGCTGGGGCATAGCAACCTCAAACTCTTGGGCTCAAGTGATCCTGAGGCCTCAGCCTCCAGAGTAGCTGGGACTACAGGCACCTGCCACCACTCCTAGCTAGTTTTTCTATTTTAAATAGAGACAGGGTCTCTCTCTTGCTCAGGCTGGTCTTGAGGTCAGGTGATCCACCTGCCTCAGCCTCCCAGAGTGCTAGGATTACAGGCAGGCACACCCAGTTGGCCCCTTTCTTCCCTTAAATAGGTTGTTCTCAGTTACTGGGACAAGCCTATCAGTAAATCCAAACCAACCTGCATCTTGTTTTGGAACAAGTAATTGAGTTGATAATAAGCACAATCTTACAGATGGAGCACGCATTTAATCTACTTTCCATTTGAAGGTTTTTAGTGTCACTTTTAAAGTAGTTCGTTTGAAGTTCAAGGTATTAGAATTTGGTTCATTGGAGACTTCAATCTTAATTTAAAAGAATCTTTGTAAATTGCTTGGGCCTTATACTTGAACTTGTTCTTGAAATTACCTAGAATTTCTCTAGCTGTGCTGTTTTATAGCATAAGACTCATTTGAACAAGTCTGTGCCACCTTCCTGTTCTCTTTCTGGACCTTTGCTCTTCTTCCCTGCGTACTCCTGTTCCCCAGACCCCACAGATATTCTGGCTACATTTTGTCTCTGAACATCCCTGTTGGTTTTATGCAAAGGAAACCAACATCGTGACACGTCCCACCTGAAGCTAGTATTTAGCGCCTCATTCTTTGCGGTTCTGTGGGTATTGAATCTGTCTTGTTCATACTTTTTTCCATTTGATGTCTGAAGAATACAGTCATTCTGGTTGCTGATCAGACTGTCACAGACCCATGGAAGGTCACCTCTGGGCCACATTAGGGCCTAAACACAGCACATATCTAGCAATTGGGGTGTTCATGGCCAGCCAGTATTCTCAGGAGACTTGCATGCCACCATGAAGTAATGTTAGCAAGTTTTACGGACACTTTTCCAATTATACAAGTAATGGGATGATATTTATGGACAAATTAGAAAAAAAATATAGAAGAGAAAAGTAGATGATCTGCCTGCCAATCCTACATTTAGAAGCAGTCACATAAATCTTTTGATGTTTATGCTTTTAATTCCCTTTTCTATACATATATACTTATACATCTATATTTTCTTTTTTCAAAAGAAATGTGCTAAGCCTGCTGATACTAATTTTATGGCAAAATCTACCACAAACATCTTTAAGTATTTGATATCATTTTTTAGTGTCTATGCATCATTCAATTGCATGGATGGGACTTTTGTCTTTTTAATTTGTTTATTTTTTTATTTTTATTTTTTCTTTTTAAATTTTTTTATTAAATCATAAAAGTGCACATTAATACTATCATGGGGTACAGTGTACTGTTTCTACACACAATTTGAAGTACTTTCATCCAACTGGTTGACATAGCCTTCATGTCTTTTTCTTAGTTATTGTGTTAAGACATTTATATTCTACATTTAGAGAGATTCACATGTACCCTTATAGGATGAACCATAGGTGTGATCCCACCAATCACCCTCCCTCCACCCCCCTCCCTGCTCTCTTCTCCCTCTTCCCTCTCCTCATGCCATTTGATCCTATAATTCCTCTAGTAGGTATATCTCCAGAAGATCAAAAATCACACTACATTAAAGATGTTTGTATCAGAATGTTCATTGCAGCTCAATTCATAATTGCCAGGTCATGGAAGAAGCCCAAGAGCCCATTGATCCATGAATGGATCAATAAACTGTTGTGTATGTACACCATGGAATACTATGCAGCCATTAAGAAAGATGGAGACTTTACCTCCTTCGTGTTTACATGGATGGAGCTGGAAAATATTCTTCTTAGCAAAGTATCCCAAGAATGAAAGAAAAAGTATCCAGTGTACTCAGCCCTCCTATGAAACTAATTTATAGCTTTCATAGGAAAGCTATAACCCAATTTAGACCAGGAAGTTTTGTCTTTTTAAATCAGTCAAGTATACTTAGGTATTTGGACTGGTTCCAGTTTTTCTTTCTAATAAACCATTCTGTGAGGATTATTATGTGGCTAAATCTTTTTACATCCTAGTTTCTTTAGTATTAAATCCTAGAAGTTGAATTGTTTGATCAAAAAGTGTCATGATTCTTACAGGAGTCTATATGCTCTTTACAATGGCACTGAACATCTGGGTGGCAATAGTTAGCAGCTCATGCTTCTCAAACATACGCTGAGATAGGGGAAGTGGGGGAGGGGATTTCTTTTCTTTCTTTCCCTCCTTCCTCCCTTCCTTCCTTCCCTCTTTTTCTCTCCCTCTCTCTTTCTTTCTTCTTCTTCTTCTCTCTCTCTCTCTCTCTTTTTTTTTTTTTTGTGTGTGTGTGTGTGTGTGAGTGAGACAGAGTCTTACTCTGTTGCCCCAGGCTAGAGTGCTGGCAGTCAGACTTTCCAGCAATCTCAAACGCTTAGGGTGTCATAGCTCACAGCATCCTCAAACTCCTGGGTGTCATAGCTCACTGCATCCTCAAACTCCTGGGCTCAAGTGATCCTTTGTCTCAGACTCCTGAGAGGCTGGGACCACAGGTGTGAGCCACCAGGCCTGGCCAGCTTTTCTATTCTTAGTGGAGACATGGTCTCACTTTTGCTCAGGCACTCTAGAGCTCAAGCAGTCTGGCCTCTCAGAGTGCTAGAACTATAGGCGCCTGGCCAGAAGGAGGGGATTTCTGCCCTCTACTTTCTGGGAAGTTTTGTCTATATTCTTTCCTGCTATAAATTTGAAGAGACAGGCTGGGCTTTTCATATATTTTTGTTGTTCCAAGCCCCAAATATTAGATTAAATATGCTTAGAAAAGGCCTTATGAACTACCAGGAGTGGACTTTTTTCATAATAACACTTTTATCATGACATGCAGAGGAGAGAGAGACCGAAAGAGCAGGACCCCCCATTCCTCTGTGTGTGGTATAGAGATGCACGTTTGTGAAGCTGGGGAGAGTTACTGTAAGATGCAGACTAATAGTATTTCACCAGAGAATAGAAAATACTTAGGGAAGACGGAGTGCTCCGAGACAACCTCTCAATCCATTTATCAAAAAGCTTATAATGGAACTCTCATTTCAAGGGAGGTCAAACACTAATAAATATTGAGAAAAGAAAGTTAAAAGGACATCAAGTTAATATTTTACTATCCAGTCTTTGATCTTGGAAAGCCTGAAATATTTTTCCACACTAATTTTGCGATTTATTGATTCATTCCTGCCAATTGGCTTATAGGACCAGACACAGATGCTTCGCTTGTAACTACAGCCTCCATTTCTATAATGCTTTACAATGCCAACAGACTTTTATGTATTCACTGGCATTACTTACTGCTATCGCCACCGTTCTGGAATAATCTTTGCTAGTTAAAAACTGGATCGTTGTCAGCAAAAGCAACTGAAATGTTATTGATTTTGGTTTAAATGCTGCAATAACATCTTTTGGTTTTGTTGTACTGGTTTTGAGGAAAAAATAAAATACTCAGTTTTTCATTGACTCTTTCACACTTGCCTGTGTTCAAAATATATTCAGAAGCTGATTATTTTCCCACTTCTGTTACTGCCACACTGGTTTTGGAGGAAAATAGTCTCTATCCCGGATTGCATTGACTTCTTCACCGGCGGCTTTATTTCATTCTTGCCTCTCTTTAGTCTGTTGTGACCCCAGGGCCGAGCGAGCTTCCAGAGTGTAAGTCGGGTCATGTCACTCAGGGCCAGCTCCCCTTTCTTGCCTACCACACGCCCCTCGCACGCGGTTCACTGAGAAGACAGAGCAGTTAGGAGAGGGTCTGCACGACTTCCTGCCACTTGCTGGCATCTTCCCAGTGCCTGGAGGCCCCACCTTTCCTGCTTTCCTGAAAGTGATGGTCCCTGCCGCTGCCTGAGCCCACCCCTTCACTCAATCCCCTTCCTCCCCCAGCCCCTCACTGCTTCTGACAATTGTCCCTCCTCCCTCCAGCATCACCACCTAGTCCCTGGCTATAGCCATACCAGCAAACAGGCTGTTATTTCTCTTATTTAAAAAAAACAAACAAAACAAAAGCAACTTTTCTTGGCAGCCTTGCCTTCCCCAAGGACCACTCCATTGCCCTGCTCCCTTTACAGAAAAACTCTGGAAAATTCTTTTCCTCCCCTTCTTCCTCGGAATTCACTGGGGTCAGTCTCGGCCCCATCCCTTTCCCTATACTATACTCTTCTTATCCAGGGTAGTTAATGTCCTCCACAATGTTAGCTCCAAGGGTCCATTCTCAGCCCTCACTTCGCTGACCTCGCAGCAGCTTTCATGAATATCCATCACTTTCTCCACCCTGAAGCACACTCTTGTCCTTGCTTCCACAGATCACTGAGCTCCAGACACAATGGCTTCCCTTACAGCCTCTCCGCCCTGTTGGGGATCTCAGGGCCTTTGCACCTGCTGTTCCTCCTGCCGCAGTTGCTCTCCTAGGTATCTGCATGGATCTGTGGCTTCCCTTCCTTACCCTTTCTCTCCATACTGCATCTCCTCGTCTGGCTATTTTACTTATTTCATTTATTGTCGTTCTCTGTCCACTGGACTATAAGCTCCACGAGGGTGGGAATTTTTATCTGTCGTGTTCTCTGTCATGTCCCCTGTGCTTCAAACAGTGCCTGCCACATGATAGGTGCTCAATAAGTACTAGGTGAAGGAAGGAATGACTATTTTTGATATTGTTAGTAATGTACTTGGAGAAATATTTCATCAGAACCCCTTGAGCCTTTCACTTTATAGGAGTTTAAAAGATTTATAGTTTTCTTAGATTAATATTTGTATGACTTGGGAAAAACAAGGGTGTTTCAGGACAGAAACAATAAACATTGGGAAGGTGGAATGCCTTTGTTATTTTGCCAGCCTATCTGTATCCATGGAAACGCTTCCTCAGAACTGTAAATTGGGAGTATATCCTTAGTGTCTGTCTTGTAATCACAAGAAGGTGCCATTTTTGTGCCAAACTGAATGACAAGGGCAGGATCAGAGAGAAGCAGCTGAGATCTTAAGGCAGCACATTTGATTCAGAGGCGCTGCAAGCGGAGGCCTGAGACTCTGCTAGCAACGGAGCAAATCCCCCCTGCCTGTCCCAGAGGCCTCCTACCCACGTGGAGACCTCACAGGTCACCACTTCATTTTCCCCAAGCATGTCAACACATCAGGTGTACATGGCACCATCCCCCCTCCTGCCTTTCCTTAAGTACTTTTTTCCTTCAAAAGTCTCTTTTCTTCTGTTTTTGCTCGGTGAAGCCCCATTCTTCAAGGCCCAGCACAAACGCAGACCCATCTGCAAAGCCTCCCCAGACCCTGTCAATCAGCTTGAACTCCGCTACGCACTATGCTCCTTGGCACAGGGGGCCAGAGCACAGTCCTCCCTCGGGCTCCAGGGAGACTGGCTCCAGGACCCCTGTAGACACCCACATCCACAGATGCCCAAGATCCCGATGTAAAATGGTGTCGTATTTGCATATAACCTATGCAGGTTCTTTAGATGCTTTAAATCTTCTTTAGATGAGTTACAATACTAAATACAATGTAAATGCTATGCAAATTCTGGTTGTACGGTATGGTTTAGGGTATAATGACAAGGAAGAAGGTCTACGTGTTCAGGACAGAGGCAACATTCATTTTTTTTCCCGAGTATTTTCCATCTGTGGCTGATTGAATTTATGGATGAGAAACTCACAGATACAGAGGGCCGACTGTGTTCCTCAATTTAGTCGTGAACACGTACACACACACACACACACACACACTGTAAGTTCACTGAGGGCCAGGATAGTATTATACTTGTCTGGTGCTTTCAGCACCTCGAAAGTTCCTTGGACACTGAAGGCACTCATTGTAATTAGAACTGTCACTAAATGGATACAAACTTTCTTTAAAATCAGATAAAAGATCATTCTTGTAAATGGGGGGTCTTTTCCTTTTCCTGCTTCTTTGTGACTATTAGGCAGCTTCTAGGCTGCGTTTAGACCAGTGGTTCTCAACCTTCCTGATGCTGCGACCCTTTAATACAGTTCCTCATGTAAAAAGCAATGAAAATAATTTTGCGGTTGGGGGTCACCACAACATGAGGAACTGTGTTAAAGGGTCGCAGCGTCAGGAAGGTTGAGAACCACTGGTTTAGACATTATGATGAGAAGTCACTTGTGAAATTGCATCTATACCATGCCAATTATTTAGCAGAGACTCCACAAATATAAACTTCAGGACCCAAGAAAAATAGTTCAAATGTGAGGGATTCCATTTATGGTTATGGAGGCTTTTCCTGCCAATGTTTTCACCTGGTATCATAGACAAATTCCAGTGCGACTTGGCACTTGAGCCCACTTACCCACTTCTTTTCATAATATTTGTTAGTGAGACCAGGCAAATGCTTTCGGGGGCTCAGAGCCCCCAATAAGCAAGTTACTGACTACTGTAGATTTGGCCTCAGTGGTTATTACTGTCTTTGCCAGAAGAGGGGATTAGGCAAATTGGCAGAGGGCCTTAAGCCAGCCGGATCTTCTGGGAGGCCTCACTGATGACTGAGACGTTGAGTGTCGGGTCCCAGTGGACGGACAGTTGGCATGGTCTTGGCCGCTGAGCTGTCCACAGGCCCCCCGGGCCACAGATAGTCCATGCTGAAGAAATACGAGCAGAAATACTGAGAAGCCCTCCGCCAGGGTTATTCAGGAAATGGAAAGGTTTGCCCATGCGCAATCACCTTTAAAAAAATTCTAGCTCTCTCACGTTTTTTATTAAGGCATGGTAAAATTTATAAAGATTCCCAATGCTGTTGGGTAAATAGCTCCTAGTTTGAGTGCAATGGAGTAACACAATCGCAAGATGTTGGACACTCCAGAGAGAGGAAAGATACCTCCAAGGGAGCATTTACCTGCCAGACTCTGCCACCTTCCGCCCGCAGGGATTCCCACACTCTGGGCTTGGATTTCTTCCCATAGTGTGTTTTTATTAATAAAAGAATGGCATTCTGAAATCCACTCTTTCTAAGGACTTATGTGTACTCCATTGAAAAAGTGAGGGGTGAGGGAATAATAAAGTGCTTTAAATCTATTTAGAAGTCCCAAGAGGTATAACTAAAGCCAGAAACCCACTGAACTTATAAATTGCCTTACAGGGATGCTGAGTGACTTTATGCAGGTGAACGCTCCTTGGGAAACTTTGCCACTAGCCTGAGTGGCAAAAGTCACCTCTAGGACGGGATCCATGCTGGAGGGGAGATTTGCCTTTGGGAGTTGGGCGGATTCTGAAGAATACTCTGTTCATGGCTTCTCTGGAGTAAGAAAGGGAATCTGTCCTAGAGAACATTATCAGCGCTGAGCTGTGGCGATTTCTGTCGTCTTAAGAGAGCACGTTCACTCTTCACTTCTCGTTTGTCACGGGAACGCGTGATGATGTGGATCCACATCACGAGTTCCTGACCCCTTTAGTGGTGCTGTCTGGAGACCTTAGGGAAGGGCGTGTGGTTGGCCTTTGTGCTGGGGTGATCTGTGTTCTTCTGTTGCTTTCAGAGATTCATGCTCACCTGGTACAGTGACCCTGACTGCTTCTTACTAGCTTTGTGTTTCATAGTACTCACATGTCAGGGGAGGCTGGGAATGTCACCTTTTTTAGGGGTCTGGACATAATGGATAATAAATCTAGAACACACAACATGTATATAATGTTTTCTTCTTATTAATATTGCACATACCTCAAAACTCCGACTTCTTATAAGCGTAATACAATTATGAATGAGGTTACTAATACCACTTGGTACCCACAATAATTCCTGATATTTTGCTGAGCTTGTATTATTAATAGACAGGAGGCCTGAGAGACTGAGATGGAGACACAAATAACTGGTATGTGGGGTAGAAAGCAACAAGCATCTTGAGTGACAAATAGGTAACTCTCCTTGAGAGCACAGATAAGCACGAGTTTCCATGGAGGAGGCGCAGGAGGACTTGTGGAGCAGCAGGGGCATAGGCCACCGCACCGGGACATTTAGAAGCGGAAAGGGATTCCAAGCAGAGAAAGTATACAAACTGAAGAGAGGCAGGAGCCCAGAGGGGACCCAGTGGCAGTAGACTTCTTCAGGGCCCTGAGCACTGACTACAAATAGGACTGGAAAGAAAGATTGGAGTCAGATTATGGAAGGTCTCCCATGTCCATCCGAGGAGTGTGAACGTTACAGCAGAGGTAAACAGGGTGTAGGATGAGGGAGACGGGTGGCAGCAGACCAAACAAGAGATGCTGATGTCTTTAGGGCCAGTGTGAGGCAAGAAAGACCCTGAGCAAAGAAGAAACAAGCACTGAGCATTAGCGAACTATGAGGAGCAAAGGCCAGCTGGTGAGAGGAGGTGGGGAGGGGGGTCAGGAGGTTCATTAGGCCATGAAGCATCTTTCTAGGCCATTCACGCTGGCTTCTGGATGGACAATCTTGGGAAAACGTCGCCCTTTTATATTCTTTCTCAATTGTGAGTGATTGTACAAGCTCAATTCATTGTGCTCCAAACAGCCAAAGATACAGCCAACAAAATGACATGATGAGTTAAGTTAGGACAGTTACAAAAAAGTAGTGATTCATTTTTAAGACTTGAGGAGTTTCTTACTTTCCAAAGGAAAAATGGCAAACCATAAAATTCTGAATTCATGAAGCAGAGAAATAGCAGGTGATTATTTGAATAACAAAAGGAATCTTTTTCTTTTCTTTTTTTTTTTTTTTTGAGACAGAGCCTCAGGCTGAGCCCCTGGGTAGAGTGCCATGGCTTCACTGCTCACAGCAACCTCCAACTCCTGGGCTCAAGCGAGTCTCCTGCCTCAGCCTCCCAATTAGCTGGGACCACAGGCGCCCACCACAACGCCTGGCTATTTTTTGGTTGCAGCCATCATTGTTGTTTGGCAGGCCCAGGCTGGATTCAAACCCGCCACCTTAGGTGTATGTGGCTGGCGCCTTAGCCGCTCGAGCCACACGCGCCCAGCCGGGAATCTTTTTCGAAAGCATTCCCCCCCCCCCCAGGAATACTTTAAACAGCAAGCCCTCCTAGTCCTCACCTATTTAAAATGTGATTTATTTGTAGGCACCTGATGGAACATGGAAAGAAGTTTATCTAATAAAGCATGCAATGCCTTAGGGCTGCTTACTACCAGGTGAAATGTTTTTAAAAACATTTATTTATGTATGTATGAAGTAGCAATACCATAAGAAATGTGAATGAATATATTTTTATTTTCTGTCAGTCAAGTTTGAGAATTAAAGCTGTGATTTTTTTTTTTTTTTTTTTTTTTTTTGGCCAGGGCTGGGTTTGAACCCACCACCTCTGGCATATGGGGCCGGCACCCTACTCCTTGAGCCACAGGCACCATCTTGTGATTTTTTTATTAAACATAGTAATGACCAGTTTAAAACTTACTACTAATTGCTTTGATTATTGTCATTTGTATAGTCCCCTAATATACAGAGTCCACAAAGTCCTTCATCATTTTTTCTTGAAAAGCTTTTATAATATCAGCTTGGAAAACCCTAAGTATGGCTTCCTTCTTGAATCTTTATAAGAGGTAATTTAATTATTTATATTTTTCTAATGGTTCCTAGTTTTCTTCTATGGAATGCATTTTTTTTTTTTTTTGAGATGGGTTATTGCTCTGTTGCCCAGGCTGGAGTGCGGTGGTACAATCACAGCTTCACTGAAACCTCCAAATCCTGAGCTCAAGCCATCCTCCTGCCTCAGCCTCCCAAAGAGCTGAGATTACAAACATGAGCCACTGCACCTGTGTTAGAATGCTTTTTAAAATTACTCTCTGCCACCCAAAAGAATTGAAAGCAGGGACTTTAACAGATAATTAATTGTATACAAATGTTCATGTCAACATAATCACAATAGTCAAAAGGTGGAAAGAAGCCATCATGGACAGATAAATAAATTAACAAAATGGAATATATATTAGTTTTTGGATTCATTGAGAATCTAAGTGCAGTGCCAGGTATAAAGGTCAGGGCCACTGGGTACAGGGACAAAATATAAATAAACACGCAGAAGCCACTGGGGTTAATACTTAAAAATCCTCTCCTAACTCTAATGTTCATAGTGGAAGTATAAGAAGAGAGGAGAGGACATGAATTGGAAAAGGACAGAGCCGGCCAATTCACAGATGACTAAAACCTGATCTTTTGCTCCCCCTGGAAGATTGATATGATGTTAGGCATTGCTGAGAGTTAAGAAATCAAAAATGACTGAGGGAGCAAAGAAAAAAACAGAGAGAGATTCTGCCAAGCTGTAATTGTAGACAGAGATGATGCCTCATAACCAAACACCATGAAGCAATGTATAATGTGATCCAGTGAATAGTAACTGTCCTAATTAATCTGTTTCTAACATTTGATATTTTAGAGTGAAATAGAATACTCACATAATACTATGTTAAGTGGAACTATTTTATTCTTGTTTTTTGCTGAGTACTCAATACATTTGAAAATTTGGTGTGAGACCACCTCGCAGGAGTGCAAAGATAAGCACATGGCTTTGTGACTCTCAAGCCCTGTCGCCCATGGACTATTGGAGCAGACTGTGAAAGGGAGGTGGGGGAGGTCCCTGCCTCTTCCCCCAAGCCCAGAGAGATGGACTTCAACCAGACCTTTTAGAGGATTTAAATAAAGTTGCTGGCATTAGGGGGGACATAGTAGACTTGGACCTGATTCATTCTGAAAAATTTTAAGGGTAAGTTGCTCTGAGATTCCTGCCTTGAAGCTGGATTTGGTATCTAGAAGTAGTCAGGTCCAAGGATGTGATTGCTGTCTGTGAGCCAGACGTGGGCCAGGCCCCAAGGTCAGGTAGTGTGAGGGCATCTTAGATCCTGTCCTGGAGGGGAGGTGGCAGGGAGACACTGCTAGGAGAGTGAGCCTCCGAGTGGCTGAGGAAAGAGCTGTGAGCAGCCAGCATTTACTGCACTGGGGAGGCCATAGGCCCTGGAGGTCCCAGTGATAGTGGGGTGAGAGCTAAGGTCTCTGAGGAACCCATGAAAACACCCCAGGAGAAGTGTAGTATAATGTTTCAAAAAATATAAAATATGATTATCTAATAATTTTTTATCTGTTACCATATCCGGCAACCCCTCTAGGTACAAGAGGTATAAATAGCAATAAAACAAAAATCATCTTTTATCCTCTATTCATGTTCTCTGTGCTTAAAATCAGAACATAGTTATTCAGCCCCCAACAACCCCAAAAGATAATCTCTTCTGTGATTTTGGGTTTTCTTATTTTTGACACTTACCCTGACTTACTACAAAGCTTGAGATTTGTAAGAAAAATTGGCATTTGTTAAATCTTACAGGCGTGATAAAATGGGAAGTTGAGTCAATAGCTGGATAATTTTTAGAGACCGAGTAATCAGAGCAATTGTAGAGTTAGTGATTTGCTTTGCCTCTGACAGAATGAAAAGTCTGATGACGTGGTTCACTTGTGCAGAAAGCCACGTTGGTTGCCCAGAAACTAACTCTTCAGACCCAACTTGTATTCTTCTGAACGAGAAAGCACGTCCACATTAAACAGGAATCTTCTTCACTCCCTCCTCTTTTCCCCTTCTCTTTCGCCCCTCCTTCCTCTTCTTCCTCCTCCTCATCCTTCTCTTCTCAGTGTCCCCAACTCCTTCCTCTCTCCCTCTCCTTTTCTCCAGCCACACTTATTAGCCACACACTTACTTGATCTCTGTGGGTTTGGCTTCTGGGTTTCATATCTAGGACACTCACTTCTTGGGGGGCAAAGTGTGCAATCATTGTCAGGCAAGTACGTGTATCTCAGAATGTTCCCAGTGCTACGATTTGCTTTCTGTCCCTTTGTAACTTAGGCCCCATTTAGGATTTGTTATGGAAGCCAGTAGGCGATTATTCATTGACTTAGTCGATAGCGCACAGCGTAAGTCAATAAATCACTAGTCCCTGAACTGGTTGTGTCTTAAGAAGCAGACTTGAAAGCATTGTATTGCTTTATCAGTTTCCTGGGAGGGGGTTTTAACCTTAAAACCCGTCATCAAGGCAAGCATTTGCTGAGAAATGAATTATTGGCATCTCCTGAAGATGAAAGTACTGGCTTTTTGTAAAAGAAAGAAGGAATGTTCTGATTCAGTTGCTTGTTTAATAAATAATAAAGAGGATCCACGAAGCAGCAAATGTAGAAGAAAGGACAGTGATAGGAAGAGAAAAATCCCTCTGTGACGTGTCGCTGGAGAGGGCTGATTCAGAAGAGGGGTGTACACGAGAGGAGGGGACAGGGCAGGAAGAGGGACCGTGGTGCTGAGAGAAAGCACAGTGCCAGGGGGCAGGTGCTCCGTGAACATCCTGGACCTGTGACAAATTCGCCCTCTGGGAACAAACAAATGTCCAGGGAATCTTGTGTCCAAGGTGATTTTTCAAGTGTTTTGTGTATTATTTAAATATTGTAACAGGTCACTTAACCCAGTATAATCGATATATAAGAATTGTTCCACTCTCCCTCCTGCCCAGTAGCTGTGTTAGCCTCCTTCTGGGATGACAGGAGGACGTAACCAGGCCAGCTCATGTGGAATCACTTTGGGTGATTTGCATTCTGCAGAGTTGCCAGATTCCCATCTTCTGACATAATAAGGAGCATTTCCCTCCAGAGGTGTGAAGCATGTGTAATGATTAGTCTTTGATGTTTCCGATGTGACTGGTCATGTCCAGCCCTCCTTGGTCTTAAGAACATAATTTTCTTGTAATGACATTTTTAAGGGAGCATCCCAGTACTCCCTTTTGGGGGACAGCAGAAGGAAAACATGCCCCACATGCATCCTATCCATATTCTCTGTTTCCCCTTCAGCTAAATAGTTTGACAGGACCTAGGGAACTAGCTAAGACTTGAGAAGCTCATTTGTCTGTGAATCTACTGCCTTCCAATTCAGGATACCTTCAGATATTTTTAGGAGTCTGTAACCCCTTTTATACATTTTTAAAAGCTGAGTCAAAAAGACAAATCTAATGGAAATCATTATCTGTGAGTAAATACATAATATATTCAATTCATTTTGGAGAGCCAATCTTTCAAAATATCCTGTTTGAAGGAAAAGAATGAAGGGGATCTATGAATTAGAGATTTAAGGTTGGTAAGGACGGTTATTCAACCTCTGTGTACGGGGAACAGCATTCCTACTGTGGCGGGTGGAGTAGGGTTCCCCCAGAGATGTGAAACCTGTGAATGTATTGTTACATGGCAAGGGGGTGTTAAGGTTTCAGATGATTTAAGATTGCTAATCATCTGACCTTGATTGAGATGCCTACATTATCCTGGATTACTGGGTGAGCCCAGAGTAATCACAATAGTCCTCCTAAGTGAAGGAGAGAGGGAGGAATGTTAGCATCAGGGACAGACTTGTGGATGCCATGCTGCTGGCTTCTGAAAGGAAAGGAAGGAACCATAAGCTGAAGGAGGCTGATCACTTCCAGAAGGTGAAAAAGGTAAGAAAACAGATTCTTCCCAAAAGCCTCCAGAAGGAGCCCAGCCTTGACAACACCTTGATTTTAGCCCAGTGGGACCTGTTTTGAACTTCTGACCTCCAGAACTTAAGCCAATAAATGTGTGTGTTTTTAAGCCACAAGGTTTGTGCTAATTTGTTACAGCAACAATAGGAAGTGAATGTACTTAGCATTGTATCTTTCTGGATTTTGCTCAGTTTAAATAAATCGGCTTAAAGTATTTACTGGGTATCTTGGCATAAGTACAGCTGTGTTTGGGGAAGCTGGAAAAGTATGGAGGAAGTAGAATAAACCAGCTCCGTCCTGCTGTCTGTGGGTTCTGCCTCCTCTCCCTTCCGGCCTCCCCAGCCGTGCCTGCTGTCACCTCTCCACTCCCCTGGCTCCCACTCCTCCAGAGCCCTTTCAATTCCTCATTCTTTCTACCTCAGGCCCTTGGCTCATGCTCTTTCTTCTGTCTCAAGTGCCCTTTCTCTATCTTCCAACAACAGACTTCTTCCCATCTTTCAGGCTTTAACCTAACCCAGTGATTTTTAACCGGTGTGCTGTGAGAGGATTTTAGGTGTGCCACAAAGATTTTTAAAGATCGTTAATTAAATTATTTTCAAAAGAAGTTCAAAGCACAGTACGTACATTCTTTTTTAACTCTTTTTTTTCCTTAATCAACATAATTGAAGTGTGCCATGGAAGTTAAGTTCTGTGCTTCAAGGGTGCCATGAGATAAAAAAAAGATTGAAAGACACTGGTTTAACCCTTCCTCCTTTGCCAGTCTAACAGTCTAAATGTGATCACTTACAACTCAAAGTCTTAATGGTTTAAACAATACAACTATCTGTCCCCAAGTCACACAATGTTGTTGGGGTGTGTGTATCAGAGATAGGACTTGGCCATTATGTCAGTCCACCTTGAGACCCCTGTACCCTACCCCTGGGCCCCTGTGCTTTCTCAGAATCCTCAGCAGGATCTCTGCATTGACCTGTGAGAAATAAGGAATGTGTGGAGCCCCCTGGAGACCAGGCTTGGAAACGGGAAGCATCACATTGGGATGGGAATGGGAAGCCATAACCTCATGACCTCACCATATGTGTGGCCCAGGAGGAAACTCCGATGGTGGGTGGATGGTAACACTGTTCTGCCTCCTGCTCAGACGTGATTCTCACAGCCACCCTGGCCAGGTCTGCCTTGATAGACTCTCTGCTTGTATCTTACTTATTTCCTCCATGGCACCTTACGCTTAATCATCTTCCTCTTGGTTAATTGTGTTCCCCCCAAGACCAGAGCTGCACGAGGGCAGGGACTTGTCTGCTTTGCTCATGACCACGTGTGCAAAGCTGACAACACCATGTCCTGTGCCGAGTCGATCACCAATCAATAAGAGTTACTGTGTGATGAGTGGAGGCGTGAACGATCTGACATGTGAATGAGTAGAAAGCACAGACCCCGTCCAGAGGGTGTCTACTGTCACTCTGAAGGCAGAATAAATAGGTCATGGTCTTTTACAGTAATAACTTTCAAGAAGCAGCCAAAAGCTTGTTTTGGTTTTTTTGTTTTGTGTTTTCTGGGTAGTTTTAGAAATAATAGACTTTGGGCTAGGATTCAAAAAAGTGCTTGGAATGTCACTGCCCTTCTGCTTTTAGAATGCGAGTCCAGGCCTCCAGATGGGCAGACTGGGTGGAGGACTGCTCTTCCTACTTGGACTGATCCTGCTCTTTTATTTCTGAGCAGGGTGTCACCCCCTTCAGAAGCCCTAACTCTTCCCCCCTCTTATCCACTCACAGAGGCCAAACCATTCACCCTCCTGTTCCCCCAGCCCCCATCAGTATATTCCCAGAGGCCCTGTGGGGGAGGAGGGCTGGTTTCCTGATCTTGTTTCTCCTTGTCATTCCTAGTGTCATTTTCCTTTGTAGCTTACCTTGAGCTGGTGGTTACGTGGCAGTCTGAGAGGCAGAGTCCCCAAACCCAGAAAGTGGTAAAGAGAGGAGTAAGTGAGGCTTAATGGAATCCCAGTTGTGGAACTTTGGGAGTTTTATATTTTCTTCTAATGGTTCATTCAGATCTAGGAGCTGATGAGAGGGGATTCTGGGCTTGTCACCAAATGCACTCCTTTCTCCACCATCTGTGAAGAGCTCTAAGGAGGGTGCTGGGCTATCTGGCAGTGCAGGCTGAGTGTTCTCATCTCCTGAGTGAAGGTGGAGTCCTACTAGGCTCATGGGCCCTGCTCTGGCCTTGAATGAATCCTGATCTGCTGAACTCCTAGGAAAGCTTCAGGGTGAGAGGCCCAAATGTCTGTTCCCTGGAAGGGAGGATTCCAGGAAGGATTCTCCAACCCCAACTGGATCTCTCCACATGGGGCAGATACACGGCATATCCTGTGTGGGGGTAACCAAGGAGCTGTAGTTGGGAAGAGTACCATAAACTACATTATGTATCTACTAACTTCCTTTCCCACACTTCGATATTGTCACACAGATGAAATACATTAAGAGGAACCCTAAAATCAAGGATGTGTGCAAAGATTTGTCAGTAGGAATGTTCGGTAATAGAAAAAAAGGCAACAACTGAAATGTTCATGTAAGAGAGTAGATAAAAATAAATTATGATACATCCGTAGAGTGAAATACTTGAAAGCCATTAACATTGATCATGTAGAAGAATATTAAATGACATGTAATCGTGTTCACATTTAACTTTTAAAAATCAGGCTATAAAACAGTAGAAACTGCATGATACAATTTTTTCAATTATATAATATGCTTCTGTAAACAATGGAAAAGATAAAGATCAAAATAGGAGGTGGTACAACCATTATATACCCATAATTGTTAAAAATTAAAAGTTAAAAATGCAAGAACAACAACACAAAAGGGTAGTTACTGTGGCCAATGGGATTCTGAGGGATTTGTGTTTTATTCTTAGTGTCCATTAGCGTTTTTTAAACTTTCCATAATGAAAACACATTTCTTTCCAAAAGGGACATAAAAATAGGAAATGTTATTTTACAAATTAGATGACTATCTTAGTTCATTTGGTCTGCTATAACAAAATTCCACAGGCTGAGTGGCTGATAAACAAGAGAAATTTATTTCTCACAGCTCTGGAGGTTGGGAAGTCCAAGCTCAAGGTGCCAGCAGATTTGGTGTCTTATAAAGTTCACTTCCTACTTCCTAAAACGATCTTCTCACTGTATCGTACATGATAGGAGAAGGATGGAGCCCTCCAGTGTCTCTAATAAGGACACTAATGCCCTGGACAATGGCTTTACTCTCATGATATATTCACCTTCAAAAGGCCCTCTTCCTACTACTGGCACATGGGGGATTAGGATTTGGGGGAGACCCAAGTGTTTATAAACTAGTGTTTATTGACTAAATCCCCAAATTACTTGTTTATAAGAAGTGTTGAAAAGGAGACCTGATTGGTGGGACCACACCTATGGTTCATCTTACAAGGGTACATGTGAATCTTTCAAAATGTAGAATATAAATGTCTTAACACAATAACTAAGAAAATGCCATGAAGGCTATGTTAACCAGTTTGATGAAAATATTTCAAATTGTATATAAAACCTGAACACTGTACCCCATGACTGCATTAATGTACACAGCTATGATTTAATTAAAAAAAAAAAAGAAAATAAAAAGAAAAGGAGACCTGAAGAACAACACAAGTCATTGACTTACAGTAAAAAAACTCAATACCCCGCTCTTCTGTCTGCAGACCTTTCCCTTCCTTTCCCTCCCTTTCCCTCCCCCCATGCTTAATACCCTTCTGAGCCTTGTAGGCTAAGCCTCCTTAGCATCTCTTAGCATCTCTTGTATCCACTCTCCCCATCGTATTCTCTTTTCCTTTGTCTCTGCTGTCTTTTGATGGGACTTCCCACATCCTGGCCTTTTCTCCCACTATTTGGTAAGTGGCAGCCAGTCCTCCACCAACAACATGAGGATGGGACCCTCTTGAGAGACTCAGCTCAAGGGCCACATGTTCTCATAGAGTCTTTCCTGACAGCTCCACTTGTGATCCCAGAATGGCCCCTTCTTTATGCCTCCCTCTTTGTTCTGAATCCTCTGGTAGAAACTCTCCGTCTCTCCTGCACTTCTTGGTACTTACTTTGTACTGGGTGCTTCATACGTCCTGCATCTTAACTCCTGCAGTCCTTGCAACATCATCTCCAGTCCCCATGAGATTCACAGCCCCACTTTACACATGAGAAAACTGAGGCAAAATAGAGGCTGAGCAGCTTGCCAAGGCATCACAGGTAGGGACTGGAAGAGTCAAGTTCAAGCCCAGGCAGTGTGGCTCTGGCGTCTCTACACTAACCATATTCATGTGCTGCTGCTTCCTTCCCATCCAGCCTGGTTCTGTCCCCTACCACTTTGTAGGGGAGGGATCATGTCTTTTATCTGTATGTTTTGGTGCCCAGCCCAGGGGCTGATATATAGAAATCTCATAATAAACACTGATCGAATGGCTATTTAAGCAGTAATATTTATTTATTAAGCATCTTCCCTATGCCAGGCATTGTTTTCAGCACCTGAAATACACAAGTATCAAAACAGATCACGATTCCTGCCCTCAATGTTTGGGGAGGGGGGTGAATTCAATACTAGGGGAAAAGTCAAGGGGAAATTTGGGAAATGATTCAGGTATTATTTAGATGTCATTTTGACTGTTGTACCCATACTTCACTAGATTGCATTATAATTCTCTTCTTTTAAATTTTGGTGGTAATTTGAAGCAAAGCAATTACAGTACTGGAAATCAATACAAATTTGTCCTTCACTTGTCGTGGAAGAGCTCTGCAACTGATCAAATCTAAGTGGCCTGTCAAGTGGCCTATCAGTGGTCAAATCAGGACTGCCTGGTGCTCCGTGATGCTCTGAAACATCTCGTGTGAAACTGCAATGTATAATCTTCCTCTCACTTCTTTTTTTTTCTTTTTGTTGCAGTTTTTGGCCGAGGCTGGGTTTGAACTCACCACCTCTTGCATATGGGGCCGTCGCCCTACTCCTTGAGCCACAGGCCCCGCCTTTCCTCTCACTTCTTAATGTTCTTCTTTCTTGCTCTTCTCTGCTTTTTTGTTTTTGCCTTTCTCCCCCTATTCTCTTGAGAAACCATCTCAATGCCTTCTGTTGCTTCCTACCTCATTCTCTGCCTCCTTTTTCCTTAATTTCTTTTCCCTTGCACCTTGCCAAATACGTATTTTTGAACAGTTGATCGAAACACATGAAGCATAGTGGGATTTTTCTTTCAACCTGTAGGTAAGGTAGAGAGGAATTGATCTGACCAAAATGTGTTGCCAAGTGCTGTGGATTTCATTTGGGGGCCGAAGGGAGGAAGACAAGCTAACTCCTCTTTAGAGGTCAGAGCAACCTCACAATGTAGATATTATTTCTGATTTGTTAGTAACAAAGCAGATACTCAGAAGGATTCATTGTCTAAAGTCTCCTCAGTAGGCGAACCTGTTCCTCCACAACGTGCTGCCACCCACCCCTTATGCGGAGTAGAGCACTGAAAAATAATTTATTCCTCTTACTCAAGGAATGCATTTTACTGGAGTCTCATTTATTAAAATGAAACTGAGGTACTAAGAAACTCAGACTATTCCCAAATAATGGCATTATTTTAAAACAAATGGAGTCTTACAGGAATAGAAATATCTGATTATACTTGCAAAATACTAAGTTAAAAATGTACCACAAGAATATGCTATTTCTTCACTCTCATCTCCCCACACTCCAGTGTCCATGAATGGAAAGGACTTGTTCCTTGGATCCTACGTTCACTTCTAATGGCCGTGGGGGGATCACAGGAAGCCTCTGCATTGATCAATTGTTATCCTGAATCTTGGGCAATCTTGCAACTCACATTTCCAGAACATAATCTTTTGCAGATATTCTTTTGGTCAAACTCTGCACCAAAAGTCTGAGAAGTATTTCTGTATCCCTATCAGACCACTTTAACCCTTTGCAGTTGGACCTCCAACCTCACTGGACCAGCTTGCAAATCACTGGTGACCTGCCCACACTCAGGTCTCCTCAGCTCCAGTCCTGACTGCTCAGCCTTTCTGAGTTGTATGGAAATGCTGGGTTAGTGCCTACCTTCAGGTCTTTCCCCAAGAAAAGGGGGTCACATTTTAAAGGGTTGGAGGAGAAAGAGCCAAGGCCCTGTGAAGCCACATTGGGAGCATTCCCCTGAAATAGAAGGACCCTGGAATAGTGAGAACATCTTTACCCAGCAGGTGAGGCAGATATAGTCACCTGAGGCCTCGGGCTCCCTGCAGTCCGCTGCCCAGCTTGGTACTGACTGCTAAGGCGGGCCACACTCTGAGCAACATCTCACTTAGAGAAATGCTGGCCTTATAATAACAGTCATACGTGGCGAGTCAGGAAACAAAGATGATGCTTTCTAAATCCAAACACATTCATTCCTGCAATGCTCCACTTGGGAAAACTCTTCCAAGAATTCTTTTATGGATACTTTGATTCTTGTTTTCTCCCTCTTCTCCCCTCTGGCTGTTCATGCTTGTAGCTTTTATCTCTTCTAGGGCCGTGATCAGAGTCTTAAGGTAGTTTATGGGATATAATCCATTGTGGGTGTTTATTTTTTAAAAATCATACAAAATGCAAGAACTCCTCAGAGTCACAGACTCCGCACATCCTGTCCAGGGGCTTCCATTCCCATTTGATTATGGACTCATTCTGCCCAGTGTATTCTTGGGATCCTACTTTTAAAAGCCCTCCTGTCCTTCATACTTGTCAGTATGTACAAGCGTGATTTTGGCTTGGGACCATGCATTCCAGCAATTTTCCTTCTGAGTTATGTACCCAGAAGAGTAAAATGTAAAGTCTTGAGTAGAGATACCTGTACACTGGTGTTTATAGCATCATTATTCACAATAGTCAACAGGTAGAAGTAATCCAAGGGTCAAAGGTGACAACGTGGGTGAACCTTGGGGCCATCATGCTAAATAGAATAAGCCAGTCAAAAAAACACATATTGTGTCATTACACTTACATGAGGTACCTAGAGTAGTCACATGCACAAATACAGAAAGTTGAACCTTGGCAGAAGGGTGGGAGGAATGGAGAATTGCTTTTTAACCAGTGTGGTCTTAGTTTTGCAAGATAAAAAGAGGTCTGGAGATTGGTTACACAGCAGCGTGAATGTACTACTGAACTGTGCATATAAAAACCTTTAAGATGGTACATTTCATGTTGTATTTTATAGCAATTAAAAATAATTTAAAATTTAAAAGTATTTTAAGCCAGAAGAGGAATTGGCAAGTTACATCACCCCTTCCAAAAACAAAAAAATTCATCAGCAGCAAATATTGCCCAGTGATTACTGTCTATGATATGCCTGCACTAACATCCAAGAAGGATAATAAAGATAAATACAGCACAATTTATGTCTCAGACCATGATGTATGGTCTGGAAGATGAGATCTGGGCAAAATATTAATTCACTGAGAATTCCAAGAAGTGAAAGTTCCCTTAGATGGGAGGCAACGTGTTCAGGAAGACCAGTAAAGGGAACTGGGAGGTTACGTAGGAATCCAAACCAAAATGAAAACAATTTTTAAAATTACTTTCATTTTCATGGAAGGGTGAATAATGGAGACTCTATTGCTCTTTATTTTTCTGGTGTCTTGTGAACTGTTCTGGAATGGAATAAAGTCACGTATCCCCTCTGTAAGGCGGCACTTGAACAAATCAACATTGTGGGTTTATGTGGGCAAGAGAATTTTAAGTGCTGCCAAATCCCTGAGAACTAATTCCAGTGTTAAAATACTAGCATCCTCAAGATAGAAGCACTAACCTTGTTTAATTTAGTACTCAATTATAAAAGTATTATACAATATCCTGAATTCTTATGAAATTATGACTTTTATCATACTTCTGAGGAACAAAGCCATATCTTCCTTTCTATTTTGGGAACTCGAAAACAAGTAAATGAGATACCCAAAACTATGTATGCTTCTCGCACAAGGATCTTCCCCTACTTAGGAAACGTATTACTTTGTGAGGTTATCTCTGAGGCAGAGAGAGTAAGTCAGAATTGCCTGGCAAATCCTACTTATTTTGATCTGCTCCACCTTTCTCAGCTTTGACAGGTTAGCACAAAGATTGCAATTTTCCCCATATGATTCCAGGAAGCAGATTGCTGAATCATGAGTCCTAGCTTCAGGTTGAAAAGGAAAATAATTCCTTCAGGGAGTAATGTGTAGGTACTGTCTGCAGAATTAAAGTGATAAGAGATGACATTGCATTAGGAGGTTATAATAATAGGATCACCTTAAATTAAGCTCCCTGAATGTATAAAATAAACCTATTGCTCTGAGGTTCACCCCAGCCTTGTAAAATGCCTGGTACATGTGAAGTTCTGGAAAAAAGTCAAATAGAGGGTATAAAGAATGGGCTATTCTGATAATGCAGTGATATGTTTGAGGATTATCATATTTGATTCACTTTTTAAAAATTCAACAAATACTCTTTTTTTTTTTTTTTTTTTTTTTTGGAGACAGTGTCTCAAGCTGTCACTCTGGGTAGAGGGCCATGGCATCACAGCTCACAGCAACTTGTAACTCTTGGGCTCAAGCAATTCTCTTGCTTCAGCCTCCCAAGTCGTTGGAACTATAGGCACCCACCACAATGCCTGGCCATTTTTTAGTTGTAGTTGTCCTTGTCATTTTAGCTGGCCAGGGCCAGGCTTGAACCCGCCAGCCTCCGTGTATATGGCCGGCACCCTACCTAGAGGTGCCACCCATCAACAAATATTCTTGACCTCTCACGTTGTGCTGGACAATGTAGGTGATAGAATAGTGCAGAAATGAAAAAAAAAAAAATCTTTGTTCTTAAAAATCTTATCCACTAATGGAGGCAAATGATTTTTAAAAAAATCTTTGTACTTAGAAGTCTTACCTACCAATGGAGGTAAAATGATTTTTTAAAAATTATGAAAATGCTAAGACAAAGCAGGAAGGAATTCTCATGATGTGTGTTGAAATTTAAATAAGATAAACTATACATGAGTTATTAGGTTTCTAATTGTTAGAACACACAAAAAGATGGCATTTAATACCATTGAATCAGTAGTGCACTTAGAATCAAACTGGGTTCTAGGCTTTGGTTTGACACTATTTCATCGGGCAAGTTATTCTTTCCTCTGGGCTCAGCGCTCAGGTGCCAGATGGGCAAGTCGGACCACATGGACTCCAAATCTCCTTTAGCTCTAAAATTCCGTGAGCATTAACGTTTCTTTGATGATCTCAGAGTCCCTCAGGATCTTGTGGTTACCCATCGCTGTGGATATGAAAGCCAATTCCTAGTAAAGACATTTTACTTGAGCTTCCTGGTCATTTAGATTCTGGATAAATGGGATTTTTTGTCAGCTATATAATGTATAATAAAACCATATAAAGTGCTTATCAGTTACAAAACTGCCATACCTTTGTAATGGTTTTCTTCTATAATTCCAGGTAAGGCAATTTGATTTTCTTTACTGGAGATAAATATAGGGAGAGAGCCATTTATGTGAGTTGATTATAGTGCATTTTACTATAATTTAGTAGTGGAAAAAGCCTGGTTAGGATCACGTAGTCAGTATGACACCCATTTTCTGACACAATTCAGTGCTGTGCAAGTTTCTGAAGAACTGTTGGAGGAAACGTAATTATCCAAACTGCTGACATTACAGAGTGCACACTAGCCTACATGTTACAGATCCGTGACTTCGTTACACTAAAAGCCAGTTTCCAGGCAGAGTCTGATGTAGACAGAGCCGCTGCCCCCTATGTGATTTCTGACTTTACTGAGTTCTTACAAAGACATGTGATTTTTTTTTTTTTTTTTTTGCCACAATGTGGGGGTTATACTTTCAACTTGCCAAAGCAAATAGCTGGGCTTTCCTGGAGTATGGAGTTCATCCAGATAACCTTCCTATATTCTCCTCTTCGTGAGGGATGGTGTGGGTAGGGGGAGAATCATATGGTCCTTGGAACTCTGTAAGCAATTATATGCTCTGCTGATAAAAAAGTGTTTTGTTGCTATAAAAAGGCGTGTGTAGGTAGCCTGAAAATAGGTTTCGATTTGGTCATTGTACTAGAGTTCTGGGAAAACAGAGTATTCTTTTGAATTTCTGAACAATAATAATTTATTTAAGACATTTGCAGAATCGTGATAAGTAACACATCTTGATAAGAAAGCCTTGCATTGGCACAGCAACTGTAGAAGGATCGCTA
Source organism: Otolemur garnettii (assembly GCF_000181295.1). Lineage (NCBI taxonomy): Eukaryota > Metazoa > Chordata > Mammalia > Primates > Galagidae > Otolemur > Otolemur garnettii. The sequence continues at coordinate 11,430,589 of NW_003852423.1, forward strand.
CACAGATAATGAGCACAGTTGTGTTTAAATTAAGTGGGCACCAAGGGACAGAAGTAGACAGGGAAAAAGGAAGTAATTGAAACAGCAAATAGTCTGAGGCATAGAAATGGAAATATGCGTAAACTCTGCAAACTTAAAAGTGGTTTGGTGCCATAAACTATGTTGTTAATCCCTCTGGAGTTTTAATTAGGTGCAAGTAATGATTTAATGAAATGCCCATGGAAAGAAGTCAACACACGCATCAAAACTGAGGAAGAAATCTCTTTGTGTTTGGGCACTTTGGGACCCACGGGTGTTTCCTAGATCCTTGATACATATTGAAAGCGTGGTCCACAGACCAGCAGCATTCAGCATCCTGGGAACTTGATAGAAATGCAGAATGTCAGGCTGCGTGCTTGACCTAGTGAATCAGAATATGCATTAACCAAGTCTCCAGGTGGGATGCACACACATGGAGCTTAAGAAACACTGCTTTAAGTTATTACAATGGGTCTGTCATTCACTGATTGATCAAACATTTTGTAGAGCTCCTTTCATATCCCAAACAAACTAGACAATAGAAGGAAGAAATGGTTAGAAACATGAGTAGGACACAGTCCCTGCATTCTAGGAACATCTGTAACTGCAGCGGGACATGAAAGAGATTTTAAAGTTAGAGTTAATATGATCTGTGCTGGACTGTGGGATGCCAGGGTGGAGAGTGAGGATGCTGCCCCAGGGTTAGCTCTCAGCACATAAGCGTTGGTGCTTTGTTTACAGGAGACTGGGGTAAAAGAGAGTGTGTCTAGCCTTGAAATGTTGAGTTTTGAAGCAACTGTGGAATTTTTCAGGTGGAAATGCCTAGTTGGCTCTCAGATCTGAGAACAAGGGTCAGTAAACTACGGGTACACAGACCAAACCCTGCCCTCTGCTTGTTTTTGCAAATAAAGTTTTATTGGAACACAGCCAGATTCTGGCTACTTTCGCACAATCAGGGAAGACTTGAGTATGCACAACCATGAATGTGTGGCCTATGGAGCCGAAAATAGGCTAAAATAATCTCCAGCCCTTTACAGGAAGTTTGCCGATGCCTGTCCCAGAGCATTGTGGAGAGGTCTGGGAGGGAGCTCCACAGTGGCCAAGCAGGTGGATGAGTTCCTCCTGGGAGGCTATGCAGTGAGAGGAGACAAGGGCAGGGCAAGGCCCTGCGAGACCCTGCTCCCCAGCCTCCTAGCTTACCCCGGGTAGCTCCCCGGGCCAAAGTCGTTTGTTTGTTTTTTCTTTCCCTGATAACTTTTACAGCATTGACTTAATCGTTTTTTTTCTTTTACCTTGGCACTTGTAAATTTATTAAGCCAAGAAATTTGCACTAGTTCAGCAAACTATCCTGTATGTCATGTATAAACCTAATCATTTAGCAGATTCTGTGTAGTAACCGATAACCATTACCTTTAAACGAAAGCTGCAGTAACATTATGGTTTGAGCCTAGTCACAGAGAAGAGTCTCATTTTCCCATGAGATACAAAGGAAAAATTTAATTTCCTCATGAATTTGTTTAGCCAGCATCATACTTGTCCTGTAAAAATTTTCAAAGATCATTAATTAAATTATTTTTGAAAGAAGTTTAAAGCACAGTAAGTATATTCTTTTTTTTTACTTTTTTTGATCCACATAATTTAAATGTGTTGCAGAAGTTTAACTATAGGTTCAAGTGTGATGTGAGATAACAAAGGTTGAAAAATATGGGTTTAGCCTTACTTTTGCAGCTGGTAGGGCTGTACTGAGGTGGCCACAGTTCCTGCAAGCCGGTCTCCCTTTAGAGGTCCCAGAGCAGCTCTGACCACAAGCCTACTTGTTCTCAATGCTTTGCCTGGTTGGAAGGTGGCCACTCCCCTCAGACACCAGGCAGAGGCTAAGCCAGAGGGGAGGTGAGGGGGCCAATGATGCCCCTATAGCAAGAAATAGTCTGGTACATAAAATGAAACTGTGTATGCGAAATCTGCACACGTAAAAGGCATTTGGTACCATACACTCTTACGTATATCTCAGGAGTTATGTGGAGGCCTCCATGCATAAAACAAAGGGGGCTTAACCACCATGCCAAACGTTTTGATGGAATCATCTCAAAAAGAAAATAATTTTGATATCATTTCTTAGCTTGCCTTTGTTGGGAAAATGACGCTGATACCTTTTTTTTTTTTTTTAAGAGACAGTCTCACTTTGTCGCCCTTGGTAGAGTGCATGGTGTCACAGCTCACAGCAACCTCCAGCTTTTAGGCTTAGGTGATTCTCTTGCCTCAGCCTCCTGAGTAGCTGGGACTACAGGTGCCCACCACAATACCCGGCTATTTTTGTTGTTGTTGTAGTTTGGCCCGGGTGGGTTTGAACCTGCCACCCTTGGTATACGGTCCGGCACCCTACTCACTGAGCCACAGGTGCTGCCCAACACCAATACTCTTAAGTACTGGCTTTGAGGTGAGGTTGAGTGGTCTCTCTGTGTTGAGGGGAGAAAGCGGACAAAAGGTCACACATGGGAATCACTCAGCACCTTCATGATCACTGCTGAAATTAACTATCTCCTTATTTTCACACTAGCATCAAGGCATCCTCGGTATTTTCTGTTGCCAAACCTGGTGCTTCCCAGACATTTTCTAAGCTAACATCCGACGGGCACAATTCAGATACAATGGAGCTGCTAAAACTGGTTTATTTAGATTCGATGCCAGTTCCTTGCCTTCTGGGAAGGTCCAGTAGTTCTTTTGGTAAACCTGAAAGGTAACAGTAGGTTAGGGTAAGATCGCCCGGCCTGATTAGAGTTGCTGCTTCCATTTCCACAAAGCAACTTTGTCTCCAGCGTTTCTCTCCGCTCCCCAGAGTGCCTGAGCTGTCTGCTCACAGTATCGCAGTGTTGGGATTCTCTTGCAGGGCCCCGGCTCATCTGAGCTTTTGTTTTCTCTGGAACGGAGTGGCACCAAACCCTCTGTCACATCTTGCTTTTTCAGGGTGAAGGAGCCAGTGTTGGAATGCACAGCTCCTTTGTGCCACCTCCCCTCCCCCACCTCGCTGGCCCTTCACTTTCGGTTATTTCCGCATTTTTGTGACTGGAGTAGAGAGAAATGTGTGCAAGGTGGGGGCTTGATGAGTATGATGGCGCTCATCAATATTTAGTGAGGAGCTGGGCGCAGCACTTCACAGGCATCAGCTCACTGAATCCTCCCCGGGGGGGCCTAGTAGATTTCTCTATTAGAGAGGAAGCAATGGAGGTTTGGAAGAGTTCAGTAGTTTGCCCGAAGTGTCAAAACCAGAAGTATCAGAACAGGATTAGAGCCACATCTTGTCTCTCAGATCAGAGCAGGGGTCTTAACTACCAACCGAGGGACAGCACAAAGTTTAGATCCTGGAGAATGGAGTCTTAGAGCCACCAAACTATGGCTTCTAAATTTTTCATTCCCTTCCTCAAGGGAAGGTATCCATTTGTCACCCCCCACCCTAGGATTTAGACATACTGCTCAGCAAGGGTGACAGACCCTGCAGCTGTATCAAGGGCGTCCTCGCAAAGGTTTGCCGCCGTGGCTTGTTGCTGACATCCCCAAAGACCTGTGATTAATGTGTTAATGTGTTATAAAGTTGGCATACTGCTCCTAGGTGCCATATTCCAATCTTTTTTTTTTTTTTTTTTGAGACAGAGCCTCAAACTGTCCCCCTGGGTAGAGTGCTGTGGCATCACAGCTCACAGCAACCTCCAACTCCTGGCTCAAACGAGTCTCCTGCCTCCGCCTCCCAAGTAGCTGGGATCACAGGCACCCACCACAACACCCGGCTATTGTTTTGGTTGCAGCCGTCATTGTTGTTTGGCGGGCCTGGGCTGGATTCAAACCCGCCACCTTAGGTGTATATGGCTGGCGCCTTAGCCACTTGAGCCACAGGTGTCCAGTTGCCACATCCCAATCTTAACGTGTTATGAAGTTGGCGTGCCGCTCCTAGGTGCCATATCCCTGTCCTTGCATGCTCTCTTTCTCTTTCTCCCAGTGTTCTGACTCTCTCCTTTCAGGCTAGGGGAAAACCTTCTTCCACCGAGCAGCGGTCCCCAGTCCTCTCCCTCCAGCCTTCTGTGCAGACCTCCTTCCACTCGCCTCGCACCCTGTTTGTTGAGGTGAATCTACTGCAAGCATCGAGACCACACTGGTCCCAATTTTGCTTATTCTCTAACACCAGCATCTAAATCACTTAAAATTAGATCTGGTCCTGGGAGCAATTAGGTAAATTTCTCCCTCATGGGACATTCTAAAGTGGCTTTTTTGAAACCTCACTATCTCTTCTACCAAACAGCCCAGGGAAGATCTGTACAGATCGTTAGCAATTCTGTAAAGCATTCTCTGGCAAAGCTTCACTCGGGAAAATAGCTGAAATTTTTTCAGAGATTAGATCTCTGGGTTATCTGTGCATTTCATTTATGCATATTTTCCTAACATAGTCCTGGTGTGGACAGTCTAAGGTCTTGCTGCAGGTGAATAGACAGAGAGATTGAATTCAGCCACCATGCCAAGGGTTCACTGCGCTCGCACAGCAGTCTGTGACCATACAGTGACAATGGAGACCCACATGGGTGTGCATACCGGGGGCCAGCCACTCAGAGGTGAACTCACCTATTCCTCACAGCTGTCCTTTGAGGGATGGCACATCATTTTATAGTTGGGGAAACCAGACACAGAGCAGTTGACTCATTGCCCAGAGCTACACAGCTCCTAAGTGGCAGAGCTGGGATTTGAACTCAGGTAGTCTAGGGTTAGAGATTGTACTCTGACCTGCTTTTTTATCCATAGTATCTTCCCACACACAGACAAGGAGGGTTGAAGCCTTCCTTCACAGACCTTATGGTTTAGTCAGAGAGATGTTTGCCAATCTAATTTAAGACACACTGTGTTAAATACCACAATAGAAACATATTGAGTGCTTTTAAGCCCTGGATACTTTCCTGTGATGTTAAAAGCCATTTTGGATCTGTTTTCCATCCCAGAGAATTATCAAGCCCTCAGATAATTGAGGAAAATGAGGCAGAGTGAGGAGAAGTGCCAGTCCCAGCCAGCTTCGCCTTGTCAGTCACCACTAATAAAGGTTAAATGGCTTTTCTCACATTGTTCCCTAAGAGCTCGGTTTGCCTCCACCAACAGGCCCCTGTCTTCCCTGAAATGAAAAGTTCCATCTCAGTCCTTGATTACTGTTGCTTTCAAGTCCTTTGTGGCAAGGTGGAATACGGCCTTTCCCCGTTACAATGGAGATTGGTAAAGAACCAGATTACAAACCCCAGGTCCCTGTTAGGATCAGTAGATTTTGCCAAATCTCCCCCAAGCTTCTCTGGCTACAAAATGGGGCAAAATAGAACTTGCTTTTTCCTCCTCCTCCTCCTTACCTAGTGGGAGTATTATGAAGATAAAAAGCAATAATTGGTGTGAAAATGCCCTGAGCTCCCCAGATGAAAGCTCTCTATAATCCCCACATATCATTAGACTGCTTTATGGGGATTTCAATACAGTTCTGCAGCTCACAGAAGTCGCTTTTTCAGCTGGTGGTGTGAAGTCCTAGGTCTTCATTCCAGAAAGGGCTTATTTATTGAAAATAGAGTCAAGTTAACACTATCCAAGTCAGGCACAGCCTAGCATTGGAGGATAAACATACCCCCATTTGGGAACCCCTGTTTAGCCATGCTTGAAAGCCCCTGGGATGGGGAGCTCCCTACCTCCACAAGCAGCCACTGGGGACTATTAGAAGTGCTTCCTCGGGTGGGTCATTGGCTATGTTACACAGAACACATCCATGCATCTGCCCTTCCACTTTCTGGAGACATCCACTATCCTCCCTCGGATACTTTGCTAGCTCAGCTTCCCTCAACTGTGTCTCACGTGATGAGATTTTGACTCCTCTCGTCCAGCGATACTGTGATCCCAGAACCACACACAACAGGCGTGTAGTCTGACCAAAGCAGGTGGCCACCGCATTATTTTGCTAGCCTAGCCTGAGATTATGGAGTTTTCTGGTACCATTGTTATACTTTACTATTGAAGTGAAACTGATGACAATCTTTCAATCTATATCATAGGTATTCCTGCTAGATTGGGTTTCCTCAACACTGGCAATGATTTTAAGATTCTTGGCAAAAAATTACATTTATCTCTCTTAAATTAAAATTTTATTGAATTTGGCTATCCAGCTCTTTAAATCCATATTTTGCCATCTAATTGATTATCTACCTCTCTCAGGTGGTAATCCAAGCTCTTGGATATGCATCTGAAAAGGGTAGAGGGCCCACTTCCTACAAATACAGTAAAGTTTAAATTTTATCCACTGTTCATGGACAGTTTTGACAAAGATGCTCTCTGATCTTGGCTAAATCTTGTCTGGGATAAGGACAGAGAAATATTTTTCTGCCCTTTGTAATTGTCAGCTGACTGATCTACCTGTGTGCCCCGGGTTTTGTAACTGTGTCCAAGATGCTTTGCTGATTTCCTTCTTGTCTGCTTCCTTTCCTCTGCTCTCCCCATTTTGTGACATCATCCTGGAAAGATGTGTCTGTCCTTAGGATGACTCCAGTTGCTCTCAGGAGACCGGGTTGGCTTCCAGGGTACCATTGTCCTCAAGTCCCTTTACAATCTATCACATTTATTATTTCTGGGATCATTTCTAGCCCAAAAACATCTGTTAGAGAATTCTCCTATCCCTTAAAAAAAATCCAGACCTTTGTCTAATTCCTTGATTCTGATCCTACTCGCATGGATCATGTCTGCTCAAAGGCCCCTGCCAACAGGCTGCCACCTGATTTGAACACTCCCCTCTGAGCTCAGGGTACAGTCTGTCCAGGTGTGAGATCTGAATCTGTTTAGAGCAGCTAGATGCCCTCATCCTATCCTATTCATCGAGCCGTGGGTTCTGTTTTCTTTTTGTAATATTTGTTTTGTCTTTTGTGGTCCAAAGACTGTTCTCCAAGGGAAGCCAATGGCAACTGGAAAAGGAATTTTGCCCTCTTTGTGAAATCAGCACGGATGCCACTGGACTCAGGCTTTCTTTGATGTTCTAGGTTCTAAGCTTCATGAAATCCTTTTATAGGCTACTTTCCGTCTTTAAGTGACCCATATTAAAATGTGAATACCTCTGAGAAGGATTGTACTTGGAAACATAAAATAACCAGTGAAATGCTAACATCTTAGCAAAACATATCTTCAGACTCAGCCCATGTGGTTGCAGGGGCGGGGATAGGTTTTAAAGGAAGATGCTGAACTGGTCACTCATGGCTAAACCTAAACATCTTACCTTCCCAGGACACTGTCCCTGGTACTACTCAACAGAGAAGAGCGCAAGTCTGCTTTGTTTGGGGATAATGCTCCATCCTCGAGCATTGTTTGCAAAAACTCTAGGGAGAAGAGGAGTACAGAAAGCTTAGATGAGGAGTTAGGAAAGCTGGGCCGTATTCCCAGGATCTGCTTGTAAATAGGCTCTGAGCCCTCTGTTTCCTGCTCTATAAAATGAGATTGTCAGTCATTTAAGTCAATCTTAAGTCCTCTGTAAGGTCATTCCTAGCATGTGACACTGATATTTTATCCTACCCTTCTCCCATCTTTACCACTATAGCTGGCTCTGCTCCTATGTGCAAGTCACATCACCTTTCTGGGTCCTTCATTTTAAAGAGAAGACGTATGACTGGTTCTGCAGTTTTCTACGTGAGCAGAGCTCTGCAGAAACCTGGGGAAAAGCAGAGTTGGGGTGTGGAGAAGGGGCAGCCTGCCCCCCCCACCCCCGGCTCAACTAGGGCAACTCACCGCTTACCTACTGGTCTTCTGTCTGAGCTTTCACTGTTGTTGCTTTGTCTGCTTTGATTTGGTTTTGCCTATTAGTGGACTGTATCTTAATACGTGACCATGTAGCAATATTGCAATATTATAAATGACTCGTAGGGCCCGGTCTAGCTCCCTGAGAGCAGGGATCAGGACTTGTCATTATGTCTTCATTACACTTCATAAAGCCTCAAGTATAGTAGGTGCAAATGCTTGTCGGATAACTTTGTAATGATAATAATGGCAATTATTAATGAGCTCATTCCATACCAGGCATTCCATGCTTTAATGGGCTACCCTAATTCACCTTTAAATTAAACCTATAGGGTAGATGTTATTTTGTTCCATTTTACAGATACAGCAATAGAAATACTAAACTTTAAGTTGAATGGAGATAAGCTGATGTATAGAAAAAGCGAGGTTCTTAATTGCCTTTCTAAATGGCCTCATTCTGTCTGTAGGACATGCTGACAAAGGTCAGGGGATGAGGGAGATGGAAAGCAAGGGGAGTACCAGTCTGAAAATGATGCTGGAGAGACCGAGGGATGATCTCGAGGTGTCTGAGAAAGGGCTTTGAGAGAAACTGAAGTGCAATGTGGGTCCATAGAAGTGAGCTCCACACATCAGCAGCCTCAGTGCCCCTCAGGCATGTTTCTTAGAAATGCAGGTTATCAGGCCCCATCTCAAGCTTCTTGAACCAGAAAAGTTGGAGGTGAGGTCCAAGAGGTTGTGTGTTAATAGCCCTCTGGGGTAGTCTGATAGATGCTGACATTTGAGATCCAGTCCCGTGGACCAATTTCAGTGAGTTTAGTTTTGCCTCTCAAAAAGAGTGAAGCTTCTGGTATTCTCAGTGTTGGAATGTAAGTTTGAAATCTACATTGATATCTAATCATATGATATTTCAAAGAAAAGTGTAAACAAGATGTTTGCTTGGACTGAGAGACTCTTTAAGCATCGGATTTCTTCTTTCTACCTTCTGTTTAGTCTGTAACCCGAGGCCTATCACTTAACTCCTGCTTCTTTGCCTGTAAAATGTGGTTAATGACGCTGTGCTCCCATATTGGGGTAGCCAGAGAAACGTGTAATTAGTGGTCACGAAGCATCTGGAGCCCAGAGCGCCATATAAATGTTGTAGGATAATAACTGGTTTATGGCCTTAAATGCTGCCTACAACTTGACACATTTAAAATTTCTTCCCTGAATCGTAAAGTTTAAAGTTAATTGAACAGTTTGCCATTTTGCATTTCATTTTTATTCTTTTTGTAGCCGGATTCTTTTTTTCTGTGTGCTTCCTTCAATCTTCCAGAGAAAGTAGGTGAGGAAAAAAAAAAGATGTTTAAAAAATCAAGACCTTTGGAGAAAATATAGTCTCCAAAAGCAAGGCATAATCTTAGGCTGTCAGGCAAGGGTTCTACAGAAGTTTTGAACAAAAAGGTGAGAGATATTCCATGGGCACAGAGGTAGTTAGCACCCCTGATCAGGCTGGTTCTTTGAGATTCCAAGTGGTGAATCTTTAAAGAGAGTTCACCTTGAATAACATCTTCATTTCTGCTCAGCTTTGTAACGATGACCTTCCTTCTATTTGAAATCTGAGAAGTCTGAATAGTATTTTCTATATGGACATTCTTTATTCAACTTAGGAAAATACTTCCTTTTGGGGGCAAGACTGTTCGTTCTTCATATACACTCATTTTGGATTAGTTTTACAAGAATACAGGCTAGTTCATTCTACTCTAGAGCAAAATCTTTCTTTCTTCCTCTCCTTAATCTCAAACTAAATGGCTCAAAAAAGGACTCAGATGAAGACACAGCAAAAGCATTTCTTTTCAAAGTTTAACTAGGGCTGAATTTATATGGAAAATCACAAATGTGGGTAGATTAACCAAAGATATGTGTATGAAAGAGGCTTTTATACCAACAGTGTGGTATGAAGAAAAAAATTAAAAATGCTAAATGAGCGTAGTTTTTATTTTATGCATTATAACTTGAATATTGCAGCATAATTACTAGGCAGGAAAAAACCTCCACTCTTTATTACCGTTTCCTGACACTTAAAATTACACACTATTGGCTGAATTAAAAAAAAAAAAAAGAAAAAGAACAGCAGGATAAGGCTTATCCAAACTCTGAATCAACGCACTAGTTTATAAACTGGGTCTCGAGTAAACAGGCTTGTTTCTCCTCGTGCCTTATGATAGAGGTCAAATGCTTACAATAGCCAAAAATAACAAGTTGAGGCATGTTTTCATAATTGGAAATAAAAAAGAAATTCTGCCATCTGCTAATGGAGGGAAAAGTTTTACAATAAAGCTAACAACTGCTGTCATTTCTGAAGAAGCATCTCTCAGAAAATAGTAATGGGGCTTATGATAGCTAAAAACGATTCAGGGTACCATTAACTGATTAGGAATCACCTGGAAAATCATGCTTGTGCTTAGAAGTGCAGCTGGGATCCTTTTAGTAGTTGGTCCAATTTTACAACTGTCTGGGGTTTTTCATAGCAGACTGAAAAGTGTTTTTCCTTTTCAAGTCCAAATAAGTCAAAATGAACTGGACAAAAGATGAACTCTAAGGAGAAAAGGGGGAGGAAAAAGAGATACCCCCTCTCTCCGAACCCCCAACTACTTTGAAGATCATTGGCTAAACCCAAGAATGGCTTCTTTTTCCACTGAGCTTAATGGCAATTTGCTAAGCACTACAGTGAAATGAAATGGTTCAGTATGTCTGGCAAATTATGAGGGTTGACAGTGAACAGAACAGACGGGAAGAGTTTAACTCCTCCTCATCTTCCACAGATAAGTCCAAAAACAAATGGTCAGCCATTGGGACAACGTGTTCTTCTAGCGGACATGTTCCAGCCAGAGACTTTTCTCTTTTTTCCTTTTCTTTCTTTTTTTCTTTTCTTTCCCCTCCTTTCCCCTCCTCTCCCTTCCCTTCCCTTCCCTTCCCTTCCCTTCCCTTCCCTTCCCTTCCCTTCCCTTCTCTTCTCCCCTTCCCCCTTCTCTTCCCTATTCTTCTTCATTTTTTAAATCATCTATCTTCTCTGGGCTTGTCTTTTCCTATCAGAGGCAAATTATTTATTTGCAACATTTCTGAAATCGCTCTAAGAAGACCAATAGAAAAATGGTGAGGAAGGAGAATATAATTTCACTGCCCTCACTTCTCTGAAAGCCGGCTGTTCTCAAATTGTGTGTACTCCTCGCCAGCAGTAGTAATTGATGTATAGTGTACACGTGATCTGCAGAAATATATCAAGAAATGCACACATTTAGTCATTGTTTGGATGATCCTAACTCATTTTAATATGACACCGTTTAGTCAGTAAACCCCTACAATAAAGAAAACGTGTTTGATTGAATTAAGTAACTTCAAGTTTCCTCTGGTGCTTCTTAGAACAAGAACTGTTGCTTTTCAAAAAGAAGATGTTTTTCTTGAGGAAGCTGGATGGCGGTTTTCTGTGGTTTCTCACTTTTTTGAACTCCCAGGGCTGCTGTCTAGATTGCTCATTCCTCACCCTTTAGCATTTACTTTCATGTGCTGAAATTCTCTTTTTATGCCCTAATTTGAAAAGAGGAGAAGCTCCTTGAAGGTAAGGATCATCTTTCATATTGGTGAAAAACACTTTGTCAGGTCATTTTAACAAGATTCTGTATCTTTAATCACACGTAGTGACCTAACACATTTCTTATTAAAATAGAGATCTCCACCTCAGCCTATTTTTCTATCATCTTGAAATGTATTATGTTTTCCAGTCCCTTTTCTAAAATGACCCTGGTCTCATTTAGCACAGCGATTCATTGTAGAGTACTTCAGGATTGGGCTGGATGAATAAGGTGGTCAGGATATGACAGCTGGTAAGTCCTATTCGGACCAGTGTTACTGGACTGAATGAACATCACCTCACATGGGGTCGTGTCTGCATGTTAATTGGGAATTGTTGTTACCAGTCTGAGATCTTCTGTGATTGGAGAACCTAAGAGTTCTCCTCTTAGGGGGATATTTATTTATTTATTCCAAAATGGTATTTGGGGCACAAAAGTTTTTGTTACATAGATCACTTTGTAATGCTTGTGTCGGGGCTGTAAGAGTGCCCTTCATCCGATCAGTGTTCACTGAGCCCATTAGGTAGGTTTTCACCCACCCCCACCTCTCTCCCTCTCCCCTGCTTGATTTCCGCTGAGTTTTACTTACCTCTGTGCACGTCCATGTGTGCTCATGGGTAGTTCCAATTTAATAGCAAGTGTGTGGGGTGGTGTTTGTTTTCCCATT
>NW_003852423.1:11442889-11466855 GCF_000181295.1 Otolemur garnettii
AACCCGCCACCTTAGGTGTACGTGGCTGGCGCCTTAGCCGGTTGAGCTATAGGCGCCAAGCCTGTTTTCCCATTCTTTAGGATATTTATTTATTTATTGAGATCAATAAAGCATTAATGAGGTGGCCTTTCTGAAATTTGTTTTCGGAATTTAATTTTGGCACCAGATTGACCTCCCAGAGACAAATTCGTGTTCTTAGGCAGTGTGTGTGTGTTGTGTGTCTGTTTTAGAAATAAAAATGAAGGACTCATTTAGTATCTAGAACAGATCATTGAAATTCTTAGAAATCCCATAATTGCAGGTTGTGCTGTGCGCATTATATAAGGAACAGTAAAACCAAGCCTTAAGCTTTGAGGCCTTGCCTATCCTCGGAACACATCACAGGAAAGTAAAGGGGAGAGCGTTGGTGGTATTGCTGCTGTTTTATTTTTAGAAAAATCAAGAGCTGAGATGAGAGTCTCCTCACATACATTGAATCAATTTAGAGGTGTATACTATAGCATGGGAAGTTTATTACAGATGTGAAATTATTCAGTCTGTAGCAAGGATAAATGTTTATTCATATTCTAAATTTAACCTACCAATATTTAAACAGCACAGTTGGAAGTGAATTTGCCGTTTTGGCTTATGGGTCTGAAATTCTCCCTATACTGCCATGTGGAATAGACACAGAGCTATGGAAAAAGTGGAAGGCTATCCAAGCTGCTTCTCCTTTTGGAAAACATATTTGGCTTTAGTTTATAAAAAAATATATCAAAATCACTACAAAAACAAATTATCTTAGTCCCATTTGGGTCTCGTTTTAGCCTTTGCTGTGGTCTAGGGAGAGGCAGGGAACACGGTCAAGGTTCTGCAGGGGACAGAAGGCACATTCAGCTGGGGTGCTGAAGAAATGTAATGGAGGGTCTGTAGACAGAGGTGTCAGGAGGTTGAGAGAACCAAGAGCTTCTGAAGCACGCGGGGGATGGTGACCACGGGAAGCCATTCCCACCCCTGGGCCTGAAGAGACGATAGGAAGAAATTGTGCTTTTGGAGCCAGGGACAAAAATCACAGGAGAGGAACTGAGACCGTGGGGTCATGGAGGGTCTTATCTTGCCTGAGTTGCAGGACCAGAGTAGGGGATAGGGGAGAGCAGAGAAATCAATACCCCACCCCCTGGCTCTGAGGAGACTCCTAGGAGAAGCAGAGACCACTCTGTGAGAGAGTAAGTTCTTTCCTTCAAAATCTAGGGATTACCAACAGCGATTTTCACTGGATTGACTGGAAGATGGTGAGTGCAAAGGGTGGTTAAAAGAAGGGACATGAAATGTCACTGTAAGAAATAGAACTTTGGTGAAGGTTTGGCTTGTGTGATCTTAACCCCCCCCCAAATAAGAAGACTAATAATATTATAATGTGATTTATATCCATAAAAAATAGAAAGTAAACAGTCGCATGGAATAGTGGTTAAGAACTCTTGCAGGGGAGTAAGACTGTCCAAGTTCATTCCAGGTCTGGCCCCTTACCAGCTGGGCTATCTGGGACAATTTCCTTTGATGCTCTGTTCGCTCATTTTTAAAGTAGAGAAAATGATCATGTTTACTCTGTGGGGTTCTTAGGAGGCTGAGATGAAAAGATGATGGTACAGCACTTGGCCTGAAACAGAGAACTCAGTAACTATAGATGCTACCAGCTAATACAGATAGTCCCTGACTTAGGATTTTTGACTTTACGATGGTGTAAGATCTATACACATCCAGTAAAAACTGTACTTTGAACTTCGACCTCCTAGGCTAGCAATGTGCCTAGGCTACTCTTCCATGATGCTGGGAACCACCGCTCGTAGTCACTGACAGCCCCATGGGATAAACACTCATATTCCACAGTATGCTGTGCTGCCAAGCCATTTGGGGATATTATATTTTGTGTTTTCCTGTCCTGTCGTGTCTGCAGAGTGCCCGTCTGTGTACAGCATTTAGTACTCTATTGTAAAATAGGCTTTGCGTTAGATGATTTTACCCAAATGCAGGCTAATATTAGTGTCCTGAGAACAACTGTGGCAGGCTAGGCTAAGCTGTGATGTTCCGTAAATTAGGTGTACTAAATACATTTTGACTTAATGACATTAGGAATTTTACCTAATTCCGTAAATTAGGTGTACTAAATACATTTTAACTTAATGGCATTGATGGGTTTGTTGGGACACAGCCCCACCGTACGTTGAGGAGCATCTGTGCAAACTCAGCTGTATCCTTCTTGTCTTGTGGTCCTGTCTCAGAAGATGTCTTCTCCGCACAGGGAGTCTAAATGTGGGTGAGGATGAGGGTGCAAGACAGTTTTGTTTGTTGGAAGGAAACGTGGGCTGCAGGAGGCTGAGAAGCAGCCACGCTCCCCTCCCTTCCGACAGTGGAGGGAGAGGCTCACTTCTCTCTCCCACATTGGTATCCTGTGGGGCTGGGAAGGAGGAACCAGAGACACCAACTGAAGAAGGAAATGGTGCTAGGTCCAACCAGGACAGGGCTGGGCTGGGGCTTGCAGAGCGGGATCAGAACAGGGAAAGCCATCCTGGTTCTGGGTCCTCATTCCCCGTGACTGGCCCACATCAAGCATCAGGGACAGACTGCTCCATCAGGCCCTGCCTCACCTCTCCCTTTTCTGAGCCCACAGCCTCCATAGCTTCATGCCAGGGTTGCTTTTGAAAGGAATTCCAGGGCTCTGCTCAGCCTCTCATTTTCAGAAAATGACCAGTTGACAATGAGTAGGCGAGAGACATGCAGCTAAAAGCAGATCAGGAAAAAATTGGGGTCTCTTGAGGAAAAAAAGGATGCAGAAAGGAACTAGAGACGAAGTTGAGTGCTTTAAGTTCGCCCTTTCTATTTGTATAGTTTTAAAAATAAAAGCTGGAAGCAGGTTGGAGGAACATAATGCACTAACAGACTTGGGAATTAGGGGCAGAATTCTGCTCTAAATTCATGAAGCCATGGCACAGTTTCAGATCGAACATGGTCTATCCCTACCACTAGCATTTTCCTGGCTGATTTTTTTTTCCTATGGCAGCCAGAGATTTTTTTTTTCTGGTTTTTCAATTTGTCCCCCACACTCACTCCAACCAACGCGCCCACCAGCCAACAGCTGCCAGAGCCTGTGTCTTTTGCAGCAGTGAGCTCTCAATTTTCAGCTGTAATGGGTGAGAGTCAGGAACAAGGTGAGTGTGTGTGAGCTCTTGAGAAAGGGGTAGCTGATAATAAAAAGATACAAGGTGCTGCGCGTGGGGTCCAGCTGTCTTTGACACTTTGAAGATTACCTGGCCTTTGACAATCAGTGGATTCGACCACATTGCCATACGAAAAGATTAAAACACAGCTGAAAAGCCAAATGATATATAAGTTCTATCTCATAGTGACTGTTTCACCACATGAGATGAGTGTAGAAAATTTTGGCAGAGAGTCATGGCAGTCACACAACATCACAAAGCCACGATGGTGAGAAATTAGAAACATTCTCCTTGGAAATCTATTTAGAAAGAAGTGGTTTTAGAAACTGTCCCTCAGATGTCATACCTGTCACATCTCTGTCCCCTGTGTGTAAAAGAGGATTAAGGTCAAAGGACCAGAGTACAGTGGGAAAGTCAGATGCAGAAATAGCACTGTGTGGTTGTGACAGGAAGCCCTCAGGGGCGTGTCTGTACACTTAGCATTGCCATTGTTTGCTGGACATTATTGACACCTGAAATGAATTATTTACTAAGTGTGAGAGAGATGTTATCTTAATCAGCGGATACCTTTTGAATAGATTGAGTTTAATAGTTTTGAAAATATTGGTGACATAAAATACACTTAGAAAGGCATCCGAAATTCTACAGTAAACATTTCGGCGATACTTAGAACAGAGTATGGCCTCTTTCCGGAACCATTTACTTAGTGCAGTGGTGCTCATGGGAGTGGAATGATGTGTAGTCATTCGTGTGTCCTCTCACAGAGTGAGGCCCGGGAGAAAAGCCTGTTACAATGCAATGGATTAATTCTGATAATAGAACCCTTCCTAAAAAACCAAAGGTTGCATATGAAGACCTATAAACAGCTCTTGCTGGAGGCTCAGTCCCTTAATCTGGGACCTGATTACTAACTAAATTGGTGTGGTGTAAGTGGTATGTTAGCTCCTGGATCAGAACACCCACTTCTAGCCTGAGGGTGCCACACCCTGGACCTGGAAGCTCTAAGCAAGGGCTTCTTCAGCTGCAAACTGAAGGTGAAGGGCATTTTCCTGGGTTATTCAGGGGCCCTGCGTTTAGTCATTTCTGACATTTTTCTTTGCTGTTTCCTTTTCTGATGTTTGAGAGCCAGATCTTAGCCATACTTTTCAGTAGTCTGTATTAGAGCCTGCACATGGCAGGTAAAACTCTGCAAATCCTGACTAGGAGGAAACATCCGATAAGCACGATCATTCTTTTCCTTTTTAATCAGATCTGCCAGCTTGTGACTGACTAGTGTGGACATGGTGAATGGTGCAGCCCGTAGGCCTGGTGGTGGGGCGGGGGCTTGCACTGAACACGCAGTAGTGATGGCTAGCACAGAGATTCCTCAGGGACGTCTAACTTAGTTTTTCCTCCAATTTGATAGTAGTCCCCCAGTTGGTCAAGCAAAAAGACATGTTTTGAGCACCTGCTGTGTACCAGCATTTGACTCTGCTTTGGGAGATGCTAAAGAGTTTAAAACTTGGGAGGAAAACTGAGGTTTGGGGGACATGTGACAGCTCCACTAGGGTGGCTTTCCACTGGGACTCACATCTCATCTTCATTCCACCTGAAGCCAGGGAACACACACGGGGTCCTGCCACCAGCAGCAAGAACTGGTGGGCCACTCACCTAAAGGAGAAGGTGAGGCAGAGGCTTCCTCCTGGAGCAGCTCACGTGACCCTCTCCTTGCCCTTGACAGATGGCAAGCCTTCCACTGAAAGGGTGCCAGCCCCTCCTGTATTTCCCCCTCAGTGCTGGGGGGAAAGAAGGTATTTGATAACACATAGGCTCCCCGTGGTTTAGCTTGCTGTCGTGAAAGAACACTCCTTCATCAAAAATACTTAATACTCAAACCACTAGGTCTCAGAAGCATTCCTTCTCAGAATGCTTGATGTGAAAACGGCATTCCAACCCTTTTACCTCCATCTTCCTTTTCCTCCCCGTAATGCACACCCTGGCAAACTCCTACTCAGACCTCAACACCCAACTCCAATACCATCTCCTCTGTGACAATTCCCTGTCATCTCCCCACTCCCCCACCAGGGGCCTGGCTCCTGTCTTCAGGCACCCAGGACTCCCTTCCTCCCATGGACTCTCTTCGACCTGATTCCCTCTAGCAATGGGAGTTGCTTCAGGGAAAGCACTTTGTCATCTGTGTGTACCCAGCGCCTAACTTGGGATCAGGAACAGGGTGACGGCAAATGTCTACTAAATGGGAAATGAACAAATGATCTTTCATAAAGGCACAGGTGTGTAAATATACAATTCCTTCTTATGACAGAGCCGCCGCAAATAGAGATAAACAGAAGTTACCAGTACAAACAACCGCAGATAGCAGCTAACTAGTAAGGAAAGGCTTGTTTTAATATTTGGTTTCAGATTCTGGTAGTGGAAGCAGGAACTTTCACATGCTGCGATTAGGAAGACAAATGTTCCACTGTGCAAACAGCAAGAGGATATGACTCTGCCGCCAGCGTGCAGTGCAGCTGTCCCCAGCCCTGAGCAGACAGGCAGCCCTGAGATAACAGCGGGGACCGGGAGGGGGGCTGTTCTTCTCCTCTGCTATGTACTGTCAATACTTTCTCTTGTGGAAATCCTTGGACCACTTGTTTGCCTCATTCTTCACCCTTTAATCAGAGGCTCACTAATGCTGCCGCGGGGTGACGGGAAGGCTTTCCTTCCTGCCTACATTCATCCAAGCATTTGGCATGAAAGTGATAAATACAGGCGAATGCAGCGTTGAACTTGGAGCCTTAAGTTAGCGTCTTGCGGGTGGCGAGGGACTGCTGCGGCTGGGCGCTGGCTCTTGCCTCCCCTTCCTGTACCTCACTGCCACGCTTCCTGTGCTGCGTCTGTTGCCCTGTGGTTCGGTTAATGAGGTGTCTGAAGGGTTGCTGATGCGTGTTTGTGATCTTTAGAAATACACGTATTTTTCCTGTAAGAAGTTATTTTTAACGCAAGTGATAAGAAACCGCAGAGCACGAAACCCAGGAGAAAAGTAAAACTTGAGGCTCTGAGTCTTGGGAGGCTTCATGCATCAGAGCCAACTACAACACCTGACTGGGCCCCATCTGCTTTGACTTGCCTTACAGTGATAGGTAAGGTTGAGGTTGGTAAGAGATGAACGCAGGCTTCAGGTACTCGTAGGCAGACCCAGCTAAGGGTTTTAACATTGTAGAGTAAATGTACTTAATTCCAGTGATAAAATGTGATAGGTCAACCCTCCCCAGATGACCACTGGGTGGACATTGTGTTGGCCATAATTTATTCTATGGGAGACAAATAAGTTGGCCAGCTTTAGGCAAGGGACAGCCCTTTTTCGGCCTCAGGTTCCATATCTGTAAAATGAGACAATAGTATTCATCTGGCATCCGACCTCACGATTCCTCCGGCACAATGGAACTAATAGCACCTGTTTTACAAGCTTGTTACGAGTATTAAATAAGATACCACATGTGAAATGTCTAGAGGTTAAAATGTCTACATCTATTATGATACAGCCTCAAAATTATCTTTGAACCCCCAACTACTTCCAGAAAAAAACATAATATACCTGAAATTACCTTAATCAGTGATTAAGTCGGCCCCTTATAGAGGTCCCTTAAGCATTTTTAAAAAAGAAAGGAACCTAGGAAATTTAACTCAGATGTACTTACAAGTGTTTAATAAAACTGTAAATAGTCTCCTTAGCGGTTTTTCCTGAGCTTTTTTGTGTCCTGCCTACTGGGCTATTCCTCATTTTTATTTTACTTTTTATTTATTTATTTATTTTTTAAAAAAAGATATCACTCTGTCACTAAAACTAGAAAGCAGTGACGGGATCATAGTTCACTGTAACCTCAAACTTCTGACACAAGCCATCCTCCTGCCTTGGCCTCCCTAGTAGGTAGAACTATAGGTGTGTGTACCAGGGCACACTAATTTTTTAAATAAAATTTAGAGGCAGGGTCTCACTATGTTGCCCAGCCTTGTCTTAAATGCTTGGGGTCAAGGGATCTTCCTGCCTTAGTCTTTGTCAGTCATGAGCCACCACACCTGGCTTATTTCTCATTTTTAAAATTTAACATCTTACCAAGCTTTCCATATCAGCCACCTCATTCCTTTTAGTCTGCTTATAACATTCCATAGCAGGTTTTTAAAGATCACTTTAAGAAGCAAGGTTGCAAGTGGCTATGTTGTGGAGACAACCTACAAGATGAATAAAAGCTAGCTGCTCACATGTTACGTGACTATGTGACTACGGCTGGATAAAGTGTCTGGTGGCAGCATTGTACAGGGACTTAAAATTGTTTTCTATCAAAAGGCTAAGGAACAAGCAAGCTTGATATATTTTGGGGAAAATATCTTAGATGCCTAAAAATAATCTAAGACAAAGATATACATAGAGAATTTAAATAAGTAGCCAAGTGCGGTGGCTTACATCTGTAATCCCAGCACTTTGGGAGGCCAAGGCAGGAGGATTGCCTGAGGCCAGGGTTTTGAGACCAGCCTGGTCAACATAGCAAGACCCCATCTCTATAAAAGATAGAAAAATTATCCACCTGTGGTGGTGCTACTCAGGAGGATGAGGCAGGAGAATTGCTTGAACCCAGAATTTTGAGGTTGCAATGAGCTATGATGAGGCCACTACACTCTGGGCTGTGAGACAGAGCAAGACCTAGTCTCAAAAAAATAAGAAGAAGAAGAAGAAAATAAAGTTATTCCATGAAATGTGAAGTGATAAAAACAATATTTCAAAATTTTTATATTATTTTAGAATGTATAATAATAGAATTAATGAATCAATTATCAATACATATATGAATTAAGTATTAGAAGTAGATATCTGATAATTTTGTTTCTATTACTAAAATTTCATGCATTCAAAAACGCTTATAGGGCATATCTCATCATTAGGAAAATGCCGACTATCTTCCTCTGGGGAATTCTTTTTTTTTTTTTTTTTGAGACAGAGTCTCACTTTGATGCCCTTGGTAGAGTGCTGTGATGTCATAGCTCACAGCAACCTCAAACTCTTGGGCTCAAGCTATTCTCTTGCCTCAGCCTCCTGAGTATGTGGGACTACAGGCCCACCACAATGCCCGGCTATTTTTTTTTTTTTTTAGAGAGGTGGGGGGGTCTTGCTCTTGCTCAGGCTGGTCTTGAACCTGTGGGCTTCACCTAGCACCTAGAGTGCTAGGATTATAGGCGTGAGACACTGCACCTGGCCCTGGTCGGGAATTCTTAAGGGGACCTTAATATCTAGCAGTTTTACTCTGAACGAACAGAATTCAAACAACATAAAGCAGGCATAGGCTTAAATAGCACTTTTATTACTAAGGGCAGGCAGGAAGGCTGTTGGCCAGGTGTGCTTACTACCGGCTAAACCCCGGAATTAAGCAGGCTACCCTGTTTGGCAGGTGCTGCAGGGCTAGACCACCAGGAAGGCAGCCCTCCACCTCAAAGGACAGTGCCCTCATGGAGGCACAAACCCAACAGAGAAATTGCTTCCATCTTACCAGGGACACAGTATAGGCCCAGAGAGAGTCCAGGAGTTTGCTCACTGACTTTCTTTCCCAGGGCAGGAGTAGGGAAGGTTTCTTTCCCATTAACTCTGTGTATTGGCATAAAGCATATACTCATTTGGACTAATTCTCACCACATATACGGGTGAGTAGGTTATTTCCTGAGGTCCACTTGTTCCCGTAAGGCAGGAAGGATTGCTCCCCCAAAACTGATGGCTCCAGCATGCTGCCTTTGAAACTTCAGGTCACTTGGAACCACTCTGACTGGCAGGTCTTGGTGTAGGGCAGACACAGCTGCTCTAAAACTAAGAATTTATGGAGTCAGAGCTTCCATCAGGAGAGCACTTACACGGCCCAATCTCTCTTTTTACAGATGAGAAAACTGAGGCCCATATGAATTGAGATTGAGGCAATAGCCAAAAAATTACTCAGTAATCTGGGAGCAGAGCTGGTATCGGAAACTCATTGCTGTCTCCCAGCCTTGACTTTGCTGGGCTTATTGACTGGAGCACAATGTACTGCCCTTGCCTGGGACCCCCATCACTAGAATTCTCTCATTCACATGTGGGGACAAAGCCAGTGACCCTCTGACAGTCCAGTTCTACCGCAGCTGGTTCTGTTTGCAGCCCATAAGACAAACAATGATTTGGCAAACAAAGGCCAGGGTGAGTGCCAGTGACATGCCCATGCTTGATATGAATCACTACAATTATAATAATTGAACTGATTGTTGTGGACGGTGCCAGTTGTAAGGAAGGATTGTGCTAAATCAGAGAGCCCGTTTGTTGCCAGGCCAGTATTGAGCTGACAATCCAGGACTAGGCATGGGCTGAATGTCTCTATTGAGGGTGTAATCTGGGCTTGAGTTACACACAGCCCCTGATATGTAGAAGGACCCCTGAGAAAAAACAGGAAGGGAGAGAGGGAAGGAGGGACCAAGGGAAGGTTGGAGGGAGGGAGGAAAGAGAATGGGAGGGAGAGGGAAGGAGGGATTTCAATTAGAGAGATTCCACTTTACCAGTCCAAAAAGATAGCAGAAAGTTGAATGGTGTCATGAGTTTTCCCCTCTCTAGTGCTGTTTTCTGCAATCTTCAAACCATGTTATGTCATTGAAGCAGACCACAAATAAGAAAGAGCTGAAAATTTCATGTTAGCTTCTGCACCACGGATTACCCTGTGGGACTAAGATCAGAGAGGGAAAAATCCGGAGGCTCTGAAGCCAAACTGGTCTAGATTTGATTTCTGCTTTTTTGCTAACCATGTGACACAGGAAAATGACTTCATCTCTTTTAGTTCCCTCTTCTCCAAGAGATAAAAGTGTATACCTCATAGGACCTCTGCCAAATGCTGCTTTAGCACCCTCGACTTTGTCTAGTATAGCACTTTTTAAGGTTTATCACAATCGCTTGCTTGAGGTTTGTTTGCCTTCATTGCTGGATCAAAGGCACCTTGAAATCAGGGACTTGGTCTGCCTTACTCACAGCTAAATCTTTGAGTAGCACAGTGCCTGGCACATACGTGCTCACTAAAAGGGTGGTTAGGTGATGGATGGGTGAGTGTAGGGTATATGGGCAGTTGGGTGGATAGAAGGATGGGCAGGTGGATGAACGGGTGGAGAGATGATTCAGGGAAATTGAAAAGATTCAGGAGAATGTATAGAAGGGCCTACCCGAGAGTCTGGAATATACCAGGAACTTAAAAATTCCTTTCCACTTTTGGTGGATGACCTCACCTCCTCTTCTATCTCTGTGCTTCAGGACTACTTAACCCTAAATATAATTTAACCCTTAAAAAACTCTCTCCTTGCCAGTTGTAATATTACCGGAGCCATGATTTATGAGTTGCTTTCATCAGATTTATTCTACACTGTTACAGCCATCATATATCTCAAGAGGCACAAATGCCCACAGCGAACCGAAAATGCATAGAAAAATATTATAATAAGAGAAACCAGGGGCTCTTCTAAATGGCAGGAGAGAAAAGCCAGCTGGAGGTACATCTTAATTGTCTCCTGCTCTCAGAGCTAACCTCTTCAGGAAGGGGCTGAATAAAATAAAAGAATAACTACTAAGAAATAACTGAGTAAAATAATCTCTCTTTTTCTCTCCATTCCAGCAGCACTTTAGATCTAATGTTGCTTTGTAATGCAGCCCTTTCTCCTTGTGCTGTGGTGACAGGTACCTATGGCCAGGGGCTGGATGCCCAGCAGGTGGTCAGTTAGTGCTTGTTGAATGAATGAATAAGTTGATGTCTTATTTCATCTTTTAGTTGATTCCTGTGGTTAGAGTCTGCCTCTTGCCTTTATATCTGCGCCCACATCTAGTGCAATATTGTGTGCCAAGTGGGCCATAAGCTGTAGGTAAATATTTGTTGGATGAATAAATGAATGCCCAAAGGGCTTCTGGAGGAAATCCAGAAAGTCATTCCTCTGATGAGAAGAATTTGTAAAGAGGCAGGCAGATGCTGGCAGGGAGCATGTTGGGGAGGGGAGGCAGGTCTCCAGGCTGAATGTAAGCGGAGGTGGGAGGTTGTGGCTACAGAAGCAGCCGAGCAGGAAGAATGTGAATGATAAAGGAGGAAACCGTCCACCAGGAAAGCAGCTCCGGCCCAGCAGGAGGACTCTGAATTTTATAGACACTTAGAACCAGTGAGTCCAGGCAGGGCCCTGGAGGAGAGGGCAACCAGGGATGGTGATCGTGATAACCAAACCGGAGTGCCTGTGGCTTTTATCTCTGGTCTCCCTTCATCGCCTCCACTTCACTGGCAGACCTCCTGCTTCCAAGCTCGGTTTGCTCAGTTTCCACTCACCCTTCATCTTACTGGACTGTGACTTCTACCCTGGCTGCCCTGCGGGCTCATCAGAAACCCCCTTGTTGGTGCAGTAATGGGCTCTCCTCATGCTTATCTCGCTGGAACAGCTTCTGATGCTGTAAACCACTTCCCCCTTCTTCAATGTCTCTTGCTTTGCCTTTCAAGTCGTCCATTTCATGGTTTCTCTCGGCCGCTCTGGTCTCTGCCCCTGTCCTACTTCTCCTCATCTCTTATGAGGCACTGTGTCAACACCTTCTTCCCTTATCAGGGTGTTTGGATGGACAGCCCGTGTCCTGCCATTTAGTTTGGTGGCCACAGCACTATCTGGACGCTGGGGCTTCCATTCCTGTTGCCCCAGCCCAGGTCTCTTTTCTGGACCCTGTGCCTCTTAGAGACTATCAGTGGCTGTTCTGCAGCCAACTCTTTCTAGCAGGGAGAAGCTGAGAACATCACCGTCTGCCAGGCCCTCTTCTCTTCTGGTCTGCCCATCTCTGTAAATGGCATCACCACCGTCCAGGTGCTTAGGCCCAAAACCATCCACCTTCCTCTGCCCAAGCCAGTAGTCATGTCCTACCTTTCCTTTTCTGTGGATGGCCAGTCCCTCACCAACTCTCTACGTCTTACAGATCTATCACATTTTCTCTAGCTCCACTGCTACCACTGAAGTTCAGACCAGTAGGGTCACCTTCCCAGGTTACAGGCCAGTTTTTGATTGGTCCCACTGCCTCTTACCTCCCACCCTCCCATCTTCTCTTTCTCTAATCCAGTCTCACTCTACAACTGGACCCTGTGTCCTCCCTGCTATCATTTTCCTTTCCCTCTAGACAGTTAAGCTCCTAGCATAGTTTTAAAGCTCTTACTTATCTGGTCCTTACTTCTTTAATTAAATCCCTGGCCACTCATGAATACTTCTTCCCATATCTGCCCACCCCTACAGACGTGCCAGTGTCCCTTTCAGCCAGCAAGCTGAGCCCCTTCCAGCTCTCAATGCCATCTCCTGGCTTGCCTCTGGCCCCGGCAGGTCACCTTCAGGCTGTGTATCCCTCTCCCAGAATCTACTTATCCACAAGGCCCTGCCTACCCTTGGCTGCTGTAGTAGATGTCTGGGCCATTGAGTGCCTCTTTGACTAAGCTCAGGGTGCCGTGGTAGCAGAGGTTACTCATTCTTCACTCCCTTTTGGAAAACTTTAGGCCTTGCTGTTAGAGTCTCCTCCTCTGGGTCTGCTCCTGAGAGAGCCCTGGACAAGGCTACTCAAGGCCAGAGGTGACTGGCCAAGGTATGGGGAAGAGCCTAACTGCTCCCCTTCATCTAGCCTTCCCAAGGGTTGGGATGCTCTGCCATTGACACCCCTTTTGCTCTTGCTGTGTTAACCGTTGCCTCCTTATTTGTTAGTACCCTTCAACTGAATGCAAGTTTTGAGTTTCTGTCTCTCACTTATCCAATCCTTTGAGCACTTATGATACCCTGGATGCCATTTACAGCAGTCAGGGCCACCATTCCAGTCTGCCATTGGTGCCCAGGCAAGGGGATTAGTAGGGATTGAACATAGATTGGGCTTTCCTTGCCAGGCCATGTGCTCTGATTTGGGGCTGTGTCCCCCAGAGGAAGCATCTTCTCCACATACAAGCACTGTCCAATTTCTAAGCCAGGAACCTGCCTAAAAAAACACCTTTGTCTAGTTCACAAAAGTTACCCAATAGGGTAAAGGTGACCCATTCATCAGAAAATAAGATAACAAGATGTTATCCTTCTAGCATGAGTGGACAAAATATAAACAAAGAAATATATAACCACACAGTAAAACATTTCAGCTAGTAAAAAGGCTCTGCGAAGAATGAGAAAGAGTGTCTGGGAAACCACTTTGGATTGACCGGTCCAGGAAGACCTCTCTGGAATGCTGAGATCTGGTGATAAGGAAGCCAGCCATGTACAGATGGAGGGGAGTGTAGGGTAGGAGGGAGAGGCCAAAGTGGTTGAGGTCTAAGGGGCAAGAGAAGAGACAATGAGATGACCAAGGAGAGGTGGCTAGGGGCCAGATCACACAGGACGCCCTACCTTGTTCACTGTGGCGTGCACAAGGCCCTTCGTGTTTATTCAACAAATACTTGTTGAATGGGAAAGTCTCATCATGTCTCTGTGTACAGAATAAATGGCCCAGGATGGAAGCTCTGTGTGGCCTCAGGGCCCTCTAGTGACCATAGACTCCAGCACAAAGCTTTCCATGATTTTATTATCTTCAGAAAACTTCTGCCTAGCATGGTCTTTGGGGCCCAATCTGAGGGCCCAACAACAGTTTTGGAGTTTATCTTATTAACTGTGCTCTGCAGGTAGGACTCAATCCGTTAAAAACATCCCCAATACCAGATGCACAGTTGAGTGCATGGTAGGCCTTCTTCTCTTACCCAGGCAGAGTTCCCAAAGAGAATACATGGATGTCTAATTTCCCAGGGGAATGCAGGGAGCCTGTATGGGTGAAAAGCATTAGCAACCAGGCCCACTAACAGCCTTCAGATCTCGATGTTTTGCAGCAGTTAGGGTGATCTCCAGGCAATCTCACATTTCAGGCCTGGGACTACTTGGCTGTGATGGCCTGACAAGACCACAGCCACACGCTGCGTACTCTGACCCCTGGCGTAGTTCTGAAAACCCAAGGTTGGGCATAATGTGTGCACCGAAGACATATTGCAGCGTGTGCACAGATACAACACATGGCTCCTGCTGTTGTTGTTTGCTTTCACTTGGATCCGAACCCATCCTGGGCCCATTAAGCTAATCACCCAACAAATTCTGAACTGTCATCTCATTTTGAGGCTATTCCATGCCTGACTGGAAAACCTGTTTTCACCCACTTTCCCTGGAAGAAGCCCACTGCAACCCATTTGCAAATGTGTGCATCAATAAATCAAAAATGACAGCAGAGTGTGGCTTTTCTGGGAGAAAGGATGGCAGAGGCAGGGACACTCTTCTTCTGTCTATTTTGCCAGGGGTCCTCCTATGCGATGTTTGCAGCTTCATTCGCAATGTTCTAAGGCTACCCCATCTTCAACTTCTAGTAGGTCGTTCTCCACACCAGAGAATCTTTCACTCCTCTCACTCTCCAAAGCCTCTGCATGTGTTTTTCTGTTAGTCTAGCCATCCTCCACTGAGCCAAGAGAAGGAATCTGGCTCTCCTTGATGTTTATACGTATTTCCTCTTCAGTTGTCACTTACCCAAGTGGAGCACACACATTCTTTAATTTTTCTTCATTAATCAGTCTCCAAATTCCTTTGCACTTGCTCCTCAGGTGAGTCCATCAAGTTGACATATTTCTGGAGCTACAAATGCCTGGAAGGCTATAGTCTTCCAGCTGCAGCCACCCAAATATGCGAGACGGGTGATGTATTTTCACCACACTCCACGCCATGTGTTTCCACAGGTTCACTTCCAGGAGTGTTCTGTGCCTCCATGTGCCACCCTGAAAATGCATACTTAGTCTCATCCCTGCATCTTCTATTGGAGCCTTTTCTTTTTTATTTTATTTTATTTATTTCAGAATATTATGAGCGTATAAATCTTTTTGTTATGTGAATTGCTTTTGTACAGTTTGGGTCAAAATTTTAAGTAAGCCCATCACCCAATTAGTGCATATTGTACCCATTAGGGGTGAATTTACCTGTCCCCTCCTGCCCTCTCCTACCTGCATACTTTCCACTGAGTTTTACTACCAAATATGCACATGGGTGTTGATTGATCAGTCCCCATTTAATAGTGAGTACATGTGTTTTGTTTTGTTTTGTTTTTTCCATTCTTGTGCTACTTCACTTAGGAGAATGCTCTCCACTCTATCCAGGTTGTTACGAAAGGTCTTAGTTCACCATTTTTTATGACTGAGTAGTACTCCATGGTATACACACACCACACTTAACCATCCACTCATGTACCGATGGGCACTTGGGTCAATTCCACATCTTTGTGGTTATGAATTGTGTTGCCGTGAACATTCCAGTGCAGGTATCTTATGATGAAAGTGACTTATTTTCCTTTGGGTAAATACTCCATAGTGGGATTGCTGCATCAAATGGTAGGTCTACTTTTAGTTCTTTGATGTTTGTCCATCATACAGCTTTCCACGAATGGAGGTTACTAGGGTGGATGTGAAAGAGAAAGGAACTCTTACACACTGTTGGTGGGACTGCAGACTAGTACTGAGTCTTGAAGGTATCAAAAGTTAGGATGTATATTGATCAGCCAATGTTGCTAAGTGAGAGTGCAAAGAAATTGTCTTTCTAGTCATTCTTGTATGCATTTTTGAGAATTCCGCTTGACACACTTTTTTTGGAAACCACTTTAACATTAGCTTTTGATTTAACAATAATAAAAAAAATACATGGGCCAGGTGTGTTGGCTCATATCAATAATCCTAGCACTCTGAGAGGCCAAGGCAAGAAGATCACTTGAGGTCAGGAGTTCAAGACAGCCTAAGCAAGAGAAAGACCCCACCTCTACTAAAAATAGAAAACATTAGCCAGGTGTGGTGGCATGTACCTGTAGTCCCAGCTACTCTGGAGGCTGGAAGCAGGAGGATTGCTTGAGTTCAGGAGTTTGAGGCTGCTGTGAGCTATGATGATGCCACTGCACTCTAGCTAGGGCAACAGAGTGAGATTGTCCCAAACAAATAAATAAATATCACAGACACTTCACCCAGCAGTTCAACATCCATGAATCTATCCTGCATATAGAACATATCAGCGCAGCACTGTTTAATGATACCCCCACATTGAAAATAGCCTAAATGTCCATAAACTGGAAGTTATCACATCAATGAATGAAATATGTTTTGAAATGTTCATGGAAGACCATGGAAGACCAAGCAAAAGTTAAAAAAGAAGTGAACAGAGATCTGTGTGTATTGACATGGGAAGATGCTTAAGAAATAATTCTTAAATTCAAAAAGCAAATTGCCGAACAGTATATATGGTATGAGATCACTACTCACAGAACCAAATCCATACAGATTCACTGAAATTTCTAAATGGTGCTTTTTTTTCTGAGATCGAGGACTGCTTTAAAAATACGTATTTAAATTATCCAACTTTTTCTGTTTTCCAACAATAAGAGCATACTACTTAAAGTTTAGTAAAAACAATAGAGGCGTTCCTGTATTTCTGCTCTGCTCTTTGTCCAGAAAGGTGGGTTTTTAGGATACCTGGTTTCTGCTGTCCCTGTCACCCTCCCCGTCTGTCTCAGACATCGAGGAGCTTTCTGTGGGATAATCCCAGAATTCTTTATCTTCTCCCACAGACCATTTGTTTAGGATTTAATACTTTAGCACTTAAGGTTTTCTTAAGGTTGCTCTCGAGTTTTAACCTGCCCTCCTGGGCCCCTTTAACCAGCTGTTCTTTTTCTTTTCTTTTTTATTTCTTTAATATGTGCCCATTCTTTATGGATTATTTCATTTGAGGGGTCTTATTCTCTATTTTTGTAAGGTTTTGCTCATTTTCTAAGCATCTATACCTTTTTCCCCTCCCTCCCCCTTTAAGGAGAGGTGATACTTGTTTCCCAGCCTGCTTAGAATTGTTCATGAATGTTTATTTCATTTCTAAAAGAGGGCCAAGGAAATTGGGGATGGTCGTTTGTCACTGAAGAAATGATCTCTTTTATTCTGTCTCATTCTTAGCATTTCCTGCCCAAATACTGTACGCGCTGTATGTGTGATTCTAAGGATCATTTTTATTGGGTCTTTTTACAGTCACTTTATATTCAGGGTGGCAATTTATTTAGGCAATGTATTAAAAAAAAATCTATCACTTCTACAAATTTACTTCTCATTCTTTCAGATTTTTATACAAGCAATGTTTATAGATAATTATAAGCTGTTAAGTAAGCAAAAGAAAAAAAGATAGAAATCACTTATATTTTCACTAGCAGGTATATCACCTTCTAATAATTGGGTGTATAGTCTTCTAGATATTTTCTATATCTACATATATATAAACATGTACCTTTTCTTAAATTATTTTGTAAACTGATTTAATACTTGACAAGATAGCATGAAAATTTTTCTGTCATTAAAGTAACTAGGAAGAGTAAGCATGGAGTTTACTATACGCCAGGCACCTGACTAAGCATTTAATTTAATTTAATTTAATTTCTAATCACAATTTGTTTTGTGTTCATCCTTTTCTAATTGCACTTTATTTAGGGTTCTCTCTGTCTCTCTTTTAGTCCATCAATCTCTTCTTTTTTTAGCTTTCTCCTATCCCTGGTTATAATGAAATGAAGCACAGTTGTTATTTTCCCTTTATAGACCCAGCATTATACATATTAACCCATGCAGTGCTTGTAACAGTGCTACATGCTGAGTAATATGATTACTCTCACTTTATAGATTTAAAACCTGAGGCATAAACAGATTAGATCATTTGCCTAAGGTCACACAGCTAGTAAGTGGCAGAATTAGGTTTTGACCCTAGACAGTTTAGCTGTGCTCTTGACCACAAAGCTGTAACTCGAACTATTATCTTCATGGCTAAGTACATGATAATTGTTTAACTGCTCCTTCTTTCTGTGCTGTTAGGTTTACTCTTATGCAGAGATCAGCAATGAACACCTTGATCATATATATGTCTTTGCATATATGTTCAATTACTACCTTAGGCTAGATAACCATAAATAGAATTGCTGAGTCAAAAAGTTGACACATTTTTTTTTAAGGCTAGATACATATTAGTCAACGTTTTTAAACAATACAATGTCTAAGCCTCTCTGATCCTTATAATTCATCATCCCTTTCTAAAAATGCAAAACTATCTTCTGGGGTCACCAATATTTATTTGTTTGTTTGTTTACTTATTTTTGAGACAGACTCTCACTCTGTTGCCCTGGGTAGAGTGCTGTGGCGTCATAGCTCGCAGAAACTTCAAACTCTGAGGTTCATGTGATCCTCTTGCCTCGGCCTCCTGAGTAGCTGGGACCACGGGTGCCCACCACAATTCCCACTGGTTTTTCTATTTTTAGTAGAGACAGGGTCTCGCTCTTGCTCAGGCTGGTCTCAAGCTCCAGAGATTAGGCGATCCACCCACCTCGGCCTCCTCTGCAGCTTCTCACTTTATTTCCCTACCTTCCTTCTGCGCTATGCCCAGTTCTGTAAAATGTTTAGCAAGACAGCACATTTTCACGAAGCATTATATCTTCTGTTGTCAGTATATCCAGTACCTTGCATCTCCTAAACTTTACCTATTAGCGGGGGGTGTGCGGAGATGGCATGCTGCCCCCCAACTTGACTTAAAGATAAATTTTCATGATACTAATTTTTTTCTTTTCTCCGTATGATTTCTTTCTTTTAAGTTTCTCAAGAACTGAAATAACAAGTTTACTACATACTCATTTTATTTTCTTAACTTCAACATACATAAATTCAGGGAGACTGCCTGACAGGAATGAATGATGTGTCAGAGATCAGAAAGTCAAGGCTCCCACCTCTGCCTCTGCCTTGTTTTATGACCTAGAGGACATCACTTAATCATTCTGCATTTCATTTTCCTTATTTGCCAAATGAGGTGAGGTGAACTCAATGACTTTGAAAAACAATTTCAGGATTTTTTAAGACGTGACAGGTCATCTAAGAGTAAAGTTGATCTTTAAAAAGTATTGTGTGACATTGGGGCAAATAGTGTGTATGTTTGGGGAGGGGGAAGGTAAGGGGAAATGGAAGATTTATTTCATCTTATTAAGAATATCTTGTGCTTTGTCACTTGAGCAAGGCCTCTTAACAGCGTGCTTTAGTGGTTTGTGAAACGTATCTCTAAGGCCCAGGTAATTATAGTTGTTCCACTGAAGCATGACAAATGGTCTCGCACTTTGAATTCTTCTACATGGGAAAGAAAACCCTTCCATGACAACAGCACTGGAACTTAATTACAGGCTGCAGATCTGGGGACAAGAATTGAGACAATCATTGGCCACAGTGGAGAGAAAAGACAAGAGCCAGAGCCCGCCCTGGAAGGATCAGGACAGGGTGATGTCACAATAATAATCATATGATAGCACTAGTGAGGCTTTCTCTTTGCCAGGTGTTGCCCCAAGAATTTATATACACTAACTCATTTCATTCCCAAGTGCCTCTAAAAGACAGGTTATGAAGTAGATGATCTTTTTTTTTCCAGCCTTACAAAGATGGGTATTGGGGAGCTCTTAAAAAAAGCTGGATAATCCATGTTGAGTTATGGAGCCATAGTTGTCAGGGGTAGGAATCCAACCTTGAGAGTTCGTTCAGATATTTAACACAAGTTTTTGTTTTGTTTTGTTGCGTGCCTGCTGTATGCCAGGCACCCTTCTGAGGGCTGGCAATGCCAAAGTGAATGACGTAAAATTCTTGCTTTTATGGAGTTTAGTCCCTGGTGGATGGGACTAGTCAAAATAAGGCAAGGAATAAATAATAATTTCAGATGGCAGTAAGTGCTCTGAAGAAAACTAAGGTCTCTGTTAGGAGAGTGACTGGAGTATGGGGAAGGCTACTTTGTATAAGGCTGGCAGGGAAAGCCCCAGGAAGGTGACCTCAAGCTGAGCCCCATGAGATGGAACAGGTGAGCCAGGCAGAGACCTGAGGGAGAGCATTTTCCGTGGACAGCCCCTAAGAGCAAAGGTCAAGGGACTTGAAAGAGCCTGGCTTGTTCTGGGAACAGAGAGAAAGCCAGTGTGGTTGGATGACAGTGGGAAAGGGCAGGATGTTACAGCGGAGTCAAAGAGGCAGGCAGGCCCCCAGGGACTCAGGACCTGTCAGCCACAGAGGGGTGTTCACATCTCACTCCACGTGCAGAGGGAGGACACTGGAGCATTTTATGCAAGGGAGTGGCCTGATCTCCCGTCTTCACAGGCGGCTTTCTTCAGCTTCATGTTACATTGCCAACAAGGAGAGGAATAAATTGTTGATGTAACCTGCAGGGGCAGCCTAAGTCCAGGGAAAGTTAGGGCTGGTGTTTCAGATGAAACAAAGCTCTGGGTTTTTTACAGAATAAGACTGAGCTGGACAGTGAAGAGTCATCTAATCTAAAAGTCTAACTTTGGGTAGGAAGAATTTAGTCGATCCGTAAAAAGACTGACTCCTCTGTGTCTGGGCCTCAATCTATGGAGAGCAGAGCTCTAGGTTGTGAATATCCGTGACCACTTCTAGGTCGTGGCTTGTGCTTACTTCGTAGACTAAATCTCATGCAGAATAACAAGAGATGGCTTTGTGTAGGTGGGTGGCATCTCAGGAATTATTACATTATCTGTGAAATCTATACTGTGTGTGCATGTGTATGTGTGTGTGTTTATCTTTGAAAAAATATTTTTGAAGATGTCACCATTTTCACATAATGCCCCTGGATTTTTTGATAAGGTGGCATTGTATAGATGGTTCTAGAAATGTATTGTCAACTAAGCTATTTGATTTTTTTCTTTGAATATTCTTTATAAACAAACGCTTATACTAAACCCACTAAAATCAGTTTATGTCATATACAGGATGAAATTAATTGTTTCAGTTAAAAGCTCAGTATTCTAAAACATTGTCCTCTTACTTTGACGGAAGTATTAAGTTAACGATCACATTTACTCAGCAAACTCAGTTTGAATGACACCATAAGCGATCACTAACGCACTGTGTTTGTATGTGTGCCTCTCTGTTCTGACTATTCACATGTAAGTTTATGACAATTCAGGCCCAACAATATACATCCATTTGTAAGGAATGACCTTGGAAGGCGTTCAGTTGAACATCCTGATACAGGGCACCCTAGAGGGCGAGATGTTAATTGTGGAAGAATTTCATTTAAGCTGTGCAGTGCAATTAAGTAGGACTTGGGAAAATTTACCACTCTTGATTTCGTTTTTATTTATAACTACCCTATTTGTTTCTCTAGGGTGTGTGTGAAGGGGAACACTCTCAAAATGCGCTCCAGCATGAAGTCAGAAAAGAATAACAGAACAGGAACACGAGCACCAGGGCAATCTAAGGACAGGCTGTGGGTTGCCCTGGGGTTGTAGGATGAGAAAAATAGTTTCCTTATCTAAATGGGCTGAATTAGAGGACATGTTTATGGTCTCCCTCCCTCAACATTCTGTGCTTTGAGGAAAAGAACTTTTCTGCTGGCTAATTAAGCAAGAGAATATTTTCCCAAGGCCTGATAGCCATGAGCTCAGAGGACTCTAATAGCTCCATGCGCCTTATAAATTTAGCTGTTGGCACGAGGATGGTTGAGTCAACCTACCGAGCAGACTTTCTTCTATTATCTGTTTCCTAGGCTGATGAATAACAATCTCACCCTCTCCATTTAGTTGTAACTCTTTCACTCTGACACGTCAGATTGCTGAGAGGTTTCTGGAAATTTTCGAAGTCACACATTGGAGTTAATTCAAGGAGATAATGCAATTCCAATTGAATCATCAGTGTCTCTGCTGTCAGACTGAGTATTTTAGTAGTTCAGTTGGTTGAGTTGTGCAACTTGCCAATTTGAGTCTTGCCCTCAAGTCTTAATAAATGGGCTAAAGGCCTGATTGGACATTGTGAGATAAATTATATGTTTTTTTAATGCCAAGTTAAATAAATACTGTTTGGAAGGATTACTAGAGGGTACAATCAAGTTAATTGCTTCAAAACTCTTTATTTGATTTACTGGGCTCTATGAAAATTATTAAGCCATTGATTCTGTCACAGTAAGTGATCTGAAGAAAGTGGGGCTGGGTCCACAAGGTTTCCAGGCATGTCCCTGCCCTCATGCCCAGACCCACCCCACAAACGAGCAAAGTCCCCCAGGACAGGAATGCAAGTCCTGCTGCCAGACTGTTGTTCCCCCCGAGGAGAAGACACCTGTTCAGTTTGATGCTCAGGCTGACAGATTGGTTTCTTTCTTTTTTATTCTAGATGCTGAAGAATACCAGCCTCCAATATGGAAATCGTACTGTGAGTACCTGAAGTGAAAATCTCCTCAGAAGTCTTCACCAGGCCTGCCTTTGGGAACAATTCTTGCCCTTGGTGTAGTGCATACAAGGTCCCACATCACAGTGCTGAAAACCCAGATCTCTCTTTTTCCACTAAGGAGAGAGAGTGGTCAGAAAGGATTAATTCAGCCCCTCTCCCTTGACTAGTATCTCTAAGAACCAGCTGCTGGCGACCCTGCTCAGGAATGCTTGGAAAAGGGAAGCACACATTCTGACTCTCTGCTTTTCAGTTTGAGGCTTTGTTTTTATTTTACTTTTTTGCACAGTTGGTTGGCATTAGGAGTTCAAGACCAGCCTGAGCAAGAGGGAGATCCTCCTCTCTACTAAAAATAGAAAAACTAGCCAGGCATCCTGGCAGGTGCCTATGGTCCCAGCTACTTGGGAGGCTAAGACAAGAGGAATGATTGAGTCCACGAGTTTGATGTTGCTGTGAGCTGTGACACCATGGCAGTCTATGCAGGGTGACAGAGTAAAACTCTGTCTCAAAAAAAAAAAAAAAGAGTGAATGTGTTGACTTCTATGATTTATGTTCTTGGCCGATTATCCTAAAACTATGATATTAGATGAGCATTAACTGCTGAAATTTTTTTTCTTGAGACAGAGTATCAATATGTTGTTCTCAGTAGAGTACCGGGCGTCACAGCTCACAGAAACCTCTAAGTCTTGAGCTTAAGCAATTCTCCTGCCTCAGCCTCCCAAGCAGCTGAGACAATAGGTACCAGCCATAACGCTTGGCTATTTTTTGGTTGCAGTTGTCATTGTTGTTCAGTAGACCTGGGCCGGGTTTGAACCCACCTGCCCTGGTGTATGTGGCCAGAGCCCTAACCACTGAGCTATGAGCCTAACTGCTGAAAAATTAACAGAGTGAAGAATGATGTTTGGTCACTAGGGATGACTCCCTAGAAACAGAGATCATATCT
This sequence comes from Otolemur garnettii, assembly GCF_000181295.1. Lineage (NCBI taxonomy): Eukaryota > Metazoa > Chordata > Mammalia > Primates > Galagidae > Otolemur > Otolemur garnettii. The sequence continues at coordinate 11,466,301 of NW_003852423.1, forward strand.
GATCATCACTCAGCTGCCTCACAAAGGTGGGCTGTTGTCATTGCCTTGAACTTGTTTCTTCTCTCCTTACTATCATCTTCTCTCCTGACTCAGCAGTTCTCCACTGAGAGAAGGACATTGTGGGGTAGGATAGACCCACTGTGTCGATAGCCAGGGGACAGCCAGTTCTGGTTCAGGCTCAGTAATAAGAATAATCATTGCTGCCACTGAGACCCTCTCCTGTGCCCGCCACTGCACTAAGCAACTGCATCTTAGATTCTCACCACCGCCCCAACACACAGCTGCTATTATTATCTCCATTCACATATGAGGAAACCACAGCTCACGAAGCCTGAAGGACTTGGCAGAGATTTCACAGAAAGTGGTAGGGTGGCTTTCAGAGTGGAACCCAGAAGCACCTGACCCACAGCCCACAACTCTCCAAGACTCCTCGTATTTAAAACTTCATACAAACATACAGGCTCGGCACCTGTGGCTCAAGTGGCTAAGGCGCCAGCCACATATACCTAAGGTAGCGGGTTCGAATCCAGCCCCGGGCCCACCAAACAACAATGA
>NW_003852423.1:11467028-11504351 GCF_000181295.1 Otolemur garnettii
AAAAAAAAAAAATACATACACTATAAACACACAAATGCACTGACATACGCACACTTCTATACATTTATGTATATATTTGCTACAAAAAGCAATACAAAATTACGTAAAAACCAAACATTTGGGAAATACATGAAGCGGAGAGTAAAAGTTCCCCACAATCCACACACCAGTATTTTCAACCCCCTCTTCCTCCTTCCCAGTAGCTAACCCCCGTCAATTTTAGAAGACACAGCCTTCCAGTTGTTGAAAAACCCATGCTTAGCATGCAGGCATTTTTGTTGTCGTTTTTGTGTTGTTTTGTGAAAGTGGCTTTGGGCTGCACTTGGTGTCCCCTCAGCTTACTTGTTTCCCTTCACAAACATCTTGTTTTTATCCCTCCTTGTTGTCAGCACATGCAGAGGCACCTCGTTCTTCGTTACACTGGTCTGATCTTCCATCTGTGAAATAAAGGGGTTGTACAGGGTCTCTAAGGGGCCCTCCAATCTAATGCTTCACGTCCCGATCTTCTATTTTAAAAGGCAGAGCTAATGACTTAGTAATTGGATGGCATTTTTTGTTTGTTTCCTAATGGAGTGTGAAGTGCTCTGACAGTAAATCAACAAAATATCTGTAGTGAGAGGTACGGAGTGTTCTCTGACTTACTGAGTCCTGCACACTGCATGCACACAGCCTTGCGTGCATTAACTACCTAATAAATATTTGCTGAGTGAATACATGGCAGGGAACTTTGCTGAAGGGAAAAGACGGTATTGGCTCAAGTCACTTTTCCTTTTTCGAAGAGACCTTGTGCCACCCAATAGATCCCTTTAAAAGCACTTCTGTGTCCTGAGGAAGCGAGAAAAAGGGTTGCTGATTCCGTGTCACAATATCAATTTTACCTTCATATATTAGTTTTAAGTTTCACTTTTGGATCCAACCAAGTTGTAGTTTTTTAATTTGCTCTAGAGTCATAAAAGCTGACCTGCAAAAGGGCTGTTAGTCCAAACCTACCGTATTTTGCTGTGTAACATGAGCTCCCGTGTATAATGCACACCCATGTTTTTGGCTTGAACTTTCAGAAACATGCTCCTTGAGGAAGTGGTGTGTTGTCAGCTTGGGAGAGACACACCAGGAGAGGGCTCGTGCTCCCCTGGTAAGCGTGCAGATAGCAACACCTTCCCACAGATGCCCACTCGGTGAAGGCTGCCCCTTCCCTCTCTCCTGCCAGCCCTTCTCTCCCTGCCACATCAGATTGAAGCCAAGATGGCCACAGGCATGGCTGGCAGGGTGGGAGCTTCTGACACAGGCCAGCAGGGTCCTTGGAGCCTGTGTGGGGTTCCCAGTAACCTCTGCAGGGCTGGCCCTTGTCCCCACACAGCCGCAGCCCACCTCACCAGCCCTGTCACTACCCCTTCCTCAATCAAGATGTTCGGTAGAAGCCACTTGCCCGTTCCCACTGGATCCCACATCTTCCCAGACTGGAACCCTGTGCACCTGGTGGCCTGCAGACCCCAGGAGGCCCCACCAAGCCATACTACTCATGTATAATGCATATTCTTATTTTTTCCCCTCTAAAATTTTGGCAAAACAATGCACATTATACATGGTGAAATATAGTAATAGCATATGTAAAGTTCTTCCTTGTTACACCCAACTAATAGTCACCTGGGCTCTGTTTCATGCATTCTTTGACTTTAGGCCACTTAGACATCTGTATATACCTCACAATATTATTACCAAGCTCATGCTACCTCATCTCATTCCCTAAGAATATGATCCATTCATTTAATCTTTTAGCAAATGCTTTCTGAATATTGGAGGATATTAGGAATAAACAATGAATAGTGTGGTTTATACTTTCCTCCAATTTGTAGTCTAGTAAGGGAGACAAATGTAAGCCAACACACTTAAAATTAAAATGGATTCTGGTAACAAAATACTACTGGGATCTACTTCCTGGGATCACAGAAGACTTTACAGAAGAAGCTAAATTTGCATGTGAGCCTTGAAGAATGACTAGAAAGAATCTGAAGGCCTACAGACCTTCATGTGATACTTACAGAAATCCAAATGTGTTAAAACTATAGCATTTCCCTGGTCTGAAAATGCAGCAAAGCTATCTGAATATTAAATTTGTTTTGTGTTTGTTCACCTGTTGGTGAACGCATTCTGACTTCAGGAATCTCCAAGCTCTTCTCTGTGAAGTACTCACAAATCATCCTTCAGAGATTACTTTTAAATACTGATGTCAAACTTGTTAGCATATCATTTATGTAATCTGTATTCTTCCATCACACATTTTGTAAACTCTAGAATTTGATACTATCAAATCTCTCATATATTTACTGCATGCGGTATATTTATGCCACAGTTTATAAGTCTTGGTTTAAAAATGTGTGATTTGCAATGATGAGGGATCTGTATAGCTATCTTTTTGCTTTTATTGACTATTTTTGACTGTAAATTTGACTTGGTTAATGTCAGATTCTTGTGATGAAGAATTTGTCCCAATTATGACATCATTTCTAAAAGAATATTAGTTGTCTTCTAATGATTCATTATAAGAAGCTGCTTCTAAGTTTCAATGCTAATTGCAATGCTCTGGGCTGCAAGTAACAGAATACTTAATCACATTGATTGACTTGAGCAAAAAGTCCAGAGGCACTGGCTTCAGGCTTGACTTGTTCTGGAAACTCAGATGACATTACCAGAACACAGTGCATATTTCTTCCTGTGTTGGCTCCACTTTCCTGGATTTGGCTCTACACTTCAAATATTCTTTCTTTGTGATCCCCGGATAGCCACAGACAATACCAGGGCTATCACTTCCATATTAAAAAGTAACAGGTAAAGAGACAGTCTACCTTTTTGACACTACAAAGTCTCAACATTGAATCTCAGCCCTAATTGACCTGAACTGTCCATTCCTGAGTTCATCACTGTGGTCAAAGAGTTGGGATGTGCTAACTGCCCTAAACCAATCAGGACCCCACTGGAACTTGGGGAAACCACATGATTAGAAAATCTGGATTTATGTTGGAATGGGAAAAGATAGACATGGATGCTGGAGAGGCAGCCACAGATGTCTGACTAAGAAATTCAGAAGAGTAAGGAACAGTAAAAATCGGCTGTCTCAATATTTTGTATAAAGTATGGTGTTAATTAATTTATTTCTTCATTTAGCAAATGCATCTTCAGTCTCTATCTTAAGTCAGGCACTGTGCTTGGAATTGATGGATAAGATGGGGTGTTGAGTGGAGAAACTATGATGTCACAGGCTACCCTGGAGTTCCTGCCCACTCTGTCCCTCTCCTTTTCACAGAAGCCACCACCATCACTTACTGAGCTCTTTCCATAGAATAGTCTTGCCACAAAGTATCATACATCTATAGCTGATCTTCAACTCTCAGACCAAATGCAAAAACACTTATAAAGTCTCTGAGAAGGCTTTGGTTTTGATTCCCTAAAAGAAAAACTACTTTCAAGTTCACTTTAAAAAAATAAATAAATAAAGCTACATTGCAGATGTTAAGCCAAAACCGTAGGAAGTGCATATCCCAAGCAGACAAGTTCAAAAGCCAACCACCATGGGTATACTCTGAAAACATTTTTTAGGATGCCAAGGGCCAATTATTGAGCAGCAGGTGCTATGACTGACAGCTCTCCTGGGAGACTCCCTGGCGCAGCAGGTCAGATAGTCAGAGCTTGGGCCTGTTTTCCAAGTAGGAGTTTAGAACCTCAGGACCCTTCTCTGTCCACCCCCGAGTCAGAATCAGCTGGGGAGAATATTCATACCGATTCTTCCTCATCCCTGCCCCACATCTATGCATTGGAAAACGGGAAGGATCTGCAGGGTATCAAAGCCGATGGTCTGCTTCCGTGTTTTGCCAATTGTGAATTGAGCTGCAATAAACACCTTAGAAATAAAAACAATGTAACCTAAACAATTATACCCTCATATTAATCTGAAATTTAAAAAGCAAACAAACACAGGTTTTACTTATGCATGCTTAGGTTTGAGGCCTGCTGGTGTGAGGCTGGACAGCGTTCTCCTAGGTTTCTCACGGTGCTCTTGCACGAGAGAAGAAGGAAGCCTCCATTAATCCTTGACATCCTGTGAGCAAGGCAAGCCCTTTCTGAGGCAGGCTGGGGAGGGCGTGGGCATCAGGTGATGTCTAAAGCAGCTACAATTCCCTGCTCACACTGAAAACTGGGAAGACATGGGCAGGAAGCAAGGTAGCACTGGCTTAGTGTCATCACCAGGTGGCCCAGATTTCCACGTCCCCAGGTGTGGGCTTTCTCACATCAGGGAGCAGGTTGAATCTGTTCTCAGCAGAGGGTATGTCAGGTTTCATCACTGATGAGAGAGTGGACCATTATCTCAGTGAGCTCTCAACTTCTCAATCTGCTTTGGGTTTCTTGGGCAGCTGGCCATCTCCACCTCTGTTCCCCAGTACCCACCACCCCTGCCAAACAGCTTACTCCAGCACCAGAAATTCCCTGTGTGCTGCCCAGGGCCCAGGGCTGGGCAGTGCCTGGAGCATATTTGGGAAGTTGCTTAGTTGTGAATTCCATCCTTTTACCTCTAGGCTCACAGACCACCCAAGAGGCGACATATAGTATTGCATTTGCTTGGGATTTGTGTTTATTAAACAAAGAAAATTCAGGAAGCTATGAGTTCAGATTACATAATTCATTTCAGTTATACTTGACAAGCCTTGGAGATTTTTTCCATGGATGTTTCTTCTGTTATAGGTAACCTAGGAAATGAAGACTGGCTCTCCTTTGAGGCTAAGATCGGGGCACATGGTGACCGCTGTGATTGATTGCCCGCTCTTTATCTTTGTAGAGAGATACATAATACAGATGGCAAATGGGCTTCTGTATCTGTTTGCCAACTCCCATTGTTTGGAACAGCATAGAGCAGGTCTTGTGGATTCTGAGACTAGCTCATTGAGAAATAAGCCATTGACTAAGATTACGGTGTCTGCTTCTGAGGTACCAGCAGGCAGAGATGGTGTCCCTGGCTTGTGGGGTCTACAGGGGGTCTTCTCCCTTCCCTCTTCCAAGTTGCTCCCTGGCCAGGACTGTCAGCACGCCATTTCCTTTTCCTGCTGTTGCCCTTTCCTTCACCTGTAGCCCGTAACCCCCTCTCTCTTTTCTTCCTGCAGAAACCTCACTAATCTTTCAGGGAGAGCCCCTGTCTCTCCCCTTGGGAAGCCATCCTGACCACTTGAGTAAACTGAGTGGCTGCTTCCTCTTCTCCTTGTTAAATCAATCGGCCCAACCTGTTTTCTTTTTCCCATACACTTGTCTTTCACTATATCAGAGGCACAGATTGGGCCATTAGAGATAGTCTATTCAATCACCAGATATGCATTCAACATCTGCTGTGTGCCAAGCATCATTCTAAGTGCTGGGGATGCTTCAGTGGACAGAGTCCTGCCCTTAAAAAGCTTAGGTTTTAGTAAAAGAAGATACACAAAATGAATAAATACAGTATTTATAGTTGTTGTTTTGAGACACTGTCTTGCTCTGTCACTCAGGCTGGAGTGCAGTAGCGTGATCAGACCTCACTGAAGCTTCAAACTCCTGGGCTCAAGGGATCCTCCTGCTTCAGCATCCTGAATAGCTGGGATTACAGGCACATGCCACCATGCCCAGCGAATGGTTTAGTTTTTATAGAGAACAGGGTCTCCTAGTGTTGCCCGAGCTGATCTTAAACTCCTGGCCTCAAGAGAGTCTCCTGTCTTGGGCTCCTGGAGCACTGGGGTTACAGGCACAAGCCCAGCCACTTTGTATTTATTAATGGTGTTAATGGAGACGACTGCTGTGAAGAAACATAAAATGATATAAGGGAGCAGAGCGATGGTGGAATTTCACATGAGCAAGTCAGAGAAGGCCTCTCTGATAAGATGAGAATGAAGCAGAGACCTGAGTGGAGGCCCAGAGTGAGCCCCGTGGTATCTTGGGACAGAGCAGTTGAGGTGGAGGAGTAGTAAGTGCAAAGGCCCTGAGGCACAGGAAAAATAAACCGGGGCTTTGAAATCAAAACCATATGTTTTAGCTGGATGCCCTGGGGGCAAATATTTAACCTCTCTGCACTTATTTTCTCATCAGTAAATGAGAATGACACACTTATTTTTTTTCTGTATTCTTATGACAATTCAATAAAATAGTCTTCTTGACATGGCAGGCGCTTAGCAAGCCGGTTCCTTTCTCTTCTCCCTGCCTCTCCATTCATCCTCAAAGCCTCCACATGATGCTGACTGTGGTGTCTGGCGTACAGCACATGCTCACACATTTGCTGTAAATTACAAAGGAGCACTTAGCTAAAAATGGATCTCTTTTATAACAGGTATACTTTCTTTGCCACCTTCATTAAAAATGGTATTAACAAAAGCCATTCCAGCCATGTCCCCCACATATAACCGTTGGCCTCAAGAGGTGTTAACAATGAGAAGAAGAGAGCGGACAGGATTCTCCATATGTGAGTTCTGCGATTCCTCTTAGATCTAATCCTCTGTGATTCAAGGAGATGGCCCCTTTTGTTCCCATTACACTCATTAACAGCAATATTCTGCTAAAAAGCAGTTTAATAGCTTTGGTCTGATATGAAAGGAATAAAGGAAGGGAATAAAGAACTCCAGGCAGCCTCCTTGGTGATTAAGGAGGGCACAGCTGTACTAGGGAAGCCAGGGGACCGTCCACGGCTGTTTCTGTATCTGTGATCGGCCAGTCCTTCCCTGTAATTCCTCTTTTACAAGAAGCCTTCTTGAAGTCTATCTCCTACAACCCTGTTGATTAAACAATATATACATACGATTCAAAAGTCAAAACAACATAATAAGGTGTACGTTGTGGAATCTTTTCCCTACTCCTGGCCTTGTTCTTTCTTTTCAACCCTGGAAAGTAGTTGCTCTTAATACCTCCTTGTTCCTTCCAGATTTTCTTTATATAGATACAAGCAAAAATAAATTTTACTCCCTTTCTTTTTAAACGTTAAAAATGTTTTAATTTGGTTTTTATTTGTATATATTCATGGGGTACACGTGCACTTTTGCTACCTTGCTATATGCATTGTACTCTGGGTATATATGGGTTCCTGTGTGTGTTTCTTCACTGTGCTCTTTTTACTTCTCAGAATATCCTGAATATCATCCCTTGTCAGTGTGTAGAGAGATTCTCACTCTTTGCTGCGGGAACACGGTATCCATTGGAAGATGGACCTTCGTACATTTAATTCTTCCTTTCTGAGGGGTGTTGGTAACCCGCTTCTGTGTTCACTGCACTATTTCATAAACACATTTTTAATTTCTGAATATCCCTCTATAGCTGATAGGATTCTTGAAATAGAGGATGTGATTTTATTTGTGTTTGTATCCACAGCACTTCAACAAATACTGTGGGTATAAGACTAAGCAAAACCAAACACAATCTCTTCCCTGAAGGTTGGACTTACAAGATGGGGGAGAGAGATGATAGTTTCTAGCACCTACACCCCAAAATACAGAATTATAATTGTGATATGTTATATAAAGGAAAGTGCAGGGAATTATAAGAGCAGAGACTAGGGCAGTGTCTTTGGGTCTGGTGTGAGAGACCAAGAAAGACTCTTCCACAAAGCTGATGTTTGACCTGGGGTCATGATAATGAGGGTGGATAATAAGAGGTGGGGGGTGGGGTGAGAGGAAGATACCGTATTTTTTCCTTCAAAGAAAAATAATCATTTTAGTGGAGCAGCCGACACAGAGAATAGTTTGTCCAGAAGCCCTGAGTTTGAAGGGAGCACTGTGCATTTGGGAAAGAGAGCATGATGCATGGTAAGGTTGTAAAAGTAGATGGAGGCGAGGTCATTTAGAGAAGTATCACAAGGTTAGAGATGTTGATCTTCAGCTGAGAGCAATGGGAGCTAATGGAAGGCTTTTAAGCAGGGGAGTGACATGATCTGATTGACATTTTAAAATAATCACTCTGGCCACCCAGGTCTAGAACAGGCTGGAGGGTGGTAAGAGTCTAGAGCAGTGGTTCTCAACCTTCCTAATGCCATGACCCTTAAATACACTTCCTTATGTTGTGATGACCCCCAACCATAAATTTATTTTCATTGCTACTTTAGAACTGTAATTTTGCTACTGTTATGAATTGTAATGTAAATATTTGATATACAGGATGGTCTTAGGTGACCTCTGTGTAAGGATCGTTCAACCCCCAAACGGGTCGCAACCCACAGGTTGAGGACCACTGGTCTAGAGCTTGAAGTAGAGATTGGTGATAGTGATGGAGAGGAATGGCTTAAGAGACTTAAGCAGAGTTAACAGGTCTGTTGATAAACTGGCCATGTGAGGTGTGATGAACAACTTCTAAGATGCCAGCTGGAGAAATAGGATGGATAATGGCTCCTTTGCTGACATCAGGATGCCTGGAAGAGGCCCAGATTTGGAGGAAAGCATCCTGAGTTCAACTTTTGACAGGTTGAACTTGAGGTCCTTTTGAGGAACTCAGGAGAAATGGAAATTTGGGTTCTGAGCAGAGATGACAGAGCCTTTTGTGTGTAAGGTATGTAGAGGAGATTCTTTGTGGAGAAGACAGAGAACGGAGCCTGAAGAGGGTTTCAGTGAAGGAGGAGTCAGCAACGGGCATGAGAAGGAGCAGCCAGGATAGGAGGAAAAACTGGGGAAGTATAGAGGCCGGTGGAAATAGGTCGCTCAAGCTGAGTAACAGGTGCCAACCGGCTGATGGTCTCATGGGCAAGGCAGCTCATCTCTCCTCCACCAGCCACACTGCCACGTACTGATGCATTAGGATCTGCACACTCTTTCTCCAGAGAGAGGCAAGCTTCTGAAGCTCTTCTTTTTATCTATCTGTCATTTTTGGTGTCTTTCTGAGCTCAGAAAGGGCTATGCTGAACTCCGATTTTCTTTCATATACGGGTACAGTCGTCCTTAAGTGACACACGCCTCATCATTAGTGTAGGCAACTTTCTCTTAGAAGTGTGGCACATTTCAACATCGATAGGAGGGTTGGGAAGTTTCTTCTGTGTGCTGACACTGGCGAGTCTGCACTTAATTAGGTAAGGAAATAACCATGTTGTGCCAAAGGCATTGGGGAGCCTTCATTACAAAATCTATTCCATCACTTTCTCTTTCCATCTGACTGTCTACCCTTCAATTAAAATTTCTCTTTTATTTTTAGGCCTAAAAATAAATCCGAAAAATTTGCTTATCTCATTACATTTTCTGGCAATACTCTATGCTGACCTGCTTTTTAACTTTTTGTAGATTTATTCCGTCTAAAATTAATTTTTCCCTCTTTAGGATTCTGAAGGTTCTATCGGCTTGGTTTGTGTTCAGCCTCTTATTTTCACAGAAGTAGAACTCAAAGGTACCTGCACAGGGTAGATTTTCCTTCAAAGAAAAATAACCATGCTAGCCAAGGAGCCGAAAAATTACTCATTATGGTCTGAAAAATCACAAATCATAGTCTGACAAATTATATTATACACAATGACCTGCTTTCCTCCAAGCCCAAGCCTGAAAATCTGTCCTTAAAGCAGGGTAGAAGAGAGTTATTATTATTATTTAAGATGTGAAAGGCCCCAGGAGAGAGGAATGATAATGGGTGGGAAGTCTTTGAAAGGATGAGAATTTACAATGATAGGCAAGGCAAGCATGGTGGGTAGAGGGGAGAGAAAGAAATGGCTTGGTGTTTCATTTACTCACAGAATCAGCGGTGTCTTTGTATGTAACTAACATTTCAGAAAATGATGCTCCTCCTCGAATGCCAGTTCTTTCCCTGGTATGGTAAGAGACAGCAGCATTTAAATTCAGGAATCCTATTATATGATCTTACTACTTAGGTATTCACAAGCAGAATTTCATCTTTAAAGTCGTCAAAAGAATTTTAGCCATATCTAGTCTTCTAAGGAAGCCATGAAATGAACAATGCCAGTAACAATTACGAAACTAAATTGGCCTTATAAGAACAAAAAAAATATCAATTTTGCCAGTTTATCGTCATGGTGACTAATTTCCATATAAATGACCTGACTTTATCCAGTGTCAAAAACGTGCCTGTATCTTGTTTTTTATACTTGCAGTTCTTGGGATTTACTTATGGATTACTTGTGGAAATATTTGAAGGCACGTTGGTATGCATTGCTGTACTCTAATTCTAATTATTTTTTTCTTTTCTGGCAGTATATCAGTTACAGCAAGAGGCACCTCGTCCCAAGAGGATCATTTGTCCTCGGGAGGTCAGTACTCAGCTATTTCCAATACACCTTGTTAAATATGATGAATTGTCAGCACTATGTTGCTATTGGAGGGATTTCAGGTTTCCTGGGAGTTGATTTCTTTTAACGTTTGTTAGAGTGTCAACAAATTTAATGTCTTTACACAATAACTAAGAAAATGCCGTGAAGGCTATGTTAACCAGTTTGATGAAAACATTTCGAATTGTATATAAAACCAGCACATTGTACCCCACGATTGCATTAATGTACACAGCTATGATTTAATAAAAAAAAATGTAATGTCCTCATAATCTATATTTTGAAATCAGACATTATTTTAAAAATACTAACTAGGAATCAAATGTCTCACATGTTTTAACCACTGCAGAAGCAAATTAAACATCATTTATAACCCCCCAGAACACGTATTCTGGTTATCTTCTTTCTTAATGTCATTTTGATTCTTTTAGCATTTATTATTATGAAATATTTCCAGCAGAGAAAGTACAGAGAAGAATAAATGGCCGGGTATTTTCAATATCCATATTTAGCAAACCTTTATCCTTGGTTATATTTTCTTGACATTTTAAACTAATAAAACCTTACAAGAAAAGTGACTATGTTTTTATTCTTGGAGATAACTTAAAAAATATATCAGCTCATAAAAATGTTTCCCGGCCTGCAGAACATTCCCTAGCCCTCCTTCACTAATCAGTTCTCTGATCACGTGGGGTGCCAGCAAATTTTGAAAGGCAGTATTAAGGCTCTATTTTCTAGTTTTCCTTTAACAGCAAAATTAATATCCTTCCAACCAAAGACGCACGGGTCCTTGCTTATTTTTATTGTTATTACTTTGATTAAACATAGAGTAGCAGATAGCTTTTAAAGCACCTTATATGCTTTATTATCAAAGGATAAAGGCTCCAATTTCAATGTTCTTGTGATTCATCTCTGAATGTCAGTACTTTCTGGATCTGGTTTTGGACGTGTTTCAAAGACTTAGATACATGCATACCCATACTTAGAGCTAACTCAGTATGATTTAATAAAGTTTTGCACATAAAATGTACTTTTGTTGAAGGGCAATGAACTTCCTCAAATAATTCTGATTTCAGCACAGAGTAGACTTTCTCACCCCAGGAATATGGCGGGAGGGGAGGAAATATCTGATGCTTAAAAAAGAACTCCATTTGGAACTCTGATCTTCGTCCTATCACTAACTCTGTGGCCGGTATATCCAAATGATATGTCCAGTAATATATTATTTGATATTCAGTAATCAAATTCAGTAATATTCAATACTATTTGAATCAGAGAAAAATCAAATAAGTACAAATGTTTGAATGAGATGTACTATAAAAATGTGTTTGCAGGAGAATTAAAAAACAAGTTGCTAAAAATTCTTTCCCTTCTACTTTTCATTTAGAAAATTCTCAAATTTTCTCCATCAGAAAACTTATTGCCATTCTTAGAGGAGTAGAGGCATTAAAATATCTCAATGAAGAGGATGTTTGTAAAATTAGAGTACAACTAAGAGGTATTAGTAAAAAGGCACGAGGCAAAGCCAGGTACTCGCTGGAGATCCAGGGCATGGTGAATAGCCGTGTATGTGTCCATTTAGTCAGCAGATATATATGGGAACCTGCTCTGTTTCAGCTTTGGTCTAGGTTCTGGGAATAAGCAAAGAATTTGGCTGTTAGCATTTTGGCTGTCCTAATAAAAGGGAAGAAAATTATGATGTAATTAAATATATATTTAAGATTTTAGCTCTGTGTATATATGTGTGTGACTGTGAGACAGGGGTGAGGAGTGGGGAGAGAGAGAGAGAAATTGTCTCTTTGTTTCTAAAAATCCTTGGAACCATGTCAAATTGTCCTTTAAGTCGAGTAGAATATTAGCAGTAGAGATAGGTGGATTCAGACTGTCCACGTGAAAACTCTTCCCAGGGTTCCACGCAGACTCTAAAGGACATGGTGCATCTGTTGCCTTTCTTGTCTTATCTATCTGGTGAACCAAGCTCTTCACATTCCAACTTTTACTAATTTGATTCACTCATAAGTGAAGGCTGGCTGATGCTTGACCCATAAGTAGCTTCTCAGAATTCCATATCCCTTTCTGCCGTGAAGTCTAACGTGACATGGAGATTTCTCAGCTCCATTTGCCCCACAGGCAGTGTGGGGTCCAGCCAGCCAGGCAGGTGCTGGGTAATAACTAGTCGAGTTTACCTGATGGAAAGGTGCTGCTCAGGGAAGAGCCCACAGGGGTAGCTTCAGTTCACTTTGTTCTCCACTATGATGTTAACTGCAAATAATTTCAGCCCGAATTGTTCAGCCTCCCAGGACCTGCTTCCCGGGAGTGAAGGTTCTACCTTCTCTCAGATGCTGGTGAAACCACAGCTCCTACTACATATGGCATTTAGTTAAATATCTCTTTGCCTTGTAACACGCTTGCATGCTTGGGGGACATGCCTAATGAAGACAGAAAGCCTGTCCATGTGCGTGTGTAGCCAGAGACTGAAGCTTTATTAACACATTTGCATAAAGAGCTATTTCTTTTGAACAATGAGTTATAATTTTTTTCTGTATACATTTTTCTGTTTCATCTTACCCTTTAGCTAACTATTATTATTAAACACCCATTTCTTTCTTCTATACATAGCTCCACACTCTTCCCTCTTGACCCACACTCCTCCCTCTTAAACCCATCTCCTCCCGCCCACCTCTCCTCTGGTCCCTGGATGGGTGGCTCCAGTATACTCAATCTCTCTCGTTTCTCTGACAATTAATACCTTCCTGGGTTTGGGCCTCTCTCTGCTTGGGATCCCCCAGTTCAACATGATAAATACCCACATTAGAGCACCAAGTGATGTGTGCAATTACAGAGACAGGGAACAGTGCCACTCCAGGTGCAGACACAGGCCATCCTGACTTGATCCATGAAGGCTATCAACAGATACCAACCACCTAATAGACTTTGCTGGGGAGCTAGGTGAGTCAAGGGTACAGACTGACTCAGCAGACCAAATCCAATAAGCTTAGAAATCGGGAAGGCAGGGAGCTCAGCTGCAGATTCAGCTTGAACTTGCTGTGACTTCTTGCTCTACCACTTTCTAGCTACCCTCCTTAGAGTAGGGCATGTGAAGGCCTAACCCAAGGGTGAACATCTGTCTTGCACAGTTGTTATATTTGGCACATATGAGTCAAAGGTGTAGTGTGGTGCCTGACACATAACAGGTACGCAATTAATGTTCATGATTCATGGCAGATTCTGAAACCTATAAAGAGCAGGCTCTGAGACAACAGTTAGAGGCAGAGTCAGAGCAATGGCAGTATTCTTCCAGTGTGAGGGCAAAAAGGCAGTGATTACCAATAAAGCGAGATGCCCAGGTCAGAAATTAAACCACCAGGAGAAAAGATACTGCGGATGAGGAACAGAAGACACAAGCGGCTGAACCATGGCTCCGGCACCAGTTAAGCTGAGCAGGGTCAGCTACTGAAATAACAGCTCATTGCGTTCCTGGGATTCATCACCGCAAATTAATATTTATTAAGCAGCCATGGCACCTGGCACTCTGCTGGCATTTCCTGAATACTCCTTGCCAAGAGGTTCAAAACATCTTCCAGTATACAGAATTCTCACTTACTCTTTCCGTCAATTACCAATCAGTCACTTCATAAGCATTTATATATTACCAAGTGTGTGCCTGGGTGGTCTGCCAGCAACTGTGTAGGATATTAACTCTCAAATTTGTTTCTCTAGCTGAGGCCTCTTCTCTGGGGTTCAAGCACCTCCATCTATCTGTCTGCTTGACCTCTTTAGGTAGGTGTCCCACAAGCCAGCACCAGCCTAATAATGTTCAATACTGAACTAGACCCCACTCCATTAGTTAGTTAGGACCCCATCCAACTTCAGAAACCTGGACTTGGTTTTCCCACCCTCGCCCCTTTCTCTTCTACTCTTAGCAAGCATTCATCTTATCTCCAAGTATATGTTGCATTTTCCCCACTTGACTCCATCTCTATGACCATCGTGTGGTTTGGGCCGTCGGCATTTCTTGCTTGGATTTTATAGCAGATCAGGAGCCTCCTTCCTGAAAGCCCTGCATCCTTTTTTGGCACCTTCTCTGTAGCCCATATTTATACACAACACACACAGACACACACACACACAGAGTCCATTCAGCAGACAGTATCCCAAATCATCATTGTTAAATATAAATCAGACCCTTCACTTTACTCTTTGAATAAAAGCAAACTTCCTGCTGTGCCTGTGAGCCATGGGTGGGCCTCCTGCATTTGTCATTATCTTACCTTCCTGCTCAGAGTGCCCTCCCTTTGGGCCCCACTAGCCCCTATTACCATTCATCAAACAAATCGCAGTGTCACTACTGCAGGGCCTTTGCACTTGCTCTTGGCCTAGAGTTCTCATACTCAGGTTCTCTGCATGTTTAGTTTTCTGATTAAATGTCATAGAATAACAAACCATCCCTGAACCCCATGAAAATTAGTACCTCCCAAGTCCTCAATCTCTGTCATCGCACCCTGCAATCTCTAATACACTTTCTTAACATATTTAATTGCTGCTTATAGATTTCTCTCCCCGAGAATACAAGCTGCAGAGATTTCATCCGTCTTAATCATGGGTAAGCCCCAGCACTGAGCATGCCAAGCACCAGTGGGCAGTCAGTAAATATATAGCTAAATGATGAAAAAAGGATAGAGATCGCTAACGTAAGGAATTTAGAATTCTCAAACTATTACTAATAGAGTATCAGATTTACCCAATGCTGTCATTTGGGTGGTGAGTTGGAATTTTGGCAATTGTTAAGGTACTTACTTAAACACAGCTAATAGTTTTTCCTGGAATAGTCTTAAGTTTCTTTCTGGTCTTTCCAAAATACCAAAATGACAAGATTTGCTCACATGACTCATTTAAAGTCAAGTTCCACTAGAATTACCTAAAGGATGCACCAAATAAGCAGAAATTCTTTTGTAACTGTCAATGATTTGGTGTCATTTGTCTCTTTTGAAATTGCTACAGTGACAAGGAGATTATAAAAAGCAATTTCAAAAACGAGAAATAAAATTGCATACTATTATTTCAAATTGTTCTCCATTTTATGTAGTTTCCTATCCTTCTCCCTCGCCATAGAATAATCCATTTTGGAGAACTATTTTTTTTAAATGCAAAAATGGATTGTGGAGGTTTCTAGCACTTGTAATTAGAATCAGTTTTCTTCTTGATTGTCAAAGGTCAGGCCAAGTGCAGATGACAGTGGCCAGTCCTAAACTGTAGTAGTATTTCACTACTGTATTTTTCCTTCCATTGAATTGTATTCATTTTTCGTTTTTATTGTTTGGGATTCACTGAGGACAAAAGAATTAGGTTACACTGATTGCATTTGTTAGATAAAGTACTTCTTATAATTGTGTCCTGCCCCCAAGAGGTGTGCATACATCATGACCTTCATCCCCCTTCCTCCTCTCCTCTCCCCACTCCCTCATTTCCCTCCCCCCACCTTGTATTATCTACTTTGTTCATCTACTACCTATCCTATCATATTAGGATAGAGTACATTGGATTCTTGATTCCCCATTCCTGTGATGCTCTACTAAGAAAAATGTGTTCGACCTCCATTCAGGTTAATACAAAAGATGTAAAGTCTCCATCTTTTTAATGGCTGAATAGTATTCCATGGTATACATATACCACAGCTTGTTACTCCATTCCTCAGCTGGTGGGCATTTAAGTTGTTTCCACATTTTGCTGATTGTAAGTTGAGCTGCAATCAACAGTCTAGTACAAATGTCCTTATGATAAAAGGATTTTTTTTTCTTCTGAGTAGATGCCTAGTAATGAGATTGCAGGATCAAATGGGAGGTCTAATTTGAGTTCTTTGAGGATTCTCCACACTTCCTTCCTAAAAGGTTGTATTAGTTTGCCGTCCCACCAGCAGCGTAAAAGTGTTCCCTTCTCTCCACATCCAAACCAGCACCTGCAGCTTTGAGACTTTGTGGTGTGGGCCATTCTCACTGGGGTTAGGGGATATATCAGGGAAGACTTCCACGAGACTTGCAACAGCAACAAAAATAAACAAATGGGACTTAATTAAACTGAAAAGCTTCTGTATAGCTAAGGAAACAACAACCAAAGCAAATATACAGCCTTCAAAATGGTAAAAGATATTTGCATATTATGAATCAGACAAAAGCTTGATAACTATGACCTACAGAGAACTCAAAGTAATCAACAAATAAAGATCCAACAATCCTATATATCACTGGGCAAGAGGCATGACTAGAATCTTCTTTAAACAAGGCAGATGAATGGCTAACAAACATATGAAAAAATGCTCATTGTCCCTAATCAGGAGAGAAATGCAAATAAAAACTACCCTGAGATATCACCTAAGACCTGAATGCAATTTTTATATACTGCTTGAAATATTCCTTCCTCCTTTTATGCATTTGTTTCTAGTTGTGTTCCTAAGTATCTACCTGTCTCATCCTTTTCTAGTTTTATTTGTAAAAACTACTCTTTTAAGCCAGCAAGAGCATCCATTTATTCATCATGATCTTTAAAATTTTATTAGTTATACCTAGACTTCATAGTCTTGTAGGTTTAGGGCATTTATCTTGTCTTAGGCATGTCTGGACCTTCACAAGCCACACTGATCGACCGTGTCATTCTCAACTGACCTGATCCATTTCGAATCATGGATTTTTAGTGAACTCAGAGGGATTTTCTACTATTCCACATTTCTCTCCCCTTTTCTTCTTCTATTCATTGAAATAAATGTTTTAAAACAAAGTGCATTTGGGGGAATGTAAAAACTCTACTGATTCAAGACATCCAGACAAAGTGTGTCTCTAAAGTAATGAGATTGATTCTACAAGCCACAAGCAAAAATTGATCTCATTACCTTTTAATTGGTTTCATGTGTAGTAATCAGAAGGCCCTTTCTTCCAGAGCAAAAAATATTTCTGTTCTTTTCATCCTGGACTTTTCTCTATTTGTCTCTCCCCCCACCCCCTGATGTTGACACAACCAAGAATAAAGGACTTTTCCCATCATTATTCCTTCAGGCTTTCATCTCACTCACTAATGCAGTCAGCCTTTTTTCTTGATGTAGTTTTGTTCCGAATTGAACTTGCTTTAGTAGCATAGAAGGGAAAACCTTCGAGTAAAACCAATGTTAGAAAAAAAAGTTGACATACGAGGGTTTTTTTTCCCCTAAAGATAGAACCAAATGTCTTGTGCTTTTTTAAAAAAATAAAAATATCTCTTCTTATTATATACTCTGACCTACCAAAATACATACCCCCAAAAAAGAAACCACTCTCTTTGGATTCTTTGAACTTGTTGTAATATAAAATAGACCTTGCAAGTGTGTGTTCAGAACATACGTAGACATTTCCAAGGTGAAATTATAAGCAGTAGGTAAGGGCTCTTGAGGCCAAGGTGCTATAGAGCTCAGGGGGTCTGAGCTAATGGAGGCAGGTGGGCTGGCTGGAGAGAGCCACCGAGGAACAGCACACATGCCAGAGCATAACTTGAGGCAGAAGTGGTGGGATAAGGAAAATTAAGAGGGGATTAAATCATCGTTGATAATAGGCAAAGTTTAGCTCTTTAATCTTTCCAGGTGTTTTTTATTTCTTAAAATTCAACTGGAAAATAAATGTGTATTACCTCATATAATTACTAGTGTTGGAAGAGTATGTTGTATATTTCATTGTTACAAGAAAAAAGGAACTGATAGAATCACGTGTTACAATATATGCTCTCTCACCCTTCCCTAGCCTAGCATTACTCATTGATGAGAGTGGGAGCGGGGTGACCCAGCCTGAGATGCAAGGGTTATGAAGAACGTCTGGCTCTTGTAAGGTCAGCCTTACACATCCAAATAGGAAGCAAATATCACGCCCCTACAGCAGTCACTACGGAGAGCAGTCCGTAAGTCTGCTGTGTAACTCAGAGGTCAGACCCAGGAAGATTTTGAGTGTTGCCAGGGCTATCCAGGTGCATAGTGCTAGTGCTCTAATGAGGTTTAAAGGCAAGGTTCACATCTTGCTCACCTGGTTAAACTGTAACTAGGAAATAATGTTGATGAAGTCAGGTTACACTTTGCCCCAGATAAGCCATGTCCCTACAACAGTGTGGCCTGGCCAACCCATTACTGAGATACTTGAAATGGGATTTCTACACTTGACTCTCCTTTCCAGCAGAAAAACATGGATAGTGCAATCTCAGAGGGTCCCAATTTTCACGTGCCTATTCTAAGTGATATTTCCTAGTTGTTTATCTGTTGTCAGTCTTTTATTAGCAATGAGAGCTAACATGGTGGCCAAGGAGTACTTATTGTGCCCTGAGCACTGGGTGGAGGGTTTCCATATGTTATTCCTCATGGCAATCCCATGGGGACTGTCATCCCTGCTGTTTTACATGGGAGCAAGTGAGACAAGCAGCATAAGAGAGGCACAGATCGAATTCCAGCCCAGGGAGTCTGAATCAGGCCTGGGTTTCTTATCCAGTGAGTCTCAGAGTGTGGTCCCCTGGGAACTCTTCAGAATGAAGATTCTCTGGCCCACCCCAGACCTCCTCCATGGGAAGCTATGTGTGTTTTAACAAGCTCCACATGGTCCTGGTGCTCCTTCAAGTGTGAGGAGCGCTGTCCTAACCACTGCTCCCTATTTCATGCTCTCTCCTTGTTCCCTAAGGATAGAAGAATCAAGATGCCCTTGCCTCCTGGCAAGGCTTACTGTTTGCCCAGCACTTCGTTAGACTTTTCATGGATTTCTTTGTAGATACCAAGTCATCACATAGCCTTCTTGATTTTTTTCTAAATGTGCTTCCTCCTAGATGTTATTTTCTTTCTGCCCTTTAAAAATATTTCTCATCTTTCATCTTTGCTGTGTCTTCCTTTCCCACACCCTCTTCCATTGCAGAGACCAAATATGACTCCTTCTTGTAAAGTATGGTCAGTGTTTGATTTAGCCTAATCTCCTCCCTATAAGACCTACCTCCTTTGCTGGTATTGTACTTCTGATGTTATATTTGTATTACTATTAACAAAACCATTCAAATTCACTTCTAATAAGGTGACTCATTCTAGACCTCTTTGCCTACTTGCCATGGCAATGGAGGCCCATTTGCTGTCCAATGGGAACTATCTCGCTTTGTAAGCCTATATTTTACTCTGTAAACCTACCTTTCTCTTCCTCCATAAACTTTGTTTCATGTTTGCCTTTAAAAAAAAGGTGACTCATACTCAATGTCCATTCATATTCAATATACACTAATGAACTCCAGCTCTTCTGGGATGTCTTGGATAGTTTTCTTACCTGTCACCATGCACAGATCCCTGCTAGTGTTCCTCCTCCTTTGAATGGAACTTTGCATTGATGAAAGGACTAAATCCATTATCATTATGTCAGGAATACTTTGAATTGGGTGCTAGGCCTTTCCCTCAGTTGATCATCTGTGCGCTTAGTGCATTATTCAGTTCAGGATTTTAAGTAACTAATTTGCTAATTAAAGCCAGACCAGAGCTGGCACCCTCCCAGTCCCTCCTCCTTGCCTCAGTTTACTACTGTCGTCTTTCACCGTCATCTTTAGGCTGGCACTGACTGAGCCACTGGTAATCAATCACCTTTGGCTGCGTCCTTTAATAAATCACAATCTCACTTAACATTAGCTCTAAGTATACCGTGTCTGCCTGTCTTATTGGACAGAATAGCCAGCTTTGCTTCCGTGATATCTTTTCATTCCTCCTTATCTACATGGCCAGTGTCATCTTCCTATCTACAGTGGAAAGAAATTAAATAGCCTGGGCACAGCCCAACAAAGGCATATTGGTTACCATCCAGCACCTTATGTCCTTTCAGGTAATTACACATCGATTGTTTAATGAATTGCTCTTGTATTTCACTGGGTATTCTGACAACTCCGGAGTTACACTCCTGTGGCTGTCCATTTGCTCTGTTGTGGTCTTCAGGATTCCACGGCTTCTCAAAGACCATGCTCAGTGATGCTTCATCAACACCTTTCAACTCAAGGATGCAAGTCAGACTCCAGAGTGTTTCAGTAGTCTCAGTCATTTAAAAATACAGTCCAACCATTTCCTGCCTCAGTTCCTTGTGATTTTTTAAGTTGGCATCAGTATGCCATAGCTTAAAAATTAATGATTGTCTCCTCCCAGTGCAGTGAGAGATGAAAGGGCATGAACACAAAGAGATGACCTGACTGGTCTTTCAATAGAAAGGCTTTTGAGGCATTTGCATCCTCTGTGTTTTCAGTTAATTGTAAGATGTCCTGAAATTGATGTCTGAGATGGGGCTATCACATTTTTTAGTGTGGCCATAGGCATGAGTAAACTACAGTCTGCCAAGTGTTTTTGTAAGTAAAGTTTTATTACAACATAGCGATACTTATTCTGTTCTGTATTATCTGTGGCTACTTTCATGATACCATGATAGAAGTGAGTACCAGAGACAGAGACTAGATGCTCCTCAAAGCCCAAAATGTCCTTGCCAGAAAAAGTTTGCCAACCCCTGGTCTTGCACTAAAGCTCTGACCAGTAAGTTGATAGACGCAAAGCACTTAGAACAATGCCTGGCATTTAATCAGAAACATTGGTCTTTGATTTCTACAGTCTCCCAAGTGATATATAAATGTTAGCAAATAAAGGGAATTTCAGCTCTGGAATTTAGAGTGAATTTGATCTTAAGCCAGTGTGAGAGATGATTTGGCCTTCGTATTAACACAAGTAAATTGATGGAAGAGACCAAGGCAGTTACTAGAAGCAGATGTTCTTTGACCTGCTGTCTCATGTCAACTTTCTTTCCATCAAGAAAAGATGGTGCAGGGCTCCATACCCAGGAAAGTGAAGGCATTTGTGGAATCTTTTTCTTTTGGTAAGAACATCTGAGTATGTGAAGTAAACCTACTTTCTTCGATTTCAGGATCAAGGCTGGTGTTGCCCTCCGATTAAAAGTTTATATGTTATGCAATTTTGATTAATAATTTGCACGCTGTAGCATCCGGGAGAAGAGTGCTGTGTCTGCAACTGACTCCAAGATATAATTTTTTTACAAAGTTGGATTGATGGATGGATGGAGGAGTGAAAAATGCATATGCCATAAAGCAAGCATAATAAAAATGTTATAGAATCTAGGTGATACATATATGGGGTTTTGCTGCAAAAGCCTTTCAACCGTTATGTGTGTATAAACATTTTCATTATAAAATGTCAAGAAAGAAAATGAAGACAGCAAGAGAAACAATGGCAGGATGTGCTGTGTCCAGGAAACAAAGACAGTCTCTGGGGTGCTCAGCCCTGACAGACAGGAGGGCGTCCCAACATCAGAGCTGTTGGAAGCACTGTAAGCCATGCTCAGTGATGTTTTTTCACATGGAATACAGAGTTGTTCAGAGAGAGAATAGTTGATAGCAAGGGCACGCATTAATAAAATACTTTCACTCTCTGATTTCTTACCTGGCTGAGAATTATTGGGGGAGGGGTAATGCCTGTTTCAGAAATGTCAAATTCAGTAATTTTTAAGAAATAATAGAGAACAGGCCTCTGGATTTTACATATATAACTTATCTTTACACATCTTTACAATATAGGGAAGTAACAGGCTTCTGGATTTTGCATATATAACTTATTTATACACACCTTTACAATATAGGGAAATAAGTACTGGACTTGAGATCAGGGACTCAGTTTTAACCCTGAATCTGCTGCTACTCCATAGAGGCCTGTGAGCAAACTAGTTAACCACACTGAACTGAGCTGCAGCTTTCCTGTCTGTCAGAAAGGAGGAGGCAAGAACACATAGCCATCTTACTGGTGGAAGGATATATAGAAAAACATTCTGCAGATCACTAAGATCTCACTGGATGGTGTCTCAATGGAGGCGATATCACATCCAAGGGGAAGAAAACTGGTTATTGGGGGGGTTACACACCCCAAAACTTACTCTTCATATTTATAAGCCACAAATAGACATATAGTCCATCCTTAGTATTAAAATGTTATTGTGGGGAAATGATTATGGGGAAAACATCCCTTAAACGGCTGCATTGGTCTCTAATGCAAAAAAAGGGTAACAAGTCTTTAATTTCTACCATCTCCGAGGTCTGTCTTTTTTTTTTTTTTTCTTTTCTGTTTAGGCAGATTAATTTCATCCATCACTTTGAACATTTAATACTCTTATACTTCTAGGAGAGAAAGAAAAAAGTAACTTCTGGGAGAAAGATAAGAATGATAGACATTTTGCCTTTTCCAAAGTACATATAGCACCACTTAACCCAAATACCATTAAGCTTTGACGGAAGGAATTTACTAACAAGAGTGAGGAATTAAGTAAGTATACTCACCCAATCTTTCCCCCTAGAAATTTAACAGCAACATTAGTTCTCCCTTGATTTGATTCGATTCTATTGGGTACTTCAAGCTCTTTGAGTTTAAGAGGTATGTGGAGAATTTAAAGAGAGTTTGGAAGAGAATAATGAAGATGAATTAAGGACTGGAAAATGGGATCTATTAGAAAAGGTCAAAAGAACAAGAATTATTTAGTTGAGGAAGAATTGGCAATCTGGTGGCATAGAGACTACTTTGAATAATGAAAGCCTTGTTCTTCAGTGAATATTCTCAGATTCTCATCTGCACGGGAGACCAAAAAAAAAAAAAGGAAGATGCATAATCTGAAGCAAGAGGGATATGAAGTTAGGTGTTATAATAACATTTCTGTTGATGATTAAATCCTGCAGTTCGATTCTCCTTCAATGGATTTCTTATTTTAAAGTAAAGTTCCTGTCTGTAGGACCAGGCATTTGGCTAGGTTGACGCATCCTGTTTGATCGCCCTGCCCTGGTGGGAGGCCAGCCAGCCAGCCCAACTGATCTGGCCTCCACAGGGTTTAGCTTGATACAGGGAAACACTCGTTTCACCTAGACCTGTGGGTCCAGATGCCAGAGGATGAATACAAAACTCTGGCCAAGAGAGTGCCAGGTCAGAGCCAGAACTGTGTGCCTAATTGGGTTGTCCAAACAAGAAGGGTCTCAGGTGGGTTTGGGGAGCCAACACATGGAACCCAGGAATCATATAGTGCCAGGGAAGATATAGCAAAGAATGAGTTAAAGCAAGCTGCTTGGAAGAAAATCTGGAGAGATGAGTACCACCATGACTCCACTTTGGGGTGTTCTTGGAAGTCTACAGTGAGAAAAGATTGAAATCCATGTAGAGTTTCTGGGAAGGTGTCCTGAGCTCTCAGGAAAGCGTGCATTCATTCAGGGTTTTGGAGCTGCTGCCCAGAGTAATAATTTCCAGTCCTGGGTGTAAGTCAGAATCACCTGTGGAGCTTGGCAAACCTTATAGACACCCTGGCTCCAGCCCTGGAGGTTTTGATTTAATGGGAATATTACTTAGAATTCTATTGTAAGCAATAAAAATCAGTTCTGGATAAAATTACCAAAATGTAGGTGGGGTATGGACTAATGGTGATTGGAAGGGTATGAGGAAATTCCCTGAATGGAAAGAAAAGCTGATCATAGGTCTTTGAGGATGTGAAGCAGGACTAAGGCATCTTAGGGCAGTAGAGGGTGAGGGTTAGGGCCAGAGCTCCAGGGCCACCTAGCCTGCTTTACACTCTGCATCTCTGTGCCTCAGAGGTTCATGCTTTGGAAATAGGCATTGTATCTCTTACCTTTAATCGTGAGAATGAAATGGGTTAACACATGTTTAAAAAGTGCTTAGAAAAGTGCCTGGTGCACAGTAAGTTCTGAATAACTGTTAGTGATTATTATTGTAATTGTTGATGTGCTCTGCCGTGCATGTGAATCAGCTCTAACAGTTTGTTTTAATGGTTTCTACTCAAGCTCCAAATTCCAGGGACAGAGCATCTGAGTGGCTTACGTTGGTTCCCATGTTCACTCCTTGTGAATAGGAGAATATGCGGGACCTTGAGTAGCAGACCACGGCTTCCCAGCCCTGGGTGTTCTCTGTGGTCTTCAGTCTTCCCTCTGGAGATTCAGAAATCTAGAAGAGGAGCAAGTTTTGTCCTATGGCTTGGAGGCACAAAGCATCACAGTGTGAGCTACCGCTCCTGCCAAAGATCCCCAGGAAGGGATCGAGGAGCATCAAGCAAACCTGTCTTTCAACCAGTCCATTACTGGCATGGGGCTGAGCCCCGTGAACATCATGGTGTTTGGTGCTGCTGGGGCAACAGAGATAAAAAACAGGAGCCCATTCTTCAAGGCACTCACATCTAGAGCTTCTAAAGGCAACAATCCCAATCCCAGCAAGATTGTCACAGACCTGACTCAGGCCTTTATGAAGTTCAGAGAGGGGAGAGGAAACAGAATCTAAAGTGGCTAGGGACAGCCCGGAATGATTTCCACAGATGGTGGCATTTCAGCTCTTGATTTTAAAATCAGTGAGATTTTACCAGGGTAAGGAGTAGAGGAAATAGAGGAAAAGTACTAAAATTCCAGGCAGAGGATCTAATCTGACTAAGACTGGGTTAAAATATGAGTGACCAGTGTGTGTTTCAGAAACTACAGGAGTTATGTATTCAGTACATGAAGAATTGGGGAATGAGGATGTGGTGGGGCAAGAGCATGCATGTTGGTAAGTCTGTCCCCTGGGTACAAAGCAGGAGCCATCCCAGGAAGACCTTGGATACCATTCATGGGGTCATCTCTTTAATGCTTATTGGGCACCTGCCAAGTCCCAGCACTGTTCCAGACGCTAGAGATACATCAGGAAGCAAAACACAAACATCCCTGCCCCTGTGTGGTTTCCATCTGAGTTAAAGAGATTGGTGAAAAAAATGCATGTGTGTGTATAAACATTCAAGTACAGGGGTTTTTTGTTTGTTTGTTTTTGGGGGGTTTGTTTGTTTTTTATTATTTGGGATTCATTGAGGGTACAAAGAATTAGGTTACACTGATTGCATCTGTTAGGTAAAGTCCCTCTTGTAATTGTGTCCCATCCCCAAAAGGCGTGTCACACACCATAACCCCCATACTCCTCCCTCCTCCCCTCCCCCGATCTCTCATTCCCTACCTCCTTCCCTTGTATTAGATCATCTAAGCCTTCATATTAAAATTGAACACGTTAGATTCTTGCTTCTCCATTCTTGTGATGCTTTACTGAGAAGAATGTGTTCCACCTCCATCCAGGTTAATACAAAAGATGTAAAGTCACCATCTTTTTTTGTGGCTGGACAGTATTCCATGGTGTACATATACCACAGCTTGTTAATCCATTCCTAGGTTGGTGGGCATTTAGGTTGTTTCCACATTTAGGCGATTATAATTGAGCTGCAATCACCAGTCTAGTACAAATGTCCTTAAGATAAAAGGACTTTTTTTTCTACTGGGTAGATGCCTAGTAATGGGATTGCAGGATCAAATGGGAGGTCTAATTTGAGTTCTTTGAGGATTCTCCACACTTCCTTCCAAAAAGGTTGTATTAGTTTGCCGTCCCACCAGCAGTGTAAAAGTGTCCCCTTCTCTCCACATCCAAACCAGCATCTGCAGCTTTGAGACTTTGTGATGTGGGCCATTCTCACTGCAGTTAGGTGATAACTCAGGGTAGTTTTGATTTGCATTTCTCTGATGATCAGGAATGATGAGCAGTTTTTTTTAATGTTTGTTAGCCATTTGTCTGTCTTTGTCACAGAAGGTTCTGTTCATATCTCTTGCCCAGAGGTAGATGGGATTGTTTACTCTTTTTCTGTTGATTAATTTGAGTTCTCTGTAGATTCTAGTTATCAACCCTTGTCAGATTGATAACCTGCAAGTACCTTTTCCCATTCTGAAGGTTGTCTTTTTGCTTTGCTTGTTGTATTCTTAGCTGTGCAGAAGCTTTTCAGCTTAATTAAGTCCCATTTGTTAATTTTTGTTGTTGTTGTGATGGCTGCTGAAGTCTTTGTCATAAAATCCTTCTCCAGTCCAACATCATCAAGAGTTTCTTCTAAGATTTTTATTGTTTTGTATCTTAAAGTCTCTTACCCATCTTGAGTCAATTTTTGTAAAGAGTTAAAGGTGTGAGTTGAGTTTCAATTGTTTACATGTGATTTTCCAGTTCTTCCAGCACCTTTTGTTGAATAGGGATTCTTTTCCCCACTGTATGCTTTTATTTGGTTTATCAAATATCAGATGGCAAATAGAGGCTAGTTTCATCTCTTGGTTTTCTGTTCCATATGTCAATGTCTCTATTTTTTTCTGTTCTGTTCCATATGTCAATGTCTCTACCAATACCATGCTGTTTTGAGTACTGTGAACTTTCTGTAATACAGCCTGATTACTGTAGCATAGCCTGAAGTCTGGTAGGGTGATGCCTCCAACATTGTTTTTATTGCTAAGAATAGCCTCAGCTATACAAGGTTTTTTCTGGTTCCATATAAAACCAAGTACTATTTTTTCCAGTTCTTCAAAATATGATGTTGTTATTTTAATGGAAGTTGCATTGAATCTATAGATTGCTTTGGGTAGACTAGACATTTTGACAATGTTGATTCTTCCCACCCAAAAGCATGGTGTGTTCTTCCATTTGTTTGTGTCTTAGGTGAGTTTTTGATATAATGACTTCTTTTTCTTTGGGTAGATACCCAATAGTGGGATTGCTAGATTGAACAGCAAGTCTATTTTTGGTTTTTTGAGGAATCTTTATAGTATTTTCCATAGAGGTTGTAGTGAACTACATTCCCACCAACAATGTATCAGCATTCCATTTTTATCCCATCTATGCAACATCTATTGTTTTTTATTTTAATAATGGCCATTCTTATAGGGTAGGGTGGTGCTCATTGTGGTTTTAATTTAAATTTCCCTGATAATTGGTAATAATGAGCATCTTTTCATATGCCTCTTGGCCATGTATGTATATCTCCTTCTGAAAAAAACTGAGTTCATGACTTTTTCCCACTTTTTAATGGGTTTTTTCTTGCTGATTTCTTTGTAGATTCTACAGATTAGCTCTTTGTAAAATGTATAGTTTGTTAATATTTTGTCCAATGTTGTTGGTTGTCTATTTACTCTGTCTATTTTCTTTGCTATGCACAAATTTTTAATTTAATTAAGTCCCATTTGTTTGTTTTTATTGTTGCCGTATATTTCTTTGGGATCTTAGTGGTGAATTCTTTGCCTAGGCCAATATCTAGAAGAGTGTTCCATATGGTTTCTTACAGAATGTTTATGGTTTAAGGTATTACATTTAGTTCTTCAATACAGCTTCAGTTAATTTTTAAATATGGTAAGAGACAGGGATCCTGTTTCATTCTTCTGCATATGACTTATCCAATTTTCCAAGTGCTGCTTATTGAATACAACTTCCTTTTCCCGGTATGTGTTTTTGTCTGCTTTGTCAAAAACCAATTGTTCATAACTATCTGGTTTTCTTTCTGGGCTTTCTAATCTGTTCCATTGGTCTATACCACTACCATGCTATTTTAATAACTACAGCCTTGTAGTAATCTGAAGTCAGATAATGTGATGGCTCCAGATTTATTCTTTTTGCTTAATATTGCTTTAGTTATTCTGGCTCTTTTTTGGTTCCATATGAAGTTCAGAATTACTTTTTCTAGATCTGTGAAAAATTACATTGGTATTTTAATGGGAATCACATTGAATCTATAAATCATTTGGGGCAGTATGGACTTTTTTGAATGTTAATTTTTCCAGTCCATGAGCACAGAATGTTTTTCCATTTGTTTGTTTCATCTGTGATTTCTTTCATCAGTGTTTGGCAGTTCTCCTTGTAGACATCTTTTAACTCCTTGGTTAAATATATTCCTACACATTTCCTTTTCTTTGAAGCTATTATAAATGGTATTACATTGATTTGACTCTCAACTTGACAGTTACTAACATATAGAAATGCTACTAATTTGTGTATGTTTATTTTGTAATCCGGGACTTGGCTGAATTTATTTGTCAACTCTAGCAGTCTTTTGGTGGAGTCTTTCAGGTTTTCTAGATCATACCATCAGAATCAGGGATTGTTAGACCTCCTCTTTCCTGATTTGTATGCCCCTTATTTCTTTTTCTTGCCTGATTGCTCTGGCCATGACTTGCAGCACTATGTTGAATGGAAGTTGTGACAATGAGCTTTCTTGTCTTATTCTGGTTCTTAGGGAAAGTTGTTTCAACTTTCCCCCCATTCATTGTGATGTTGGCTGTGGGTTTGTCATACCTAGCTTTTATTAATTTGAGGTGTGTTTTTTCTATGTCTCAATAAACTATTGAGGTTTTTATTATAAAATGCTAGATCTTACAATGTTTTATCTATATTTGTTGAGATGATCATATGGTCTTTGTTTTTGTCTGTTTATGAGATGAATCATGGTGAACTATTTTAGAAATACTGGTTTGGTAGTATCTTCTTGAGGACTTTTGCATCTACGTTCCTAAGAATATTGGTCTGTAGGGGTTTTTTTGCTGCTGTTGGTTTTTATTCTGTCATTTCCTGGCTTTAGTATCAGAGTGATACTGGCGTCACAGAATGAGTTTGAAAGGATTATGGAACAGTTTCAATGCAATGTGTGCCTATTTCTCCTTTTTAGGCCTGGTAGAATTTGGTTTTAGGCCAGTGTTTTTTTTATTGTTGTTATTGCTGGGAGGTTTTTTAATTACTGTTTCAATCTCTTTGCTCATTATTGGTCTGTTCAGGATTTCTATTTCTTCCTGATTCAGGCTTTGGAGGTTGTGTGTTTCCAAGAATTTATCCATTTCCTCTAGGTTGTCTAGTTTGTGTGTGGATAGACATTTTCCCAGTAGTTATGGATGATATTTTTATTTCTGTAGTATCAATTATAATGTCTTCTCTTTAATTTCTGATTGAACTTATTTGAGACTTTTCTATTTTTAGTTAATCTAGCTATTCATCTATTCATTTTCTTTATCTTTTCAAAGTTCCAACTTTTTGTTTCATTGATCTTTTGTATTGTTTTTGTTGTTATTGGTTTTGGTTTCCAGTTATTTAGTTCTGCTCCTAACTTCTAGCTTTGGGGTTTTGTTTGTTCTTCCTTTTATAGTTTCTTTGAGGTGGGACATTAAGTGGTTAATTTGTGATCTATCATTTTGATGTAAACAAATTTCTTGGTGATTGATGTCTGCTAAAATCTTACTTCTTATTCTGCTTCACAGCTTCTTCCTATGGAATCTCCAATAGGTTCTGGCACTTTTCCCTCTGAATTATTACCTGGGCTATTTTATTTATTTACTTTTTCATCTAAAAGTTTTTCTTCTTTCTAGAGAGGATATACCAACTTGTATCTCTAGTTGGCCATCTTGCATCTGAGCCAGTGAAGCATTTTGATCAAAAAACAATGTGACAAGATTTTTATCTTCTGATTTTAGAATGAAAGATATATTAGAGTGTGATAAGAGTACAGACAGAGAGACAAGTAAAAAGACTATTTTAATGGTCCAGGTGTACACAGCGCAGTACACATCACATGGAGAGAAAAAGATAATTTCAACAGTAGTTAAGGAATTACATACAAGAGACAAGACTTAGTGACAGATTGTCATTTGGGGTTGGGGAAAAAGAGGAGTTTGGGATGATGGCTTTTAGCTTGGGCATTGGGTGGATAGGGCCTTGCATAGTATCAATCACAGGGACAAAGAATAAGGGAGGTTGAGTCATCATCTGTGATGCCTACAGCAGCCTACCCAGGTCCCCAGAATGGGGTGCTGGGGTTTTAACTATGTTTATATCAAACCATCTGTAATAGCACAGTCTATGTTTTTAGTGAGTACATGGTCTCTATTGCCCTTTCCCTTCCTTTTGGTGCAGGAGAAGCTTTTATGTCAGTCAGATGTTGGTTTTGGTATTTTCTCCATGCCTCTGCATGACCGTCAAGTAATATAACCATACACATCCTCCCTTTCCCATCTGCAAAATGGGAATGACTTGCTTGGGGGGAGACCAGAAGCACCCACATGGAAGCCACATGTTGAGTACTGGGTCAGGGTTAATAAGTCTAAACCAGGAGAAGTCAAAACCAGGGACGAAAGTCCTCAATGTGTGAGGCATGATTATTTGTAGGAGTGTGTGTCCGGGTTTAGTTGCCCTTCCATTTTTTTCTCAAATCTAAATGTAAGTAATTTAGGCAATTCACCTTCCTCTTTTATGATGCTTATTTTGGATAAAGCTTATATAACAAAGCCTGGACAATTAGGATTTCATTGAAGTCTATACTGGAGAGCCATTCAGACAATGTTTCAGGCACTTGCTTGTGGGGCATCTTCTGTGACTTGGGGAAGCTGTGAGTGGTGGAAGTTTTATTTTCAACCCAGTGATTAGGGCAAAGTTTGCAAGCAACATTCTATGAGGTGTGGATACCCATAGAAGTAAAGTATGGAAACATCAGTTCACATGTGTGCATAGCCTGAATTATTATTCCCAAGAAATAACTTAATTTTTTTCCTTTAGTGTTTTCTATAGTTTATATTGTTTAAAATTTCTCCAAGAGGGAAAGGCCTTCCCTTACTGACATTGTAGTCTGCTCCAGTTTGTAATTCTTCTGATCTACTTCCTTGAATAGCCGGAGGTATTTTACCAGCACTGACTTTTTCTTAAAGCCACCTTTATAAATTGTCAATATTATCAAACACAAATATGTCCTTTTACTTCATTTTACTTTATGTATTTAAAATATTTACATTTTGGTTTAAACAATGTTTTCAATGAACTTCCTCGGGAATACTTGAGACTTCAAAGTTCTTTCGATCTAAAGCAGAGTTTCTTGCAGATTTTTTTTTTGGCTGGGGCTGGGTTTGAATCCCACTTCTAGTATATGGGGCCAGCGCCCTATTCCTTTGAGCCACAGGCACCAACCCAGAGTTTCTTGACTATAGACATTGGGGAAGATAATTCTTTGTTGTATGGGGTTGTCCTGTGCATTGTAAGATGTTTATCAAATTCCTAGACTCTGCCCACTAGATGCCAGTAGCACCTTCCCCCAAGTTGTGATGGTCAAAACTGTCTCCAGACTTTTCCAAATATCCCTGGGGGTGGGGGGGCTGAGGGGGAGAGGAGCAAAATCACCTCCTCTCTTAGATGAGAACTACTGGTCTAAAGAAAAGTCTTTCACTTTTTATTTGCTCTAATATTATCACTGATTTTTAAATCATAATTCCTGGAAAATTCAGGGGGAAAAAAGTGAAAGTGGAAAACAGCCCAAGTGAATGGAAATTGCTCTGGTCTTGAGCATTTGTAAATTAACAGAATGTTGGATCTACCTGTATGGATTATACTTAGAGAACTTAGGCAAGTCATCAGTAACCTTTCAAGGAGATTTCTTAGAGAAAGACTGACCAATAGATTTCTATAATACATTCTAATCAAGACAGGAAGGAATTCACCTCATCAGTGCCCTAATAGAATTCTGCAAGCATTAAAGCTATGCCGTGAAGAAAAGTAACGCCTTGTGGTGGCACCTGTGGCTCAAGGAGTAGGGCGCTGGCCCCATATACTGGAGGTGGTGAGTTCAAACCTGGCCCCAGCCAAAAACTGCAAAAAAAGAAAAAAAAGGAAAAGTAAGGCCTTGGATTCTGGAAAGAGAAAGGAGATTTTAAAAAGTTGATTCAATTTTCATTCTGTGCTGTAGACCTTGACTTTAAGAGCATAAATTTCAGTACTTGTATTTTCTTTCTCTTCCTTTCAATGGAGATCTTCAATTTCTAATTAAAAAGGTATTATCCACATTTATTTATTTTTCTATTGAGAGCCATGGTTGGAGAAAGTTTAGATCCATATATGTATTTATTTTGGGGGGGGGGTGAGATTTCCCCATATCACCAGCACAAATCCCTTCATCAAAAGCCTTTTCTCCCCACTTGATCTGTATCTCAAAAAATCCACCCGTCTAACTGTCCTGTAGAGGAGGTTGCTAAATTGGGTTTTTAAATTATTTCTATTAAGTAAAAACTTAACATATGCCAGCTGCTGAGGGATTATAAAAGCTTTGTTGTTTCAATAATTGGAAACCTTGTTTACAGAGGACTCACAATATTCTTTAAATGTCTTTGTGTTGAATATAAAGGAACTTGTGTTTATGTAGGCAATGATAATCTGACTATAAAGCAAACTCATTTAAGGATTATGCTTCCTGTCTCTCACTGTGCAGCTGTCACCCTACTGTTCTCTGACACTTTGCAGAATGCTGAGAATTCTTCCTTAAAATTAGAAAAATAAATTGAAAAGTAAACCAGGTAGCTTGGGAATTACATATAATTATAAGTCACAGGGAAATATTTTAGGAACTCCAAGTGTCAGTACATCTTGGCAAATTTATCCAAAGTTCACATTTGCTAACTCATTGATGGAATTCAGTCCATTTTAAAAGAGATTTGAAGGTGTTCAGTCCTGGCAAAGAAAAATTAAGGACCATGTAGATAATCTAATATTTAGTCATGTTGACCTTGGAGAGCCAATGAATGCACCAATACTGACCTTGCTATCTGCTGGATGGGAGTGAGGCCCTGTAGTTGGGGCATGTCCTAGGCTCCTGTGACATCAAACTGGTTGTTTAGTGGCTCTCTGAAAATAAAGAGCACTCCTGACCTCATAGTATTGTCTGGAGACTTAAATGAGACCGTACATGTGAAACCATCAGAACAGTTTTTGGCACAGATCAGCGACTCAATAATTGTCCCAAGTCCCAGTTTTGTACATGCAATATCTCATCTAATCTTTGAAACAGCTTTATTAAAGTGGCATATTTTTATAACACCATTTTTATTAAATATTGAGAAAAATGAGATGCAAGGAAGTTTAATAATCTACTCAGGGCCACGTAGTAATTGGATTGATGAGTGAGGATCTACACCGTATTCTTTGTCTCATTCTGCAGATTTCTAATGAATACAGTTACCCTTTGTTCTCTGAACACTCACTGTCCGAATATTTGCTATTGGAACTCACTGCAAGTTTTAGCTAAGAACCTTTCCCGGTTAGAAACCGGTTAGAAACTCAAGTTCTCACATGAGTGGCAGCTTCTCAAATTTTAATATGCGTATGACTCCCCTTTGAAATGCAGATTCTGCATTTCTAGCAAGTTCCAAGGTCATGCCAAAGCTTCTGGTCCCCAGATCACAGTTTGAGTAGCAGGGTGCCGGAAGGCAGAGGATGGGCCTCTCTCATATCTCAGGGTTCTGCTGGTGAGCTGAATGTTTAAACATATTGCATATCATGTCTCTAATTTCCCTTCCTTTCCCCTGAGGCCTCAGTCCTTTAGTATTTGTTTAACCAAGGCATCTGAAAGCATTACCAGTTCAGGTCCAACTGGATAGCAACGTCTGCATCTTCTGCAATATCATTGCACTGTTTATTCTTATTCTAGAATGTGCTCAGTATAGAAGCGCAGTGAGATTCCTATTTTATTCAGCTGTAGATTGCACACAAATTTAGCTACATATTACTCTCTTAATAAAGTGTGAAACAATTAGGTGATTGGTTTTAAATGTTTTATATTATTCAAAACTTATCTTGAGATTGTTAGATAGTTATTTAGGAATATTTTAGTGATATTTGAGAAACTGGATATTTGTGGATGCTCTGAACATGAATCACTATTTTTTTTTTTCCATGCAGAGTAATGGAATAGAGGCTCTCGCTATTTGAAGCTTTGCTGCCCAGCACATTTTTTTAGGAATGGATTAGATTTGAATAACAAAGGGTACCTACATTTACTCTGTGCCAGACATCAGCAGAAATCCTGGGGATCTGATGACGATGAAGACAAAAGAACTGCTTCACAAAACTCATAGAGTAGTTAGAGAAGAAACTGGAAAGTAAATACTTAAAACACAGTGAGACATGTAAAAGGAGCTCTAAGAACAGGGCAAAGAATGGGCCTAACTTCCTCTTTCTAAGAGGCCCTCTCTGGATAGCAGGAATAGCTAATATTGATGGACTAAGTCTGTATGCCAGGCACCATTGCAAGCACTTTACGTGAACTTACATATAACTATTACAATAACCTGATGAGGCAGGTGTTTTTAATATCATTCTTATTTTAATGAAGAGAAAATTGGGGAATGGAGGAAGTAGTGAGGTCACATAGCTCTGGCCTCAGAGCTGGGTGGGCTGAGTCCAGAGCCTGCCCTCTCAACCACCATTTGAGCTGCCCCTTTTGAAAGAGAATTCTGTATCTTCAAATAAGAACATATAAAAAAAATGATAGATCTACTCGAGGGAGTACACTTATGGAACTACAGGTAATTTGGTTTGACAGGAGCATAGGCTGAGCATGGGTGATGAGGCCATTGGGTTGGAAGCCGTAACATTTGTGTTGGCCTCACATATAAAGGAACCAGTATGTGGGTAGTATGGACAGGACCAAAACCATCTTCAATAGTCCTGGCAATTTCATTGTATTTGAGATGTGACTATATCGTCATGGAATAGACTTTATTTTAACATATATATTACATAAGCATGTTCCCTTTACATAGTCATCTTGGGAAGCCCTCCTTTTATTTCCACTGAGTTCTCCACTGCTTAGAGTATGTTGGGAGTGTCTCTTCTATAATATCTTCAGAGCAAATCACAGTGAAAATCTTATCATCTTATGATCATGCCTCGCTTTTGTCTCAAATGTATTTCCTGGTTCAATCACCCATCCAATTCACTGGTCTTGGCTTTGAATAAGTTATGCCTCTTTGCCAAAATAATATCCACTCTCAAATCCGTTTTCAAAAAACAGCTCTGAATTTCTGTATAGCAATGATTTTGACTTTACTATTTGCTTAAAAATTATCTGGGGAGTTGATTAAATTAGCACATTCATTATATCCTTACCCTCAATAGTTTTGGCTTATTTGATCTGAGATGGGCAACAGCAATCTGCATTCTTTAACAAGCTTCCTGAAGTTTCTGTTTTGAATGACCAGACTTTGAGAAGTACAGCTGTAAGAATATTTACAAGAAAGAGTAGTGTATCTTCAGGAAGTTCCAATGGAGAAATTCCAAAAAATGTCCTGATCAGCAGGGTTCTCAGTGTCATGCATTGTGCTTACCTTGGGAGACTATTGTCTTGTGAATGATGCATATTTAGAATAAAATATTATATTTTTAAAAGGAATCAGCCACCATTCTGCTTGGCCAGTGGATTCACATACACTTAACCCACCAGTGCCTGGGAGAGGACCCACATCATGTGTTTGCTCACCCAGGGAGCCCCTACTCGGGGATGTGCTTCAGTAAAGACAGGTGTTCCCTTCTGAAACAGCTCCTAAGGGCCCAGTACTAGAGGATCTAGAAATTTGTCTACAGACTATGACTTCATTCTTTCTTTTTCTTGAAAAGAATAGTGAGTCACCCTTCTCTAAGGGCAGGTCCCTGTCCCTTCTTAGACTTGAAACATTAAATCCCAAGAGCAGGCACGGCAGACCTGACAACTGTCCCTCCTATTCACAATGGCAGGTTCACCTGAGGGGTCCGCTGGCTTCAGCGGCTGCCCTGCGATGATCACCATGGCAGGAAGCTCCAGAACCAACTTTTGATGATGTCATGTTATAGTTTTCATCCCTTCCTGAATCCATGATTCCACCTAGATTAGTCCTCTGGTTCAAATCAGTTGTCTGATTTGAACAAATAAAATATTCAGTGAAAATGGAAGAAGCATTTTCTCCTTGCATTTCTGAGTTGCCTTATCAACTATCCTCTTTCTCATTCACACTTGCCGACAAGAAACTCATACAATTAGAAACCGAAATTAAGAGCTGTGACTCTCTTAGTAAAACAAATTCAGATTTCCATTGGATGCTCACACAGAGCCTGAGGAGTGAGTCAGGCTTCTTTAAGGGCAGGCCCCTGGTTCTCAGGAGCCCTAATCCTCAACCAGCTGGGTTTTGTCTGGATCTGAGGATCCAACCCAAAGAAATGTGGATGTTCCATGATTTTTTTGCGGGTTATTTAACTTCAATATTAAGTTCCTGACAGTCTTAAAGTTTAGTGAAGATTAGAAAGAGGGACTATGTGTAGACCTCTGTGAGCAAAAAGTTTAGAGAAAAGAAGTGTTGTTTTTTTTTTTTTTATCCCAGCCATCATCTCTCTCTCTCTCTCTCTCTTGAACATTAACAAGAAGAGCTATATTTTACTCAGAAGCTATAGAGACAACAAAGAGAAGAGACATTGAATCAGATTAGTATCCAAACAACCCCCAGCCAGAAGAAGCGGGGATTAGACGCCCAAACACATCCTCTGTCCTCACGGTCTCACTTCTGTCTTTCCTCTCCTCCTTGTAAGGCTGCCAGATTCAGAAGCAAAAAAGTGAGAGAGAAATAAAACCAGAATACCTATTTAAATTTCAATTTCAGATAAACCAAGAACACTATTTTAGTATATGTCTTATGCAATACTTGAGACCTAGACCATGGTCATATTCCATGTGCAACCCCCCACCCCCAATTCCGAGCTCTTGTTTTATTTTCTAGTGGTTTTCACACGGAGAGGATTTGTCCCTCTATGCATCAGACTCCTTTGGGCAGGATCTTATTTGTTAGCCCTCAAGGCATCATAAATATTGACCTCTCTACATGGGGGCCTATGTTAGATTCCCTCCTGCTGCAAGCACAGAATACCCCCGAGCTCCTCATACCTTCCCCCTCTGCACCTGCACAATCATTGCTGCATGAACCATGACTGGCCTGAGCACAGGACTCTGAACATAAGCAGTATGTCTTATATTTTTATGATTAATGAACTGAAAGCAGTTTGTTGTCTTATTAGGAGCCAATTAAATTCAATGTTTATTAACTTAACTGCATGCAAGGAGTTAGTAGTAGGAGGCTTTATTACTATTCTGTCCATCAGAGTAGTTAGGTTAATTACTCTAATCTAAAATAAGGGGACCTAGGAGGATACAGGGCGGGGTGTGGTGGCTCACGCCAGTAACCCTAGCTCTCTGGGAGGCTGAGGCACGTGGCTTGCTTAACCTCAGCAGTTTGAGATTAGCCTGAGCAAGAGCAAGACTCTGTTTGTACTAAAAATAGAAAAACGAGGGCAGTGCCTTTGGCTCAGAGGAGTAGGGTGCCAGCCCCATATGCCAGAGGTGGCGGATTCAAACCCAGCCCTGGCCAAAAACTGCAAA
>NW_003852423.1:11504385-11517661 GCF_000181295.1 Otolemur garnettii
AAAGAAAAAAAGAAAAAGAAAAACTAGCTGGGTGTCATGGTGCTCGCTTGTGGTCACAGGTCCTTGGGAGGATGAGACAGGAGGATAGCTTGAGCCCAGGAGTTTGAGGCTGCAGTGAGGTACGATGATGCCACTGCATTCTACTGCCCAACAGAGCAAGACTCTGTCTCGGGAAAGGAAAAAAGAAAAGAATAAAGTGGATAAATGAGGTTGGCAGCTATATCCAGATTTTGTAAACTTGTATTATGGCTCAGATAAAAAGATAGGAATAAAAATTCTCATATGTCATTTCAAATTTTGGAGTATTGCCCCTTAAAGAATGGAGAAAGATGTTACCCTTGTATATTGTCTGCTTCCATTGGCTTTCTGGTCCTAAATTTCTTCTGTGGCGTGCTGGTTTGGCCGTCACAAATCTATACTATCAGGAAAGGAAGGAAGAACTTTGAAAGCCAATAGGATGATAGAAATGAGAGAATATTCAACTCACCTCTCAAAGCTTCCCAGCAAGTAGAGTGATGGTGCCCATCACTTATAGAAAGGACATCAGATAATAAGGTGCCTTTTTATATACTTTGTCCTTCTCTTAATGATATTATTTTAATCTTCCTTCACAAATGACACTGAGCATGCTTCTAACCTTGAAGATTAAGAGAGTTATGAATGCCCCTCTTGGTTGAGTAATTTTCAGGTGTAAAATGCACAGAAGAGTGAACACATATTTAGAAGTGTCTAGATGATTAGTTTTCTACCAGCAAGGTTTGTCCTAGGCAGAATTGTGAGCATGGTCCCCAGAGCCCCGGTTCCCCCTTTGCGCATCCTATCCCCCAGTCCCTAGCACCCCACCACCCACCAAGATCCCCTACATCTTTTGGAGGCTAGAGGCAGGCCAGGAAACTGCCCACTATCTTGAAATACTGCCATTGTGCCTGTCCCTGAGTCCTGCCAGGAAACCACCCATTTGGCTGCAGAAAGAAAGGACTATAATGAAATAGGTGCCAAGCCCGTTTTCTACTCCAGTGAATAAACATGAACTTGCTGTCGGATGCCTAACCACCAACAGAAACCCATAACTTAATGTGGGTCTACTATCACTTGAGTGTCCTTGGAGTTAGATGAGAAGAAAAAAAGCTGAACGGGAGAATTCATGTTCATTGATCACTGATTCAGACACTGTGAACATGAGAAAAAGTTCTTAGGATGGTAGAAATGTGAAAACACCACACTGTACCCCATGATTGCATTAATGTACACAGCTATCATTTAATAAACTAATAGTTAATAAAAAAAGAAAAAGAAGGAAAGTAGATGACCTTGTGAAGGAGAAAAACTCAGTGTGATAATCCCAAGGCTAAAGCTGGATTGAAACATCTTTCCTGGAATATTTGATAGTCAAGTCATAAATCTTGTCCTATGTATCCTGTACCTTTGTGTAAAGTGAATTGCAGTTCATCAGCCATTTATTGAAGAAATAAGGATGTTAGACTGTTGATTTCATTTGAAAAAAGATCAATTGAAACCTGTCTTTTTTTTTTTAAATCCAGGTATACTCTTTGTTTTTATTATAGATACATAACAAAGTAATTCGATGAAGATTGAAATAAATGCTTATGTTTTATTCATGCTAGAAATAGTGGTTTTATCTTTCAAGATGAAGCCTTGTAGTATCATTATAAATTCCTTAATATTAAAATAAATGTCACTTTGTTTCCTCTGAAAATTCTTTCATTGGGTGATAGGGTTGGGGTGGGAAATGAACCTAGTGATTAGAGAAATACAGTGGTTTTAGATCATCCCTGCCCAAGATAGTGGAATGTGTTGATTAACTCAATAGCTTCATGGATCTCTGATTTGGGGCATAAAATCTGTAATAAAATGACTTCCCGGACTATTGCTCTGTTTATTTGAATAGCAATTTTACCTAGCAGATTTGAATTCAAATGCATTATGAATCTTTTTCTTCTTTTTCATACAGGTGGAAAACAGACCAAAATATTATGGAAGAGAGTATGTATCATACAATTCTTTGTTTTAATAATTTAATAACTAGTCGTTTCATGTGTCATTAAAGTATTAAATATTAAAAATTCTGTAATATATAGTCATCATCACATGTCTATTGTCTAAGAGTTTAATAATAGGAATAAATGCAATCAAGACTCCTTACTAATGAATTTTCTTTACAACGTTCAAGTGCTGGGTTTCCATCAGTGGGGGGAGTGGCTCATGCTGTATCTCTCTCCACCAAAGCACCTACAGACTGCCTGGAAATTGTTTGGGATGAAAAGTAAGGCGAGATTTTTCATAAACGAGGCTCCCAGCACAATATAAACCCTTGGGTTGTCAAAAATCCTACAGTATGGCTGAATTCCTGACTCATGTACCTCTGCAAACATAGAGGTCAGGAAAGGCATCCCATTTCTCTGCGGTCTCCTAAAACCCGAATAGTGATTCCTCTTGACTTGTACATATTAACCAAATCACCTGAATGCCTTCAATTATTAGCTTCCCTTCCCTTTTTCTTCTTAGTTTTGAATCTTTTTTTTTTTTTTTTTTTACAAATCTACTGCAGGGGAAATATGTAGGACCATAAAAATAATTCACGATATAAGCCTGTGATGTGCAGAACATCTCACAGAGGGCAGGTGGAGCAGTCCCGAGGAAGAGGAGATGCATAAATCACTTTTCTTCCCACGTCCAACCTGAAGGTGTTGTGAGGCAAAGCCTCCTTTGAGTTTATATCCAAACTCTCCTGCCCAATCCAAAACCTTCTTCCTCTATTCCCTTTTCCATTGGAGCCTCATCTCCATGATTAATGAGCCTCTCTGTGGCCCCAGCCCAGTGTGCCTTCCCAATAGCCACAGCTGCATTTCAGAGCCTTCCATGTCCAGCCCTTGGGAATTCGGCCATCACCTCTAGGAGACCTGCCCAAGAGCGCTGGCCTCTGCTATTCCGCCCATCACATCTCTAACATCTAAACTATGTTGTAGTATGGCTTTCTTCCTCAATATACTGGTTTGGGTTATGCTCGTAGCTAGCACAATTAATTTAAAAAGTGAGAGAAAATGTAAACCTACCACATCCACTTTTGCACATGAATTCCAAACTGAACACTGCATATTGTGCATTTTCTTTTTGGCATAAAAATTGTATCCAATAACCTTTTAGGTCTCATTTTCCAATCCCAATTCATGTAAAATATGTATAATGAAAGGAGATATTGAAACATTTTCATAACCACAGAAAGGAACATTTTGTAGTAGAGGAAAATTAGCTTAAAACCTTCAGATTCTATTTCCCTTTTATATTTTTAAGATGAATTTTTTTTTCCTTTCGCTCAAAAAAAGTAATGTATGGTCTATTAAGGAAATGCGAATGCACATTTTCTTAAAAAGAATCTACAGAAACTGTTGGCATGGATACCTTTAGGGAGGGAGAACTTTTATTTCTACACTGCTGAAGTTTTTACTATTTTTTTGCCTTTCAAATTTGAGGTTTGAATTTTCCTACTGTGCACAAGTATTACTTTTGCTTTTAAAAAGTTAATGAATTAGGGGTGGCGTCTGTGGCTCAAAAGGGTAGAGCTCCAGTCCCATATGCTGGAGGTGGCGGGTTCAAACCCAGCCCCGGCCAAAAACTGGAAAAAAAAAAAAAAAGAAGTTAATGAATTAAACCTGTTAATTTCAGAAAAATAGAAACTATAAGAAAATAGGAGGTGAAAAACACCCACCGTCCTCCCTTGAAAGGAGATGGTTGCTAACTTCTCCCTCCATCTCTTTCTGGCTGTTCTCTGTGCCTGCTTTCTTTTTACAAGGTTGCGGTCAGATGGTACATACATGGATTAAGTATTACAGATCGCAAATATTTATACTTTTTAAAATCGTGCACAAAGGAAATGAAGAGCCACAGACTTGTGTCTTCGGCTGCACAAAATTGTCATTTTTTTCTGTTGAATGATTGAATTGAATGTAGTCCTTGCCGCCGCTGCTGTGGATCACTTAAACGTGCCAATTCAAGGGAGTTTAAACTTAAATTCTAGTGTTCTGAAGCATAGTAAGGCAACCACAGCACAGAACCATTCATTGAATATTTCAGAATAGCTAGAAAAGAGGCCCTTGAACGTTCCCAACACAAAGAAGCGATCAGTATTTGAGGTAGCGGATATCCCAGTTACCTTGAGTTGATCAGCATACATTGTACATATGTATTAAAATATCACACGTACCCCATAAATAAGTACAATTATTATGTATCAGTTAAAAAATAATTTTTAAGTATGCATAATCAAAATCAAGTATCAAAAAAACAAACAACGGAAAAAAACCCCAAAACTTTTGACGGTCT
This sequence comes from Otolemur garnettii, assembly GCF_000181295.1. NCBI lineage: Eukaryota > Metazoa > Chordata > Mammalia > Primates > Galagidae > Otolemur > Otolemur garnettii. The sequence continues at coordinate 11,508,727 of NW_003852423.1, forward strand.
GCTTTAGAGACTCCTCCCCCTTTTTCCTGCCTCCCTCCCTGGGAGGGACCTGAGGCTGGTCCCTGTGCCCTCTTCTGAGTGTGCCTCACTCCGTTGCCCTGGCCTGGCCCATGGTTGGCATATGTCCTTGACGTCCCAGCCTCTCTCCTTCCTCCCATCTAAGTACAAACTGGGTCTGACCCTGCTTAGCTTTTGAGATCAGACAAAATTGGGCACGTTGAGGGCGATTTGGCCATAGACTTCTATCCTTTCTGACTCTGGTGGGGGAAGCTTTCCAGTGCCCAGTCCCTCCGACTCGCCCCTGCACGCTCCTCCCACCACACGCTCCCTCCCGCAGAGGTGTGCACCCGCCCTAACTGGCTTATGCCACAGGGGAGGCTTCTCTGCTGGGTTCATAGGGCCCGATGGCCTCAACCGCAATCAAAGCTCCAAATGCCTCTGCTTCAGGTTCTCAGTAAGCTGCCCAGTGACCCAGTCCACACCTGCCACGCACAACAATTAGACCCCCTGAGCTCCCGCTCTGTCAGCACTCCCCCCACCTGCATCTCCCTGTCTCTAAAACAGAGGCCCCTGGCCAGGTGTGGTGGCTCACTCCTGTAATCCCAGTACTCTGGGAGGCTGAGGCAGACGGATTCCTTGAGCTCAGGAGTTTGAGACCAGCCGGAGCAAGAGCAAGATCCCATTTCTATAAAAAACTAGCTGGATATGTGGCAGGTGCCTGTAGTCCCAGCTACTCGGGAGGTTGAGACAAGAGCATCACTTGAGCCCAAGAGTTTGAGGTTGCTGCGACTATGATGCCACAGCACTCTACTGAGGGTGGCAGAGTGAGAGTCAGTCTCAAAAAAATAAAATAAAATAAAATAAAATAAGGAATACTGGTCTTTTCTGGGGGACAGGAGGGCTACTCTTTGTCACAGCAGGAAAGCACTTCCTCACGGCCTGAAAGCGTCGTCTCTTGAGATTTAAACCCAAAATTTGGGAAGCCAGAAATCCTCTTTCTCCCAAGATGTCTCAGCCTTAGAGTTAAGTGTTGATTTTGAAACCCAAAGACATCACTACGTTGGACCTTACCTCCCAGGAGCAAAAGCTTTAGTTTTGATGGTCTACCTACTTGTTAAGGACAGAGGGAATTAGGAAATCAGTATTGTAATAGGCACATCGCTCCCCCCAAAAATGGTTTTCATTTTACATTTCTCCTCTAACTTAGTATTTGCATTTCTGGAAAAACAAAACAAAACTTGTCTGGCCGATACCTTTTCCCCTCTTCCCCTTCCAAGAAGGTAAAAGAGTTTGTTTGTTTGTTTTTCTGTCCGGGACATTTCTTTTCTTATTTATCTCCCCAAAGTTCTCCAAGCTTTTTATATTTATTCCCCAATGTTCTCCAAGCTTGGATAACTTAGAAAGAGGGACCGTTCCCTCCCTGACCTCTCTCAGGAGTGTGGAGTTGCAGGGTGCCGACTGCACCCCCAACCCAGTTTGCCCATCTTCCCTGGAAACACCCAACTAGAAAATCCCTAGCAGTGGAGAGAGCACTGTCTTGTCTGTCTTTCTTTCTTTCTTTCTTTCTTTCTTTCTTTCTTTCTTTCTTTCTTTCTTTCTTTATCACTGGGGATTCATTAAGGGTACACAGAACCAGGTTACACTGATAGCTTTTGTTAAATAAGGACCCTCTTATAATCGTGTCTCCCACCCCCCAAAGGTGTACCACACCCCTTGTCCCCCCCCCTTCCCTCTCAGCTTTCCCAATCCCCCACCCCCCACCATGTACTAGGACCTTAATTGTCCTCATATCAGAATTGAGAATCCTATGTTTTTTCTTAATGGCAACAGGGAGACCAGGCTGGTTCTGACCCAGCTCCCACCTGCTCTCTTCATTGTGGGAGTCTCTGTCCACTCTCTGGGCCCGAGACAACTGCCTCTAGGTCAAAGCTGTCATTAGCCACACCTGCAATCCTCCCAGACATGACCAGTTTTCTACATGATGTATAGTACTCTAAAATGTTATCTTTGAAAAAGAAAAACAGGAACATCCAAACATGTTCCTAAGCTATTGCTCCCAACATGTAAAGCTCTGCAGGAATGTTGATTATAGCTAGCTCTTCTTTGCAGAGAATGGGCCTCTAAAATTAACAATACTCTTCTCCTGCAGCAAGCAGGTTGCTAATCAATAACTGCTCATTTGCAATCATGATAATACATGGTTCTCTGTGTTTGAACCGAGAAGGAAATTGATAATTGCTCTATTGTTATTTCTTGTGTGTGTGGGGGGAGACATAACCTGACTTTTTATTTCTACCTTTATTTTCAGCCTGAGAGCAAAGACAGTAGCTCGCAGAAAGCCAGGTGGATGTTCTTCCTCATGAGTGCCTGTGTGAATGCTGATTATCTGTTTGGGGTGTGCTGAGAGGTGGTTCTAAGTCCATCAACAGTGCAATGGTTACTCTCCTCTTCACCCAGCGTGGGGACTGCAGATTCTGGTGGCGCTGCCATCCTTTTCAGCCTAGTTCTTTGTTATCCATACTTTCTATGTGGTCTGATCAGAGTAACAATGGTCTTACACCCCTCAGGTTCCATGGGATAATCTCTCGGGAGCAGGCTGATGAGCTCCTCGGAGGCGTGGAGGGCGCCTATATCCTCAGAGAAAGCCAGCGGCAGCCAGGGTGCTACACTCTGGCCCTCAGGTGAGCGGCACCCCATACACTGCTCCATTGCTGTCTAAGCAACACCACTGATGTCCCCCTTTTTTTGTAAAGTTGTGGTAGAATAGTTGTAACCTAAAATTTACCATTTATAATGTTGAAGCATACAAGTCAGTGGCATTAAGTACATTCTTGGTGTTGTACAACCATCTTCATCATCCAGAACTTTTCGTCATATCAAACAGAAACTCATCATCATGATCACGTTCTCTCTACTACTAGTATTTTCACTTTGTTTCCAAAGCACCAGCAGTATAGCAGAGGATGTATGTATTTCCTCAGCCATAGATGTTATCAGTAGGTGTGGACCCTGGGGACCTGTCGGTGGACATAGGAGATTGGAGAATTAGCTGGGAAGGTAGCCCTCCTTCCACTGCTGCCTGCACCGTCCAGCTAGTGAAGGGAGGGGCTCGTCTGCCCTAGTTCCCAGCAGCCCTTGTTGAAGGGCTCCTTCACCTGACCTTGCATGTGCATGCCTGGTAAGACATGCAGTTTGCATCACCTTGATCCCAGGAACCCATCACAATGGTCAGTAAAACAAGGCTCTTCAGAGTGTTTGCTGCAGAATCCTAAGTTTCAGAAATCACAACACCAGAAAGGCAGTGCGTATACTGCATTTTGTGAACCTTTGTCAAGTATTTTATGCCATTGGATCCTCACTAGAGTCTTGTAAGGTTTGGAGAAGGTCTTCAATTTCAGAATCAGATTGTCTTCCAAAAGTTCACTTGTGCTGTCTTTGAAATTGGGAAGACCTTTCTCCATATATGGATGATGTCAATGGAAGCACCTCTAGGCTAGGCCACAAAGGTGCCTCAGTGCACTATCTCAATATTGCAGCTGTGCAAAGACACTTTCCAAGTTGTAATATGTCCAGAACATATGGTAAATGATGTACAAGGCATGACAATTAAGTTCATGAACTTGCCACCATCCACTTACATTGGCTGCACTGTACAAACAACTCAGTAAGGTTTTCTAACCTTGGTATATCAGTGTCTCACAGATGTATTTGTGTCAATATGTGGCAGTGTCTTGCTGAGTGTTGTTCATTATTGTTGTTGTGTGTTTTTGTGTACCATCTCAAGAATGTCAGAGCTAGAATGAGAGCAACAAACAAATATTTCATAAATTTCTCATTAAACTTGGCAAGAACGGAAGTGAAATTGGGGACATGTTAAAACAGGGATAATGATTGCATCCATCTCAAGGGGTCTCTATGATAATAAAATGGGGAGGAGGGGAAATTACACCAAGTGGTAAGCCCTGTGCCTGGCATACAGTAAGTGCTCAAAAAAATATTAGCTGTTACTGTTATTATTCCTCACTTTTCTTATTCCTAACTCTCTTGTAATACCTCATTCTCTCATGGACAGGTTTGGAAACCAGACCTTAAACTATAGACTCTTCCATGATGGAAAACATTTTGTGGGAGAGAAGAGGTTTGAGTCGATTCATGACCTGGTGACAGATGGCTTGATAACGCTATACATAGAAACAAAAGCTGCCGAATACATCTCAAAAATGACAACCAACCCCATCTATGAACACATCGGATATGCCACTCTGCTCAGAGAAAAAGTATCCAGGAGACTGAGCAGGTCTAAGAACGAATCAAGAAAAGCGAACGTGACAAATGAAGAGCACACGCCAGTGGAGAAGGTGAGCCGTGTGTGGGCGGAGCTGACTGTATGTGGGTGGAGCTGGCTGTGTGTGGGCGGAGCTGACTGTGTATGGGTGGAGCTGGCTGCATGTGGGTGGAGCTGGCCATGTGTGGGCGGAGTTGGCTGCATGTGGGTGGAGCTGGCTGCATGTGGGCAGAGCTGGCCATGCGTGGATGGACCTAGCTCTCCTAGTCTCTTCCACACTGAAAAATCAGGCAGTTAATTATACGTGTGATTTGCCAAAATTGGAGAGAAGACCCCACCTACCCAAAGGACTGGAATTTTATGTCAAAAGAGACCTTAGAGATCTTTCAGTTCAACCTCATTTTACAGATGAGGAAACAGAGGCCCAGAAATGTTAAACAATTTGTTCAAACTGATGCATAGATAGATCTTCTGTAAATAATCTATTATGAGTTTATTTGGAGTTCGAAAGAAAAACAACACTCCCTTAAATTTTTTTGATGAAACATTGTAATGAAATGTTTTTAATTGCCATCTGAGGTGTCCCTGGCCCCCTCTCTAGTTCCACCCATGTAGCCAAATACACAGTATTTGTATTTACATCTGTTAGGACAGGGTGACCATCCATGGTACATGGGTCAGCCATTTCTCGAAGGTGATCTGACCTAAATAACAGGTTTCACTGACAGATATGGGGGCATTAGGGGTGCTTACGGCGGCATCTGGGAAGTGTGGAGAGACAAGCTGTCCTCTGCCCCAGATGAAGTCATGATGCCTCACTGAGAATCAGGAAACTCCTAAGTGGGTGAGAGTGCAAGCTGGGGGAGTGTGGGCTGTGGCAGGAGGAGCCAAGGAGATGTGATTTTCCTCTCCAGTGAGTTGCTGTTTATTTGAAAGGCACCACCACAGTTTGCTAGCAGATTTTTGGGATTTGCCCCTTAAGGGACCATCTGCTTTGCCTGGTCCTATCTGTTTTCCAACGAAAGAAAATGACAGCCAGCCACTCTAGTCAGCCCTCACTCTGTGTGCTGTGCCCGGCTTCCTAGGCAAGCTGGGAACGACAGATACCAATAAGTAGCCGGCTCGGAGACACTGCTCCTTCTGGAGGTTGCTAATCTTTAATTAAACTGGAGTAGCCTCCCCCTCCCGCCACCATTGTCCAGTATTAGTGGATAGCAAAGGAACTTGAGGTTGACTGATTCAGCATTGGCATTGGTGAAGGGGATTCAGCAGAAAGCCCTGAAATGGGGAGGAGGGTGGAGGGTGGCATCCTGGTCCTCTTGGCAGAGAGAGGGATAATCTTAATTGATTTGCTAATTGAGCTTCAGAGCCTAAGAGAACCTTCCCGGGAAGCACATCAGTTGAGCAGCTGGCCCATGAAAAAATAATTTGCCATTTTTGTTTTATAACTCCAGTGTCTCCAAAGCACCTGTTTATTCTTTTACAAATAATTGATTTGGGAAATTGTGGGGTTTCTGATCATTTTCATTTTGACCAAAAGGAAGGGGGACGTGAGTCCCAACTTTCAGAGTTTTTTCCAGTCCAGACGAAAGCCAGTCTGTTTGCAAAATCTGTTCAAAAGTAATTTAGAATAGAAAATCCGAAAGCTGACCTTCCCAGCCATGACAAATCAGAAGATGAATTGTAAAATAAATCTCTGAAGCAGTGTTTATATTTCTGAATCAAAGAGCAAAGCCACCAAAAAGGCAATCTGTTACAAACCGCAGGCTTCACAATAGAGCATTTCAAGGAAGAGAGGTGAAGAGAAGAGAGTCCTTCTGTGTCAGGGGGAGAGTTTAGATTCTGGGTATTGGAATTGATATTTCTACATCCACGTCCTACGCCAAGAGGGGAGTTTGGTCTATGAAACTGATCTTCCACATCAGGAAACTTGAGCAACAAAATACGACCTTGCCTGTAGATATTTTGTATTTATTTATTAAAAATACATTTTGGAAGAAATTAGTAATCCAATTACTACTCACTTCAAATGAACCACCCAATATACTTTTACCATTTTGGGAAAAGGTAAATAAGGAAAATATTGAAGGAAAAGTCCAAACTCAATGAGCAGTTTGATGGACAGGTGTTGCTGGTCTAGATTTTTCTTGGGCACTAATGATGTGATGTTTGGTTTTCCTAAGGGACTCTCTGGCCACCGGTCTGGTCACTTGCTGGGGGCTACTCATTTTGTTGGTAGGTTTGTTAAGTTACTTGGTACGAATCCATCTGTTTCTCTCTGACCTGTATTGACAAGTGAAATTATTAAAAGTCTCAGTCTTGCCGGAGATTCTATTTCCCTGAAGGGCAGGTCAGTGGACTGTTGCCATGGAGGCAGTGACTAGAAAAGAGGCTGCAGAAACTTGAATGGCTTGACTGAGAAGAGCCCAGGGTACCTGTCGGCTTCAGTGACGGTGCGTCTTGAAGGTTTTAATGAGTGAGAAGAGGAGGTGTCCTACCATGTCTCAAATCCAGGCATCCCAGCATTTCAGTTTGCAGAGTAGTCACGTTTTGTTTGCCTTTGTTTGTTTTACTGACAATTTCCAAATGAATCCAGAGAGACTGTGTTGCCTGTGAATCTGAGAACATTAATGGTGTTAATTGGCAAAGAGATCGGAGTGATTTCTGGATTTATCACCTCTCAAGGTTTTTAGCAATGAACTTGATTTTAATAACAATAGATGAGGTGGGGAGATGGGAGGGTATAAAAAAATAGTTGTGGTGGCGGTTAACCATTTGTTTCCTTACTGATCCTTTATCCAATTGGATTTTAAAACATTACGATATATAAGGGACACTATTGGGTGCATTTAATCAAAATAGTTATGTCCAGCATAGTTTCTTTTATGATGTATATTTCGGATTTATTCCATAGATTGATTACCTCCTGACCTTCAAAACTGGTATGGCAAGCCATATAGGAATACCAATAGGATTTAATATTAGACACAGTTTATAAACAATTTCACGATTTCCCATGGTATCCTCAGAACAATTTCTCCAGGTCCATAGGGCTGGGATCATCCTCCCCCACTTTATTGAAAAGTTCACAGTAGCAAGATGTGAAATGAACCCAGGCTTCCTAATTCTAAGTTCCGACCTTCTTAAATCTACTAAGCAGCTGGGCCTTATTCTATACTTATGCATGTAGTGCTTTAAATAAGTACCTTTGGTTTTGGCTATCCTAAGTCAAGTGACACTAAAAATCACTTCATAGTTACACGATCTGTTCTGGAAAATATACTGCTATTGCTAGCTATAATAACTAGTATTTTTTTAAATCAAATATATGTGACCACCAGACTTTCAACAGGACGTTTATATTGAATAAATCTGGTTTGCCATATTAAGTTGCATCTATGTTTTAGTAGGAAAAAATAATCCGTACCTTTGATAAAATGAGAGCAGCGTACTGAAGAATATATTCTATCTTACCAGCTAATTCTTTCCACTTTTTGTTATAGTGGCAAAAATTAGACAACATCCTAAATGCCCATCAATTTGGGACAGCTTAAATCAATTATGGCACATCCATGTCAAGGAACAGGCAATCCAAGGAAAAGAATGAGAATTGTAATATGGGCAGATATAGAAAAATCACCTGGAATCATTAGATGAACAACAACAGCAATTTGCCATATAGTGTACTGGCAGTCCCCAGGTTACAAACAAGATAGGTTCTGTAGGCATGTTCTTAAGTATAGTCTGTATGTAAGTGGGAATGGATACATTTACTATGACCTATAACAGCTTCTGTTTATAGTATGTTAGTTGGATGGTTGTAACTCAGGGACTGTGTATAGTATGGTACTGTTGATGGAGACTGGAAGGAAACTAAAGATTTTGCGTATGCTTTTTTTCTTACAAAGCCGCGAAGCAGACAGAGCTGGTTGCCTGTGCGTTAGGGAAGTCGGTATCCGAGGGGCAAGTTGGAGGAGAGGTTTCCCTGCTACCATTTCATACTCTTTGTATTTTGAACCATGATAAATGCAATACCTTATTCAAATATTTAAATAAGAAAAAAGTAATTCATCGTGTCTCGAATTCACCTATGTTAAGGCAAACCCTGGATAAATAAAGCTTTGCTGAGTCAGTGTTTATCAGGCACACAGCAGCAGCAGTTCCCACACTCCGGACCAAGGCACCTTCTCCCTCTCTCTCTGGCCCTGCCCCCATACTGTAGGATCCTTTTACTCCCCACCCCCACAGCCTGGGATGATTAACAACAATGAGGTGTGTTCAGCAGACTTTCCCTAAAGGTGGGGCTGGAAGAGGGTGACTGAAGCACAGGGCAGGTACAGGGCAGAACTCACCAAATAGAATGTGGCCAGTCCGTCTCTGGAAATGGATTGGACCCCACCCAACAATGCCCCCATCCCCCCACAGACTCCTCAGGGGTGCAGGGTCCTCCCCAGCCCTGCACCCATTTCCCACACCCCCCACCACACACACACCTCCTTTCCCGACTGCTGCGGACCAACTCCTAGACCCCTCTTGCTTTCTTTTTTTTTTTTTTTTTTTTTTTTTTTATTTTAAAGTAATACTTGTCCAATTTGAAATACAGCAGCGGTTCTCAACCTGTGGGTAGCGACCCCCCTTTTTTTTTTTTTT
>NW_003852423.1:11518004-11537023 GCF_000181295.1 Otolemur garnettii
CTTAATGGCTGCATAGTATTCCATGGTGTACATATACCACAGTTTGTTGATCCATTCGTGGATCGATGGGCACTTGGGCTTCTTCCATGACCTGGCCCTCTTGCTTTCTTAGAGCTGGTGCGGAAGCCCCCTTTGGTTTCTGCTTTCTTCCTGTGAAACCAAGGAAAGTGACCTTTTCTGGACTGAGGTCTTGGAGCCTCTTGGGGCTGTCATCCTACACAGAGGAACTGTTCCACGGGGGAAAGACCCCTGACTCCCACCCCGCTTTTCTGTTCTTTGTGAAATACCTACTTTCTTCCTTTCCAGACGGATCCTTTCTGTGTTTATTTCACTGTTTCCACTGTGTGGCCCTGCTGACCTGTCCAGATAGTTTTGCCTGGTAATGCCAATACATTTCCCTCCACTGTCCTTGAACAGCAGGCGATGGCCAGGCTCAGACAGGCACATGAAGCCCTCCCACCAGCAGAAGCCGCCATAGAAGGTTGAGCCTGTCCTGAGCGGTTTTCCCTTAGTCCCATGATTGCACCTAACAGCGTATGGTGACTTTTGCTCATCAGAGTGTTGTGATCTTTGGAAAAGCTTTCATTTGCTTTGTCTACAGGACAAAGTTCAGATTCCTCAGCATGACCTATAAAGCCTACCTGAGCAGGGCCCCTGGGAAGCAGAACTCGGGACAATGACTCGGCACAGATGGCAGATTTGAAAGGGGCATCCCAGGGAGCAGGAGGGAGAGGCCAGGACAAATGCTCATCATGGGCTGAGTCTGAAGGGGAGGTGCCAATCTATCAGCTCTGTCCCTCATGGCTGTTAGGTCCCCCCACCTCTAGGCCATACGTGTGGTAGAGCCAGGTGGGTGTCTGCCGCATCCCCTGCTGCCTTTGGGACCCTGTCCTCAATAAAGCCTGCTCAGACTCAGCCTCCCATCCCACAACTACCCCGGGACTTTGCAAATAATCTTTAGGATGGATTAGCCTGCTGTGTCCTAGGTAATTGTTTAGATCAGTGATTCTCCAGGTGTAGCCCCGGGGACCGGCAGCATCACCACCTGATTAGAAACCCGCATCCTCAGGCTCCACCCAGAGCCAATCTGTGTTTCAACACATCTCCAGTGGGTCCAATGCACACCTTGTGGTCTCTCTGTCTCACTCCTTCCCTGGAAGTTGATGGATTTGAGATATAGGCTATTCCCCTAACTAGAATACCTGGTAAAGTTCACTGAGTAAACAAGGGATGGATAACACGAAAACGTAATGAATTGCCCCCAAATTCACCCGAGCATTTCTCAAGCTCACCAAGAGAGTGTATCAGTGTCCCCACAGGAAGAGCCTGTGCCGGCTCCTTCCTCCACTGGGCTAGAATCCAGCCACCCACTCACGGCAGCATCATGGGCAGCGGTGTCTCCAAGAGGGAGCAGGGCAATCTTGGAGACCATCTCCTGTAGACCTTTCGTTTCACAGAACAGGAAACCGAAGCACCCGATTCAATGGGATAAAGAATATTTTAAAGATGTCTCAGAGACTCACAGGGAAAAAGACGCCTTAAGGTCACGTTCTACCTCGCAGGTACCTGAGAGCTAAGATCTTTGAGGCTTACAAGTTATAATTCCCTGAGTCCTACGTGATCACTGGGAAGTAAAAATATGAATTCAGGTAGTAGCAGTTAATCTAGAAGGTGACTCAGAAGTCAGGGCCCAGCGTGAAATGGAAGGTGTGTTGGCTGGCGTTAGAAAGAGAGTGTGCTTACAGGGATCTTTCCCAGGGGTGACACTGGCAGGAGCAGTCACCACCCCAGTCCTGAAGGGGCCAGGGAAGGCAGGAGGGTGACTGGAGTCTGATGAGAGCTGCAGAGGGTCTCCTGCAGGAGGGGGCTCCACAGTCAAGTAGTGGCTGCACCATGGGGTGGGGGGGGAAGGCCACAGTTTCTCTCCCCCCTTTGATCTTCTGCCTGCACCTCCCATTGGCCAAACACAGCGGGAAGCTGGAGAACAAAGGAGCTGAGGGCTGCAGCCCTCGGAGTTCCACCTCCCTACCCAGGCAAGAGCAGGACAGAGAATAACTCCTCACTCGGTGTGAGCATTGTTTTAATTATCTACGTAGAGTGAACCAGGTTCAGAAGCCAAAGCCACACGGGTGTTAATACAAGGTGTTAAGATAGCCCTTTTCTTGGAGGGACCCAACTGTGCCACTGTGCAGGGGATCTTGGTCCTGGAGTGGGGGAAGGCTTTGTGACTTCATTAAGGAGAGGAGATTCCAATGTGGTGTTGCCTGCCGCCCTTCCCAAGCATAGGCACTGTGTCCCTTTGCCAGAGAAAGAGCTTGAACTGTTAATATAGAAAGCACGGAGGAACTGAAAAGATACGCTCAGATTGCAAGGTCCAGAGAACATGTAGATTTTCTCCACGGGAGGTCCCTTGGAAATAATGTGCAACTGACTTTACCAGTCTTTTCTCTGGAGTCAAAGATAAATGAAGCCGAGCATAACTTAGCTAGTAAAAGTGGCAGGCACAGGGATGACTCCGGCCATCCATCTTCCTCCCCTCACACACACGGGCATAAAGAGAAATGGGATAGAACGCTGTAACAATGGGTTTGAACTCAGATCACACCTGCTCATGAGACTGGGCTCTGCCACACACTATTTTAAATCAGAATCCTCTAAATGGTGTGGGTTTATCACACAGACTGAGCAAGAGCCAATGTGGTTATATTGGCAGTTCTCAAACTGGCTGCCGGTTAGAATCACTCTGGGAGCTTTAAAAAATACCGTGCTTGGCCCTTCTTGACCCAGACAATCAAAGCATCCTCAGATGAAGTTCAAGGCTTACTTTTTTTTTTTTTTTAGACAGAACCTCAAGCTAGCTGTCCCCCTGGGTAGAGTGCTGTGGCATCATAGCTCCCAGCAACCTCCAACTCCTGGGCTCAGGCGAGTCTCCTGCCTCAGCCTCCCAAGTAGCTGGGACCACAGGCGCCCGCCACAACGCCCAGCGATTTTTTGGTTGCAGCCCTCATTGTTGTTTGGCGGGCCCGGGCTGGATTCAAACGTGCCACCTTAGGTGTATGTGGCTGGCACCTTAGCCACTTGAGCCACAGGCGCTGAGCCAAGGCTTACATTTTTAATGCTTCATAGGAGATTCTAATGTGTAGCCAGGGGTTGGGAACTTGAGTTAGATGAAAGGTAGGACAGATAAGCAGAGGTGCTGAGACATTTGGAGGAGATTTCTTTTAAGAACACCTGTCCCACCTCCTCTCATGCCTCTTACATTTCTGAGACTCCTATATATCCTAAATTAGATTCCGGGCTTCTCTCTCTACCTGTGCATACATGTAAAAACTCCTTCCTGGATACATTTCTAAGGCCATTAACTCTGGTGGTTATGTGGTTACCTGAACTGGCTCAGAGATTTGTTTTGTTCTTTTCCAAGCTTCTTTTCGAAAGATGGCTGGATAAACTTTAAGTGATAGGAAACAATTAACTGTAGTAGGATTAAGAATTTAATGAGAGACAAAGAGAAGTCAATGTCCCCTTCTTAGGGGACAACTGGTATTTTCTTTGGGTTCATATTTTATCAGAAAGCATCTCCTTTGTAGCAATATCTCACTATCGGTGTTTTCAAAGTTAGAGTTTTACGGGAACAAAAAAGAAAAGTCATTTTAATTCATTCAGTGTATGTTGGGAGATGATGAGCAAATGCTTCTTATTTGTTCCCATCCTAAATCTCCCCCGGAAACAGCTAGAGAACCAGCCCCTGAGTATTTTCTATTCATACAGTGCCATCTTGTGGCTTATGGGAGGGTTACATGTTCGTGCCTGCCAAGGGACCCAAACTCAACAGATGTGAGAGTAATGAGTGAGAACAAATTTTCAGCAATGAACTCATTGAGTTGGCCCCATCCCCCGAGTTTTTATAGTACTGATCAGACTATGTAATAGCCGGGGGTGGTCTGATTCATAGCGGATGCTCATTCTCTGCGTAAGCATGTGAGCAGCTCAGCCGACCTGGGACACTTTAATGTAAACCCAGTCCAGAGGTGCTCCAACTTCTGGCATCAGGACCACTTTCTACTCTTCAAAATTACTGAGGGTCCCAAAGCCCTTTTGTTCATGTAGGTTATATCTTTATGTTTATAGAAAAACTAGCACAACTGAGAAAATTTTAAAATGTGTATTAATTCTTTTAAACATGATAATAAACCCATTCTGTTAATGTAAATACCATATTTGGGGAAAAATAACACTATTTTCCAAACCAAAAAAAAAAAATGAGTATATGGGAATTGTTTTCACTGTTTTATAAATCTCTTTAGTGTCTGGCTTAAAAATAAGACAGCTGTGTTCTCACATCTGCTCCTGTTTTCAACCTACAATGATATATTGTTTTGTTTGAAGTATAGGAAGAAACTCTGGGCCACAGAAATTTATAATTGGAAAAAAGAGAAATGTTTCTGTGGCCTTTGTATGTAAATGCAGATTTTAAAAAATATATGCTAGACCAGGCCAGGAGCAGTGCCTCAGGCCTGTAATCCTAGCGCTCTGGGAGGCTGAGGCAGGTGGATTGATTGAGCTCAGGAGTTTGAGACCAGCCTGAGTAAGAGTGAGAACCCTCCCTCCACGCTACTAAACTAACTGGGCATAGTGACACATCTGTAGTCTCAGCTGCTTGGGAGGTGGAGGCAAGAAGATCTCTTGAGCCCAAGAGTTTGTTATGAGCTATGATGATGCCATGGCACTCTACCCAGGGTGATGGAGTGAGACTCTGTCTCAAAAAAAAAAAAATAATAATAATAGAAAAAAATATGCCAGACCACAACTCAACAAGTGGTTGTTTCTTAAAGGTTAATTACAATGTCAATTCCCAAAGAAGGCAATTAGTATAATAAAATTAGTTTTGACATCGTGGACTCTTTAAAAAGATCTTGAGGTCCCCAAGACATTGGGGGAGCACACTTCGAGGAATGCTACTCTAGGCAGGCATTTGATGGACAAAAAGCACATCTTTTAGAGTAGTTTCTATTGTACATCTCCAGGGAGGTGTTTGAGAGACATAATCACACCACTTTTATCACCTTTGACTGTGGGAGGTAAATGATGCTGTCACCTAGGACTGCCATTCATCTCAGAGATGCTTGGGGGACTAAGGAATCAACATTACTCTGGATTCCACTCACAGAGCGGCTGCCCTGAGTATGACCTTGGAGCTTTTTCAGTGGCTGGCAACTGGGGGCTGTGAGAGCATCAGCCAAAGCCTCAGGCCCCTGTCATTTGGAAACAGCTCTGCAGGTGATTCTGATATACCCTGCCAGTGAGGCGCCACCAACCCAGCCTCCTTCTCTCCACTATACTGAGGAGAAACAAATGCTCCTTCAGAGCTTAAGGTGACATTGAACAAAGGGGACTGACAGTAGGGGTGATGCGCCCATTAGCCAAAACCCATCATTTCTTTCTTTGGCCTCGTACAGGATGTCCATTTCATTCTTGATTTTCATGGGCCTCTCCTGCCACCATCTCTGTGTCTATTTCCCCAGAACATATTGGTCTCACCACTTTCGCCCCTGTAGTGGCACCCAGAACTTATGCAACCTCTTCTGGAAATCACACCGAGAACCCCCTCAGCTTAAGAGCTTCTGGTAGAGTCAAATCAGCCAGTTCGAGAAGTGGATTTGTGTTTCAGAGCTGATCTGAGGGTTCACATTTCCCTCACTACCGTAGTTGTTGGTTCAAGGGTAAAACACAGGAGACTTTTACTTCAGGTCCAGGAAGCAGACCTTTCACCCTCTTTCTGCTGGGATGGATTCAACAGAAAGTAGAGTCTGGCCTGTCCCCATGACGCAGAGCCTGAGAGTGGGACACAAGGGAAGGTGGATCCTGGAGCTGGAAAGAAAATACTGAGTCCCGAGGACCTGATCTCAGCCTCTAACAGAGTTGCCCCTGCAGCCTGCCGCCCTCTCCTGAATGTTTCAGTTATATATGAGCCAAAAAATCCTATTTGGCTGGATGCAATGACTCACAGCTCTAATCCCAGCACTTAGGGCTGGGAGGCCAAAGCAGAAGGATTGCTTGAGGCCAGGAGTTCCAGAGTAGCCTGCACAACATAGCAAGACCCCTATCTCCACAAAAAAAGAAAGAGAGGAGGGAGGGAGGGAGGGAAGGAAAGGAAGGAAGGGAAGGGAGGAAAGGGAGGGAAAGAAGGGAGGGGAGGGAAAGGAGAGGAGAGGAGAGGAGAGGAAAAAGAAAAATTATCTGGGTGTGGTATCTCCTGTCATCCCAGGTACTCAGGAGGCTGAGACAGGAGGATCACTTGAGCCCAGGAGTTGATGACACTACTGCACTCCAGCCTGGGCAATAGAGTGAGAACCTGTCTCTATAAATAATAACAATACTAGTAATTCCCACTTGGCTTTTGAGCTGGGTAAGAGAACGTTTGCATTAAGTGGGCTTCTCTGTCTTTGTAATCAGAAGAACTGTGGCCTCCACCATCTGCTCACCACCACTTCATCTGTCTTGCACTCCTGGCTCACCGTACTTGTCACCATCATTGTGAAAGCTCTAGTATTCAAATGCAGAGTCATTTTTATTTTAACCCAAGAATCCACACTGTCCTTCTTTAAAATGGTGATATTAAACCAGAAAAAGGGAACATCTAGGGCTCACCAAAATGGGTAGGAATGGATTGTCTCAATTACTAAGCAGACATGGGAAATACCCAACTTCTGGGATACAGTCCTCTACCTCCTGACTTTAAAGAAGAATAGTATAGACCTCTTAGTAATTAAATGCACTTAAATAAGATTAAGGCAATACACTAAAGAGTTTTAGGAAACCCTGATAAACCAGATTCTTATCGACTCCTACTATGTCCCGGAAATGTTTTAACAAAATGGGAAGAATCATGGTTCCATCTGCAGCACTGGCGATGGCCTGACAGCGCCCTCTGCTGGACGTGGGACCTCCCAGGTCAATAGAGCAGATGGTAGAAGCTGGAAACCTGCTGACCTCAAAGAAGGAAAGGTCCGAATTCCATCTGCAGTCTTTCTGAATTAGAGCCACAGACTACACGAGTGTGTGTGTGTGTGTGTGTGTGTGTGTGTGTGTGTGTTGGGGGTTCCAGATCAACTGTGGGGAGAGGATGGATCTTGTTTCCCCATTTCTGCTGACATTACTGGAAATGAGAGTGTTAAGGTGACATTTTCGGTCATCTTCAATGCTTCAGAACAGATCTCAGAACTGGCATCACTCATTTCTCAGTAATGAAATGTCTGGCTAGGTTTTATGATGGTGTTTATAAATGTCCCCATTGGTTTTATGTCACCTTACACATGATCACTTTGAAGTTGCTAGAAAGTTAATGTTTTACTTTCTCTCTAGTCCCCATTTATGAACCTAATGAAGTCCAACCATCAGAAAAATAGGCTAAGGTTTGCACAAGCAACTTTTATTGTTCTCGTGTGATTGGGTGGTTTAAAAACATTATTTAAGAAGTCAAATCATTGTCATCTGCAACAGATACTTTGATACTCCAGTGGAGAGTTAAAAATAAAACACAGGATTCTGAGCTGGACATATTCCAACGTGCACACCTTTCACAGAGTAACGGCAGTTCTATTTTACCATCATATACCTAAATTCCATGTGAAACAATTCATGTTCTAGGGAACTTCTCTTATGTCTTACCCTGAATAATTTTAGAAAATGCATCATTATCCCCCTAAGGAAAAGAATTTTTCACTTATCGAGCATGTCATAGTTTTGAATCCATTATAAACTATATATTTGGCTTGGCGCCTGTGGCTCAAGTGGCTAAGGTGCCAGCCACATACACCTAAGGTGGCGGGTTTGAATCCAGCCTGGGCCTACCAAACAACAATGATGGCTGCAACCAAAGAATAGCCAGGCATTGTGGTGGGCACCTGTGGTCCCAGCTACTTGGGAGGCTGAGGCAGGAGACTCGCTTGAGCTCAGGAGTTGGAGGTTGCTGTGAGGTGAAATGCCACAGCACTCTACCCAGGGGGACAGCTTGAGGCTCTGTCTCAAAAAAAAGAAAAGAATAAACTATATATTTCATTTAACCTAATAAGCCTCATAAGCCTTTAAGTTAAGGCTTCCTCCTCTACCTGCAAAAAAGTAAGAACTGAGACTTGGGGAGGCCACGTGGTTCTCCCAGGCTCACAGATCTAGTAACTTGCAGGTCATGTAACTAACGCCAGTCACTAGAGGCCCCACTGGCTTTGAACAGGCTTACTCCCCACTGTCCCATACTGACAAAGTAGACAGATTTGCTAACTTTAAAGCTGCAAAACAAAGCATTGTATTAGGAATTATTTTCCTCTTCAAAATCAGCGCTCAGTCCCTCTGTGGCCTGACTCTAATCATTTTCTGGCCTGGACTCAATTGTTCTTGTGAAGAACCAGGTATAACTAGGGGGATTTTTAAGAAGGGAAGCATTCATTACAGACAAGCATTCCTGCCTCTGATTTCTAAAAGAAAAAAAAAGATCCTTGTGTGCATTTTTAGCCTTGAGCTATAAGAATTTTAAAAGGATTCAGCAATACTGTAAAGCTCCGTGTACATTCACCGAATTCCACAGTGAAGGTAGGAAAGGCGTCTCCTTCTTCCCAGCATGATGGAGAAAGCCCTCAGGCATGTTAGGCAGTAACGCCTGACCCAGTTCTCCCCAGCGCAGCTTCCAGTCGTCCCTAGACCTCTGTGCGTGGAGAATGATATACATGGAGATGATAATTCACTGGATTTCTTCTGTTGGGTCCAAGAAATCCTCCCAACTTAGCCCAAACGGACAGACTCGAGACACACTCTGATGTAAAGGGCATAAGGTGAGATTTTATTACAGACCCGGGAGGCCCAGGGGCCCCGGGCCTGGACTTTCCTGGCATGCAAGCTGAGGACGAGCCCCGAACTCGGGGTGAAGGCAGTTTTTATAGGGTACAGAAAGCAAGAAGGGAAAAAGAGTATGAGTACACTTTTGATTGGTGGTTGGTGAGATCACTAGTAAAGGAAGGTTTGCATTGGTGGCTGATGATTTCACTAGTACAGGTGAGGGGGGGATTTCTTAACCAGGGCTTGATTAAGTGGCTGGAGGGAAATTCCCTGTTAGGGTAATAAAAACTTATTGTTTCATTGCAGTAGGGTGACTTAGTTAATAAGGAATTGGGGGCTTATTGCTCTGTTGCCCAGGGTGGTACTATTTGGTTGAGTAACTATGAAAGGAATGAGAAAGGTTGCAGGGTGGGCCCTGCTAGGAATGGGGAAGGTTACAAGGTGGGCCCTGCAGGCCAGGGCCCAGGAACAGAACTTACGTGGAAACAACAAAATGGAGCTGATCTGGTCCTCACACTTCTTCCCTCCAGGAAGTTAAATATAAAAGCTCAGCCAGGAGGTTGGAAAGGAAGGAGCACTGGCCTTCCCTGGGTGTCCACCACGTGCCGGTGCTGTAGCAGGCGGCCCTTGGTCATGTCCTTCTGCACACCGACAGCCCTGGGAGGGAGGACTCAGGGTGGCTGTAGTAATATATTTATGAGCCTGACCCCAACCCACTTGCTGTCTTAACTTGAAAGAAAGCCTCTTCAAGGGTCCCTGGCTACTGCACAGTGACCCCCCACACACACACCACATGGCACGCAAGGCCTTCTCTGACCCTGTGGGTGTCACCTTGCACAAACAGGAGCACATCACCCCATCTACCTCCCCTCCCCAGTTATTTCCAAGAGGCCAGGAAATCTAAGCAATTAAGGTTTCTGAGCCCAACAGCCCATGTTATTCCCCTCCGCCTTCCACAGCATCTTCTAGCTCTTTGCATGTTCCTTCCTCTCCCTAGCACCCCGTCCTGACTTGGGGAGCTCTCACATTCCTTTTAGACCCGTGCTGGGCATTTTCTTCCCTGCACAGACTTTCCTCATCCTGTCCAAGCCTCTCTCAATCGATA
This sequence comes from Otolemur garnettii, assembly GCF_000181295.1. Lineage (NCBI taxonomy): Eukaryota > Metazoa > Chordata > Mammalia > Primates > Galagidae > Otolemur > Otolemur garnettii. Next base: position 11,527,939 of record NW_003852423.1, read on the forward strand.
CCTTCCCTCTGCTGCCTCACCGTGGCTTAGATCTAGCTCTGTTTGCACCTAGCACGCCACACCAGAGGGTTTGTTCATTAATTCATTCATGCTTAATTATTAATAATTCATAATAATTAAATATTCATTGGGGCCCTAATTTGTGCCAACCACTGTTCTTCTCAATACTGGCCAATGACACTTAGGATGACTAGTTCAGGATGGACTAGTGACAAAGTACAGTAAGTCAAACCCTGGGGTCTTTGCTGAAGAATGAAGAAGTGAACCTATTTTTTCCGGGCTTGCTGAGGAACGGCGTAAATACGGAGTAAGAATGGTCTCCTGGCCCACACTCAAGTCGTCTGTCTGAGAAAGAAGGCAAGGAAGAAAGCTGAAGCCAGAGCTGAGAGTGTGTCACGCCGAGAGCCTTCTCCAAAGGTCCTTTGAGGAGTTGGAGCCTTGGTTTTATGTGCCAGTACATTTCCCTTTCTTTTTGTTCTAGTGCTAATTTGGGTGGAGTTTCTATTTCCTGTAGCCAGAGAGCCCTGTTGGTGTTGTAAAGGAAAGCGGGCGATGCCTGGCAGGGAAGGCCCCTCTGACGAAGGGATTAGGTGGGGGGTGGGGGGGCCTGGGCCCTGGGGCTGGCAAAGGGGAGAGCTCTGGGCAGGCAAGGTGGGCAGGTGAGGGATGGGTGGGCTGGAAGGGCCTCATCCAGCAGGCTCAGAAGTTTGGATTTCATGCTCAACAGCCCTGAGGAGCTGGCAGCGGTATGATCTTTATTAAACATGTAGAAATGGTGGCCTGGAGGATGGATCAGAGAGGATAGAAACTGAGGCCGGAGGGGTGGGAGACACAGTGACACTGTGGCAGCTGTATTTTTGCTTTCAAAAGCCACTTTTTCCATTTTTTAAATGATGACACTATTACCAAAGCTAATTACTATCTTTATCTTTCAAATTTTGAAGAGCTCAGTTTGATAATTTTTTTTTAACAAGTTCTGGTGGGGGTCAGGGGAGTAGATAGGAGAGAACTCACAGCCCATTTCCACTTGGGTGGGTAAATCTGGCCCCACAGAACTGCATTCACCCCCGGGGCTCATCTGTTCTAGACACAACCTTCTATTCTCCAAAGCCCTCTGCCATCTCCCCTAAGCACACACTCGGAAGAAGTGTTTGTTAAACGCATGAATGTGTTTGCATTCTTCCTTCATTCCACCTCTCACCTGTAAAGAGGGGAATAGAATATACGCCTTTCTCAGAAAATCTGTGGACTTTAAAAATTACCTATGTTGAATTTGATAATAAAATCAAAATGCTCATTAACCCAGACTTCACAAATCCTAACCTTTAATGTCTACAAAAAAGCTACCTACTAATTAAATAGTTTAAAGGACATTGAAATGAAAATAGTCGTTACTTAAGAGAGCAAAGGTTTCGTTCCAACTCAGTGAACGTATACTGTTAAAATTGGGATAAAAAGGGCAGCAATGTTTAGGCTGCTAAATGACGTTTGCTTGCATCCAGCAGTTCTCAGATGTTATCGTGCATGAGACTCTCCGGGAAGGTTTGTTCATATCCAGACTCCCAGGCCCTCCCCTGTCATTTTACAGTAGGGCTGGGCTGGCCTGCAGGCTGCCAGATTTCCAGGACAGGACCAGTTTGAAGCCACACTCTAGGCAGTCGAATCGTATAGTTATTAAGCACTAATGCAAAATCATAGTTGATTAATTATACATACTATGTAATGCATAATCACATATGTACATATGTGCGTGTTACATGTATATATTTCCAGCCTTTTTTATACTTGATTCTCCTGAAGTACAAGCAAACCACATCTTAGATGTTCTCTAAACATTTGTTGTTTTTGTGTAACTTGCTTCTGAAGACCCTCAGTGGCCACGGCAGGGTGTCTTCCCCAGAGAAACTGCTGGTGCCATACCATGGTTAAGAACACAGGCTGCAAAAAAAAAAAAAAAAGAACACAGGCCGCAGGACTAGTGGCCATGTGGCCCTTGACAAGGTACTTGAACCCCCAATGCATCAGTTTCCTCATGTGAAAATGTTAGGTCCGAAAATTCTCCCAAACAGCCCCAACAGACGAATCCGAGACACACTCTGATATAAAAGGCATGAGGTGAGGCTTTATTCAGACCCGGGTCTGGACTCTCCTGACATGCAAGCCTAGGACAAGCCCTGAACCCAGGGTGTAGGAAGTTTTTATGGGGTACAGAAAGCAAGAGGGGTAGGGTCAGATACGAGTACACTTTTCATTGGTGGTTGGTGATTTCATTAGTAAAGGAGGAAGTAAAGGAGGATTTGCATTGGTAGCTGATGATTTCACTAGTAAAGGTGAATTTGGATTGGTACAGGTGAGGGGTGAGGGGTCCCTTAACCAGGGGCTAGAGTTGATGCAGCCTGATTACCTGTATTTCAAGGTAATAGAAACTTATTGTTTATTATAGCAGCTGTTTGCCTAAGGTGACTCAGTTTACGGCTCAGTGGCTGTGCAACCTGGGGTGGGGGAGAGGCAGCAGGGAGTGGCCCTGCAGGTTTCACTGGCAGAGGTTGGGGCGGAAGGGCTAGGAATGGAACTTATGCAGTAAACAGCTAGGAATGGGGCTTGTACTGTGGCTTGTGCTGTAAACAACAAAATGGAGCTAGTTTGGCTCTCACAAAAATAAGAAAAATTCCTCTTCAGGGGAGCTTGCGTAGTGATTCTGTTAACGCAGGCACCCATCCCATGGGATAGCTAGTTATTCCCACACCCCAGTCCCCTGCCACACACACAAGTCAAGTTCCCCCAAGGCCTCCAGCCACCATGTCCTGGCTCTTGTAAGCATCTCAGTCAAGAGCACACTCCCTACTGGGCCTACATGCCCCCTGCCGGCTCTGTGACTTTGGGCTCCAGAGCTGGCTCATCTCTCTGACACCACATGGTGCCAGCACAGAGCAAGCTCTCAACTGTGCCGCTCTCCTGCCAGCTCTCCCAAGCCTCCTTTCCCTCCTTTGCACTCCGGGGAGCATCTCCCTGCTTCGCCAGGGCACCTCCTGCGCTCTGCCAACAGTCCTCACCTGCTGGTTTCTTCTCCTGTGTTCTCAGCTCCCAAGGGCCCAGGGCTGAGACTCACTCAATTCTGGGATCCCACAAAACTTAGCTGCAGCTAATGGGCTTTGTACTGGACAGGGCATTTAACCAATGTTTGTTGGAGAAAAGAAGGAAGAAAAGAAAAGAAGTAAGGAACACAGGGAGGGGCATTTTTACTATAACTTCTAAAACTAGAAGTAAATCCCTTCGGTAGAAAACCTAGAAATTATTTAAGTTGAACCATATGCAACTGTTGATACTTGACAGCTTTTAATCTGCAAAAGAGGCAATTCATGTGGTTCAAACTAATAGCTATTTAATATGAGTGTATTTGAACCTGGGTAAATACATATAACAAAATTTCTTAGTTTAAAAATACTACATACAAACCACTAGGCGTGGACACTAAGCTTGAAGTTTACACAGTTCGCAAGGCTATTTTTAAGCAACAAAGACAAAATTACTAGTAAGATGTTATATGATGGGATCTTGGCAAGGCCTGGGCCGGGGGAAACTCTGATGCTTGGCCAGTTGCTTCATAGTGACCACAGCACCCAGGAGGAAGGCACCTCCCAGGGCCTATTTTGACAATGGGAGCTACTTAGGCACGTGTGAGTCGAGAGAGTCAGGGTTTGGGGGGAGAGTGTATATGAGAAGAACGCCCCTATGGGCAGATAACTCAGGTGCCAGCAAGTCCATGCCACAATCACACGGAGCCACACAGAGAGACTGCACGATTGCTGGGCTGGCCCATAAATTCCTTACAGTGATATTTCTAAGCCCCAATGAGCCTCCACATCAGACGGACCTCAAAGACAGATGGTTTGTTCTTTCGTTGAAATTCTCATGTTCATATGTTTCATGTATTTTCCCTGAGATGGAATGTTTGGGAGCAGAAAGGGAACTAATTAAGAAAATTTAAGCCATGCTGGGCAAACACTGAAGGGGAGAGGGTAGGACCAGGAATAAAAGCTTTATAAAACTTGTGCCGAAAGACAGGGAGAAGGCCAGGTTCCAAACATGGCGTTCCTGGCATTTCTAGAAAAGTCTCTGAGAGGGCTTGCAGGAAGAGTTATTAGGCTCAAAACTTACTATTATGCTGGGAGTGGTGGTGAGGAGCTTACTGAAATGCCATAAAGAAATCCTAATTCCATAGTTCACCAGGCCAAGAAAACATAAGCTCATATGTTTTTTTCCTAGAGATAAGCTTGACTGATCCAGTCCCTTTCTGGGCTTAGTTACAACATAAACCTCCTTCAAGTGTTATGTCGTGGGCCCCAGCATGCTGCTACTTCCTTAGGTCTCCCATTGTCCATGGGCATCCATGCCCCACCAACCAAACCCAGTGAACTATGAGAGAACAGCTTCCTCAGAGCATGGGGAAGAATTCCTGCTTCAGCATCCCATACCCGACCCCACCTTGGGAATTCAGGTATTACATGTCTCCTGGCTTGCTTCCTACAAGAGAGCAAAGGACCTGAAAAAAAAAGGACTTGTGGTTCATTTTGGGACACCCAGCTGTCAGAACTGATGGGAGAGTGCTTGTCCCATTTGCATGTCTAACTTAAATATTTAAAACACAAGCATTAAAAAAGAAATTTGACAACCACAGGATGTGCCGTTTAGTAATTTATGTAAAAAAAAAAACTTTGCCAGGGTAGCCTAGTGCTTGGCAAAACTTAGCAAGTATGAATATTCATTAATAAGACTGTGAGAAGGGCGCTGATGGACTAAAATCCTGGACCCTTAACATTAGGCCACTTAAGATGGTTTGTCGATGTAATAGCACACATTGGTCAGTAGGTGGCAGGTTTTTATAATTTTCCAAGAACTCGCGCCTATTGCACTATTCTTGGTAGGGGAGAGGGAAAGTGAGTGTGTGCACATGTGTGTCAGTGTCTGTGTGTAAAGTGTGTAGGGAATTCAACGTCAGCTTCTGAGACACCCCAGGGGATTGATTTTTAATTGGATAGTTTGAAACAATCACCTCCATTTTGTACCCAGCACAGTCTTCTGAACCTACTAATCAAATTAAAGCTCTGTCTAATGGTGTTGGGAAACCAGGTATTTTCATGCAAAAGAATGAAATTGGGCTCTCACTTTGTACCAAATACAAAAATTAGCATTAAATTGATTAAAGACCTAAATACAAAACTTAAAGTTATAAAACTCCTAGAAGAAAATATAAGGGAATGCTTCATGATGTTGGATTTGGCAAGGATTTTTTAGATGTGACACCAAAAGGCAACAAAATCAAATCCTGTCTAGACAAATGGGACTACATCACATTCAAAATCTTATCTGTCTCAAAGGACGTAAGCAGTGGCCTGAGAAAGCAACTTACAGAATTCAGAATTGGAGAAAATATTTGCAAATCATATATCTGATAAGAGGCTAATTATTCAGATTATATATTTTAAAAATGCCTACAACTCAACAACAAAATAAAATTCAAATAACCCCACTTGAAAATGGGCAAAGAACTTGAATGGACATTTGCCCAAAGGTGATATCCAAATGGCCAAGAAGCATCTTACAAGATGTACAACATCACTAATCATGAGAGAAATACATGTTAAAACCATAAAGAAATACTATAAATAGAATGACTGTGAATTTAAAAAAATGGAAAGCAAAAAGTGTTGGATGGCTATAGAGAAACTGGAACCCGTATGCATTACTGGTGAAATCATAAAATGAAATAGCTGCTATGGAAAACAGTATGGGACCCCTCTAGATACTATAAATAGAGGGGCTGTGCTTTTAAAAAAAAAAAATTGGAAAGCAACAAGTTCTGGATGAATGTGGAGAAACTGGAGCCCTTGTACACTATTGGTGAAAACATAAAATGATATAACTGCCATGGAAAACAGCATGGTACCCCTTTCAGGCTGCTGGTGGTGTTGACCTGTTCATATTAAACTTCAGCTAGCAAAGCATTATATGAAATGCTAAAGTCAAGATTTCACAGCTGAAATAGCAACACTACTGAAATGCTTTCTGTTCCTAGAAATCATAGAATTTTGTCACTCAGGGTGGAGAGGAGAAGGAAATGACACTGACATTCATTTCATGCTTGTTATGTATGTACTAACCAAGGATTGCGGAGTCATCTCTCTTGATAATCAGTGGATGCTTCCATGCACTGTTCATGTGCCCCCCGGCACGGCTGAAGGGCTCATCCCTCCAGCAGCTAAGCCTGCTGCTGGCAGAAGCCTTCAGCTGCAGGAAACTGTTTTGTCCAAAGACCACATCCTTACCCTTACTGGGCAAGGTGAGGGGTCTAAAAGCTCAACTCTTTCCCCCAATCTGGGAGAAATTTGAAAGACCAGCCCCTCTTCAGGCCACCTGGATCAGCTGAGGCCTTTGCCAAGGCTGCATCACAGCTTCTCCCCAGCCCAAGCCTGCTTCTTGTGGCTTCTGCTGGTCTCAGAATCTGCATCCCAGGGAACCTGCCCTGCACCAATCCTGCAGGGAGTATGGAACCTCAGTCTGAACCTGAAATGTTATTTGTAATTGAATTTCAGTTCTATCTCAAGCTTCCCTTCTGCCTAATGGTGATACTTTAGCATTAGTCAGTTTAGGGTAAACTCAGTCCATTCAGGGATTTCCTCTCCCGCCTTCTCCCTAGGATTACATCTCTTTTTCATGGGATCCTGGGAGTTACCTTCTCTCTGTGCCAGCAGCCATTGCAACACCTCTGTCCTGTCTATTGCTAGCTTGTGGTCAATGCCCCATTGGAGCTGCATCTTTTCTGGCTGGATACCAGGTCTATCTGGCAGGCGCCTTTCACCTGTCCATTCGCAGGTACATGGGAAGGACCACTTGCCGGGTTAATTGGGGACAACATTGCTATTATGTAAAATACCAGACAAAAAACCCACCAAGTTACAGTTTCATTGTTTAGCACTGATGGTTCTGTTCAAACTAAGTGATTTAGAGTTGTGCAAAATGTCCTAAAGATTTGGTGTCCATGTGTAGGGAAAAAAAGTCATTGGGCATGTTCTCCTTCTGCATAAAAAGGTTTTTTTTTTTTTCTGCAGTTTTTGGCTGGGGGTGGGTTTGAACCCACCAACCCCAGCGTATAGGGCTGGCACCCTACTCCTTTGAGCCACAGGCACTGCCCTGCATAAAAAGGTTTTAAATTAGTTCCATGCAGCTTCCCACACTGATTTAACATATATTTCTCAAGTATGGCATTATTCAAGATGCTGGGGACACAGTGGGAATACACACAGGCAAGGCCCCCTGGCCGTCCTAGTTCTTGGTAGGAATTTTGTTCCAAGACTTCCACAGCAGTGATTTCAACGTGAAGGTCACTAATGAGATGGCATTTGCCCTTCATTTGCCCTGTTAGGCTAGATACCGTTTCCAGTGGCCCTCACTCCTAGGGACATCAGCACTGCTTTCTGCTCAGTTGATTGTCACCGTCGATGACTCTATATTGTCAGCAATTTAGGCTTTCTCCACGAATTGGCAATACATAAGCCACATCTGGCTGACAGACATGTTTTGACTGGTTGGTCCATTGGTTTTAAAAATATTTTGAATTTTGGAGAATTTGCAAACAAATTAAGATTTCTAGTTTCTCTTTAAGAAAAAAAAACAAAAGAATATGCAGTAGGCTGAGGTTTATAGCCTCAGATGGCAACACATTTACTGAAAGTAAGTGCTGCCTCTCCCTGAGCCTCCTGGGCACCTTCAGATGAGACAGATTCATGGCTGTTCAACACAATCTGGTCAGACAGCCTCCTTCACCTGCTCTACCCCCCTGGAGGCCTGTTTTTGGAAGGTTTTGTCTTTAAATTAACCAAGGCTGACAAAGCTGTATTCTAGGGCTTATTCTATTGCTTCCCATACTGTGGTATTTACCTGGCCATGCTTTGATGTGGTATCTTCCACCTGCAGTGAGATGTTTGATAAGAAATGATCATCAGTGACTCACTCACACTTAATTGTGATGTGGTACCCTGTATCGTACCCTTGACGGTGACCTCTAGCCACTCGTGTTATTTGTGAGATCTTACTTGTTCACACTCCTTTCAGCATGATAGGAGGCATCACCCAGCCCCCTGTTGGTGGGTGAGGCCATGTGGCTCTTCCACCATTTAAGGTGGCAGGAAGTGCATCATTTCCTGATGAGGGCATCTGCCTGCACAAGACCCTCCAGAGCCCACTTTTCCTCCTGCTATGGCGACCAGCAATATACAGGATGGTGGTTGCTGAGTCCCAGAGCAGGAGACATGGAGCGGAGCCCCTAGCAAGAGGTCATGGAGCATGACTGAGAAGTGGATCTTTGTGGATTTAATTAACTAAGGATTTGAGTCTTTCAATATTGCAGAATGCCCTGGTCTATAATGAGTGATACAGCCCATAAAAAGAATTTGTCTGAAAGTCCTGGCTAAATGATTCTCATTCCAGCAACTGGATTCCACTCATTTATGGACCCTAAGAATCTTCTTTAGCTTCTAGGATTCTTGGACATTTGTAACAGAGGTAGAGGATTTTGTGATGTTTAGTGGGTGTTCTGAATTTTCTCCTGGTTTAATCTTCCTCTCTCTCTCTCTCTTTTTTTTTTGTTGTTGTTGTAAGTAGGCTATGTTGTAAAAGAAAGGGCAATACTGCATATAAAAACCAATAATTCTATTGTTTGATTTGATCTACTTTTCTTAAAAATGCATGTATGTTTTCCTTGAAAGAAACTAGTTTGTACAGATACATAAAATAAAAATGAAAAGTAAAACCCCTGAGAATCTGCCACACATATTTTTACCAGGTCTATCCATGAATGTGGTATTGATCTCTTGAGACTTTCTAAGACTTCTTTTTAGCAGTGGACTATGAGAGAGGTTAATAAATTATAGGATTTGAGGGATTTCTACATAGGAAGTGTTACCTCCAGAAATTTCTTACCTTTTCTTGTGGTTCATAATAATAAACTATTGTGGACTACTTAAGTTGCCAGTGGGAGATTGTAAGTATTTATAAGGAAATACGTGGTTTGTGCTTTTTTTTTTTT
>NW_003852423.1:11537741-11563383 GCF_000181295.1 Otolemur garnettii
GCTAATCTCACTGGAGTTAGATGATATCTCAAAGTAGTTTTGATTTGCATTTCTCTGATGATTAGGGATGGTGAGCATTTTTTTTGCGCTTTTTATTGATTCATTTTTAATCATGTAGAAGAACTTGCTGGTACTTAGAGTTATTGTCATTTGTTACCAGGAGTAGAGACACAGTAGCTCAGGCATTCTTGCTTAAGAAAATGCCCTGGGACAGATGTAGACTTTCTTGAGTCACCCACTCCACTAGTTTTCTATTGCCGAATAACAAATTGCCATAAACTTAGCAGATTAAGCAACACTCATTTATTACTCACAATTCTGTAGATTATAAATTCAGGTAAACTCAGCCAGGTTCCAAGAGTAACCCAAGGTTCAAATCAGGCAAGGACCAAGCTGGGGGTATGAAAGCACTCCCAATCTCATTCAAGTTGTTGGCCGAAGTCAGTTCCTTGTGTATGTAGCTCTGATCTTCTCATTTCCTTGCCAGCTGTCAGCTGAGGGTTGATCTTTGCTCCTAAAGTGTCTAATATCCCTTTTCATGTGCCCCTTCATCTTCAAATCCATCAGTGAGCATCTGGTCTTTCTCACACTTTGAATCTTTCTGACTTTCCCTTCTTCCTCCAGCCAGGGAAGGCTCTGCTTTTAAAGGATTCATGATTATTCACCTAGATATAATCTTCCTATCTTCAAGTCAACTGATTAGCACCCTTAATTACATATGTGAAATCTCTCTTACCATATGACACAATCATGAACCATAATGTCACATAACATAATCAAGGGAGTAACTTCCTGTGCCAAAGGTCCTGGGGGGGGATCGAGAATGGTGCTTCCACATCCTCTGACCATTCTGCTACTCCCTTCCATCATCTTTGATAACTCCTTTTTACCTTTTTATTTCTGACCAACTCCCATCTTTTCCGGAGAATTCAAAACTAGCTGCTACCCATATATCCATTTCAATCAAGCATGTCATTAGTCCAAGTACGTATTCTTTACTCACATCTATGTTGTGTGTCCAAAGTATAAGGTGAAGAGGAATAAGCAGACAAGGTCATGGGCAGCATGGTAAGAAATTGGAGCAAAAACTCTCGAGCCAGGTTTGTTTACTAGTTGTATGACTCTGAATAATTCACTTAATCTCTCTATGGCTCTGTTCCCTCAGCACAGAAATGGAGATTATAAAAGTAACTACTTGACAAAATTGTTAGGAGGACTGAATGAGTTAGTAAACGTAAAGGGCTTGAATAGGCCTGGCACAGGGTTGCTACTATATGACTTAGTGTTTTTCTTAGAATAATACTCAATGCTGTGAAACACAAACCCCAAATCTTAGTGGCCTGATGTAGCAAAGGTCATTTTCTCACTTGCATTATGGCTCAAGGGAAGTGTCGCTGGTTGAGAATCTTTCTATGTGGTCATTCAAAAACCAAGACTCATTAAATTTGGTGACTCTTTCTCTAAATCACTGGGTTTCAAAATGTCAACCAATGACCTGCTGGCATCCTGAGATAATTTCAGGCCATTTCCACAAGCACACTCCCACCCACACACACACATACATACACTTTTCCAACTGTGTGTCTGCAAAGGCCTGGAGTTTTTCACATTCTTCAACCAAAACAATACAGCAGGTATAATACCAAAGCAGATGTGAGAATCCAGCTGTCTCTTAAGTTAGAAGACAACGAGATTTTCAAAAATGTAAAATAATACCCCTTTTGCATTTTTTTGTTTGAGCTAATGTGGTTCATTTTTATAAAGTATACTATTTATATAATGTTTATTTTATTTATATTTGTATTCTTTAATGAATTCATACTCTAGAGTTTTCTTGGTAAGTAGCAGTAGATACAACCTACAGTAACAAAAGCTTTCTGGACTTCTAAATAAATTTAAGACTATAAAGAGACTATGAAACCAAAAGTGGGAGATCCAATGATGTAAATTCCAGGAGAATTTTCCATTCAGCTGGCGAAAGGAGTCTTGAGGACCACACTGGGGAGTGTCCTGTAGGTCAGTCCTGGAATTAGCACATTATTTCCACTCATATTTCATTAGCTGGAACTCAGACACGTGGCCACACCAAACCAAAGGGAGACTGGGGAATAGACCTGGCTACTGCTCAAGAGAAAGCAGAAATGAGTCTCTCTCCCCCTCGTCTTCTTGACCATAGTTGACTCTTACAAGGATTCATTGACCCTTACCCTATGTATGTCACAACTATCTTGTCTAGTGTTTTCCAAGAGCACTAGTATTTGGTAAAACATACTCAGACAACTCCAAAAAGTTCTAGAATTGTAACATGAGCCCACAGTTAGCCTCAGTAGTTTAGAAGTTGGCAGAGACTTATCTGAAATAGCTATGCATGTAGCCAAAGAAGTAAAAGAAGGGTGTATCAGTCTTTTCAGAATCAGGTTATTAAACAATGAGTGAAATGTTCTAGAAACATTTCTGATCCCTTTTGAAACCAAGAGTGAGGGATGACTGGTGCTAAATTGAGAGGCTCTTTGTTTGGTTTTATTTTGTTTATTTTCGGTTTGCTTTGATTTTGCTTTGATGTCTGATACCACTCGCACAAAATCCACTTTAGAATTTGAGAAATTGATGGACTTTGGCAGTCTACATCACAAGTCAGCCATCTTATACTTTTGGGGACAAGACATGAGATTTACGTGCGCACGCGCGCGCGCACACACACACACACACACACACACGAGACACCTATACGTTGGGGTTCAGTATCCTGGAGAATATGATCGAATTTTGTATCACTGAAACTTTGAGAACAAGACTTGAGTGAGTACTAGCATAGACTTAGACAAAAATCTTGAGGTGGAAATTTGATTTTTAAATTTGTCATGACTAATTTGATTTAGATGTTTATACTACATATAAGTTGGGAAATTTGGAAATTGATATCTAATCTGCTTTTGTGCTACATGTGGTCTTTATCATGCACTAGGGAACCTTGTCCAGTTAGCAGGTGGGTAAACATTTGGCTTTGGTATGTTCTTTGTGTTGTAATTTATTGGAGATATAAGACCTTGATAAGGAGCATACACTGTTCAGAGGATAAGGTCAATGCACTTTAGGATCCTCACTTTTATGAAATAAATTCTACTGTGCTTAAAAAGAAACAAGCTTTGCCCAGGACGTATTGTTTCATATTTGCTTGGTGCTTCAAGGTAGCCATTGCTAAGTAACAGAGCATATGTGGTCCTTCAGTGCAGCCTTCTGCTGAATCCAAATTCTACAGAAGAAATCCTTCTATTAAAACGGGTGCAGCAGAGAAAGATGAAGCTTTTCTTGACTCCTTTGGCACTTAAAAAAGAGCAATCTTGAAATCAGATGGCTGCGGGTTCTCTAGCCCTAAGCCATTAGGACATTATTGTTTCCTGAACAGAAGACCCAGATGGGTGGTTTTAAGGTCAGTGGGGCCAGTAGCTTCATCTCCGACCTAGGCCCTTTGCATTGCCTTTCCCCCCCTTTCTCAGCCTCTCCCTGTGGCCTCCCATTTGGTTTGGTTAACAAGTGCACAGTAAGATTGTCGTTCCCTCACAGGTGTTAAAAGGAAAATTTCAGACAAATTAAATTGAATAGAGTTTAATTGACCAAAGAACAATTTGAGAATTGGGTGGGCCTCAGAGCCAGAAAAGGGTCAGAGTGACTCCAGGACTGCTACACTGTGGTCTGATAACATTCATGGAGAGAAAGGGGAGAGTGACGTATATAAAACCCCAGTGAGGTACAGAAACAGCTGGATAGGTGACAGCAGGGCCTCTGCTGTATTTGAACCTGCTCTGAACAGCTGGTGCCTTTGGTTGGCTGAGACTGTGCTACCTGTTACAAGAGCACGTTCCAGTCTGCTTATGAGTCATGTTAGGTTCCAGTTCACTACGTACTGAGACACCTTGAGGCCAAACTTAAAATATGCATGAAGGCAGCTTAAAGCCAAGGTTCATTTAGCACCGCCGTCACGTGGTGGTGTCCAAAGCTGAGGGCAGAGGAGATGATAACAGAGAGGAAGAGACTTCTTCATTCCTCACTTGGAGAGGAGAACACTCTCCCCAGCAGACTTCCCATCATATCTCGATGACTGGGACTGTGCCCCATGCCCTCCTGCAGACTGGTTATTGACAAAAGGGACCAAGGAGCCATAATTGGCAAGAGCCAGTCTTGGTGAGTTCATTGCTGCCTCAACCAAAGCAGGATCCTACTGGCAAGTAGGAAGGAGGATGGAAACACTGCCGGGCAGAGAGGCTCACCAGGACCAGGGCACCTGGTGTGGAACAAGCAGGGCTCACAGAACATCAGCAAAGCACAACTGCCCAGTTAAAATCCTTCCAGTTGAGAAAGGTTTTCTCCTGCTACTGAGATAACTACTCTGTCATGGCCCCCTGACTTTTCAAGCCACTTGCAGCTAACAGAAAGCCCTATCATTACTTTCCGTCTCAAAACACAGTCTTGCTTTAACAATTAGAACTCCCAGTCATGAATGATACTAGAAAATCCAAACTTGATGTGAATTAAATCTCTCCTCCCACAGCCGTGGCTGATGTGGAGAGGGCACTGGCAAGGGCTGTGATCAGCGACTTCCCTCTCCCTTCACCCTGTTCCCAGCTCACTAGCCATAGGTCGGGTGAAGCGGGGAGAGAATTCTTCCGAATGATGCCATCCTAAGAAGGCTTCACACTCATTGGGCATGGTGGGCTCATTTGTGGGTCCTTAGGACCCCTCTGACTACAGTTCCTGCGACACAGGAAACACATGTGACATTTTCCTTAAACCAAACAATGAAAGTGGGAGTGAAGGGAGTTGGGGGTGGGGTTCATGATTTCACAACCTGAGGATCATGAACTGGGACCATCCATTGAACGGGGCACCCAGGGAGAAGGGCCCCAGGGCACCTTAGCAGTGCACAGACTCTTCCATACCCAGATCCAGTGGCCAGTTCCGCCGCACTTCCCCTTCCATAAAGAACTATCTTTCCAAGTTTCCTTAATCTTCCAGGTGTTGGCCTGGAATTTGAAAAGCTTCTGGACAGCTCTGCTGGTCTCAGGAAACCTGTGTGCTCTGAGTCAGGTAGAAAGAAATGCAGCTGCTTCCCAGATGGAGCCCTCTCTTCTCACCAATGGTTCAGGCAGCCTCAATGTCAGTCAGATACTCTCCACTGCTGCGGGATTTGGTACTCACACCCAAGGTGGTCAAACGATGCCCAGGGTTCAGTCAACCACTTTCCCTTTTCCCATCCTGCCGGTGTGAGCGTGGAGTCTTAATACAGTGGTGAACTGGTTTTCCCTGGTTCCTTTGTACCTCACATGAAATTCCGCATCTGTCCCTACCAAGAAACATCCCGACCCCAAAGGGTGAACTCTGTTTTGTTGTAATACTGTGGTGTCCCAAAGAGCAATTAGCGTCCTACAGGCTGCAAGTTCCTCCAATAATGGTGCTGACTAATAAGTTTTCTAGTCTAAAACTTTGGCAACGAGTTTGTTATTCTCTATCTGCTGTCAGCTATGAACTCCAACCACCACTGGCCTCTTTCCATAAATTCATTGTCTCTAGTTTGCTGGTCAGGGAAACCCAGAAAGAAATGAAACTTTTAAGATTGGCTGATTAAAAGATCCCAACTCAGAAATCTACCTTTTCCTTGCCCACTTCGTCAAAAGCACAGTGTATCTCCCTCCTTGGAAGCTGTTTGTTCCCTCCTGTTTGTTTTCCTTTGTGTCCCAGATAGATGAAATTGTTTGTACTCTAATCACCAAAGAACTGAGCCATAATTATAGCACGATACTTCACCCAAAATGCAAATAGGTCAGCAAGAATTTTACTGAGATCCTTGTGTATGCAAACATGCACCAGTGAATTCATTCAGTTCCTTAATTGGGCAGCCTATCCAAAGAAAAGGTGGGGCTGTCTGTGTGAATGTGGTTATGGGAGTATGAGTTTGCTTACGTGCTGGAAAGATTCAACATTGTTATAGTATTAATAGTAAATACATGTGGAAATACGATAGATCTAACTGTGCCTGTCAATCAACCAGACCAATATTTAATAGTTTTAAACTGAAGAACAGAGAACAAAATGTGAAACCACTTTATAAAAGTTCCTGGAATATTTTGGATTAGTTACGCATTCTTGGTAATCCCAGTTTATCTCTTGGTCTTATTGTTGTTGTTTTCATAGTTAGCGTATTTTCAGCAGCTATTCCTGGCCTTTGGAATATAATTATGTTTTTCGCTTGAGCTATAATTTGGCTGCTGCAGCCAGAGGAACAAGGTTTGTGTGGAATCAGTGCTGACAACGGGGGTGGGGGCTGCAGCTCTGACATTCCTCTGTTGGCTGACAGCCCTGTAACTCTGAGTGTATAAAAAGACATTCCCGAAAATGGTTACCAAAACCAAATCCAGCTCTTGCATAGATATAGTTTTTTCTATTAGAGGAACCAGCTCTTACTGGCAGGAGTGTTTATTTAGGGCTATTTCTTCCACTTAGCATTTAAGTCACCAAATACTACATGTTATGCACCTGTCATGCAGCCTGCATGGTGCTGCATGCCGTGGGGTGGAGTTTGCTTTATAAATACACTTTAGCAAAAACTGGTGTGTACACAAAGAAAGAAAATTCAGCATCATAGTTGAGTGTGTTAAGATAGATTAAGTTAGTTAGAGGTTAGTACCTCACCAAGAAATCCTGTGCAGTTTAACTTTCCTTTGTAAATGTCTGTTCTTTGCCGTTCAAGTCCCTGATAATCAGCAGTAAATGCTGTGCATGTGGTTCTGATCATCATGGTGATTCATCTACATCCCAGAGAGATATGAGTGTCTGTAACCCATATTCTCTGCCATGAGAGACAAAAAGGCCCTGTGTCACTTTGCTGGGGCTGCCATAACAAACATGCCAATCTGGGGACGTTTTTTCTCAGTTTGGGGGGCTAGAAGTCAGAATTGAAGGTATTTGCAGGGTCATGCTCTCCCTTAAGGTGCTAGGGGAGGATCTTTCCTTGCTTCTTCCGAGCTCCTGGTGGTCACCAGCAATCCTTGGTATCCCCTGACAAGGTCACTCCAATATCTGCCTCCATTGTCACATGGAATTCTCTCCATGTGTCTCTGTATGTGAATTTATCTTTCCTTATAAGGAATCCAGTCACTGGGGTAGGGCCCATCCTATATAGTATGACCTCATCATAACTTGCTTACATCTGCAAAGACCCTCTTTCCAAATAATGTGTCATAGTCACAGGTACTAGAGGTTAAACATATCTTGGGGGGGGGCACTATGCTACCCACCGGAGACAGAAAAACATAGTCCTTGCCCTCGGGAAACTTGTTATTTACAATATTTAGAAAAGATATACAGATTATAATGAGAGAATAAACAAGAGGTAAACATATTCATTTGTTGGTCCATCTGTCCATCAACTATTATTATTATTATTTTTTTGAGACAGAGTCTCACTATGTCACCCCTGGTAGAGTGCTGTGGTGTCATAGCTCACAGCAACCTCAAACTCTTGGGCTTAAGGGATTCTCTTGCCTCAGGCTCCCAAGTAGCTGGGACTACAGGTGCCCACCACAATGCCTAGCTGTTTTTTTGCTGTTGTTGTCATTGTTGTTTAGCAGGCCCAGCCGGGTTTGAACCCACCAGCCCTGGTGCAGGGGGCCAGCACCCTAACTACTGAGCTATGGGCACCAAGCCCATCAATTATTTTTAAAAGGTCAAATGAGAACAACCAAAAGGGAATGCTCCAGGAGAGGAGGTTGATTCCCAAAGTATAGTCCTGGGGCAATGGACCGATAGCACCAGCCTTGCCTGGGGACCTGTTAGAAATGCAAATACCCGGGCCCACCTCAAACTTACTGGACAGATACTGGGGGTGACGCATAGCAACCAATCAATACAGTCCTGGTGGCTTAATGATGAGGATACATTCTGAGAAATCCATCATTAGGAGATTTCATCATTGTGTGACAATGATAGATTGCATTTGCACAAACCTGGATGGCTACCCTACCCTACGACTCCCCCAGGTTCCACAGTACAGCCTATTGCGTCCAGGCTACAAACCTTCACAGCATGTGACTGGACTGAATCCTGTAGGCAGCTATACCACTGTGGTAAGTATTTGTGCATCTAATCAGATCTAAACATACAAAAGGCACAGTAAAAATCTGGTGTCATGATCTTACAGGACCACCATCGTATGTGTGACGCATCATTGTGTGGCACATGATTATTTTAATAAGCCCTCCAGGTGACTCTGATACAGACTACAGGTTTAAAACCCCAGTCCTAAAGCTGAAGTGGATAAGACTTCCAAGGGCAGCATTTCCTTTCCTGGGGCAGCGCCCAAGGAAATCATTAAGCTGGGAAAAAAATTCATGCTCACTTCTCTAAATCCTACTGCAAAAGCCTACCTTTTTTTTTTTTTTCCACGATTTGGATCATATTGAAGGGTGGAAGTCAAACTGGTTAATTCCAGGGCAGAGTTAGTCCGTCAGTCCAGTAGTGTAAGTAAGGTAGTGAACGGAGAGGTCCTCTCTCTCAGGTTCTGCTTGCCCTAAAGATAATGCAGCATGCCGGACAAGCCCTGGACTGAGGTCTCAAGTTGGAGGTCACAGAACTCTGCCAAGGTATACCCCAAACCTTTGCATTCCTGCCAGTCTTGGGGATCTCCTGAAGGGCAGATTCTGACTGGGTCTGGACCGGGGTTGGAGTCTGAATCTCTGACCAGCTCCTGGGGGGTCCAGGCTTCTGCACCAGGGCCCACACCGTCAACAGCAAAACCAGGCAGCATACCAAGGATCCCAACATTTATTCACACTTTTCAAAGTAGGCAAATTGGCATTTTTTTTTTTTTTGCGCAGTTTTTGGCCAGGGCTGGGTTTGAACCCACCACTGCTGGCATATGGGGCTGGCACCCTACTCCTTTGAGCCACAGGCGCCACCCCAGCAAATTGGCTTTTATATGCCTGTACTTACATGTTAATATCTTATTTGAATATTGCCTATTATACTTGAATTGAATATTTGAATATTATGTTTGAATATTGGTGGGAAAAAGCTGCCTATTTTTAAACACTCAATAAGCATTCTGAAGGTAGAGTTTTGACCTCAGAGTTTCATTGCAGTCAAGAACCAAAGGAACGTGTCTCCAGGGCTCCCCACCTGGCTCTGTGAAAGGCACCCAGGCCCTGGGCTAAAGAGAGGCAGCCCTGCCTTCTGATTCTCCAGAACATTTGGTCTTACACATGCCCAAGGGTTGTCCCTGGTGACCTGCCCAGGAAAATATCCGAATTCTCCAGAGAGGAACCATGAAGTGCAATACTTGTCCCCAAAATTATTAACCAATCATATCCATACAAACCAACAAACTTCTAAGCCTTGAGATTGGATTCTGTCTCAAGGGGTCAAGGGAGGATATTTAAATACAGGTGGACATAAAGTTCATGTGCAATTTACTAAAATTGCACATGAACTTTATGTCCACCCTGTGTATGATTTTATTTCAAGTAGACAAGCACTGAAATAGTGAAATATTGGGCTCTTACTACACATTCAGTAAATTTCTTTTTTTTTTTTTTTTTTTTGAGACAGAGTCTCACTCTGTCACCTGGGGTGTGCCACCCTAGTGCATGGCATCATAGCTCACAGCGACCTCAAACTCATGGGCTCAAGTGATCCTCTTCCCTCAGCCTCCTGAGCAGTCAGGACTGCAGGCGCCAGCCACCATGCTAGTTTTTCTATTTTTAGTTAAGACAGGATCTTGCTCTTGCTCAGACTGGTCTCAAGCAATTTACCTGCCTTGGCCTCCCAGAGTGCTAGGATTACAGGAGTGATCCACCATGCTTGGCCCCATTTTTTCAATTTTTTGTTTGTTTGTTTTGAGCTAAACTTCAATTTCAGGTAATTGCTTCTTTCTTTCTTTCTTTCTTTCTTTTTTTTTTTTTTTTTGAGGCAGAGTCTTACTTTGTCACCCTCGGTAGGGTACCATGGCTTCATAGTTCACAGCAACCTCAAACTCTTGGGCTCAAGTGATTCTCTTGCCTCAGCCTCCAGAATAGCTGGGACTACCCATGCCCACCACAAGACCCAGCTATTTTTAGAGACAGGGTCTTGCTCTGGCTCAGGCTGGTGTCGAACTCATGAGCTCAGGTGATCCACCTGCCTCAGCCTCCCAGAGTGCTAGAATTACAGGCATGAGCCACCACACTCAGCTATGGGTAATTGCTTCTTATAAAAATTAATAACATTAATTATGAAATTTGTTCTTTGATCCTACTATTACCCAATATATGTTCACTGAATAATAAGAGATACAAGTGAAGATTATAATCCACTACATGGGAGCTATTTTTTCCTTCCAGTGTCTATATACAGTATATGTAAATATGTATTTGATGTATCTTTAAAATTTAATATTTTAAATATTCGATTGCCACATTCTTACAAAAGTAATTTAAATATTATGACTTTATTAGAAAATATAGATTTTTAAAAAATTATTGCACATCCATCAGCTGACCTTGTAGAGATACCCCAGGAACATATCTGACCAGCATTTAAGACATTTAAAATTATAATAGGCCAAAAACCCTAAGAAGCTAAAAGTGGTTTCTTCCTGCTAAGGGGCTTAGCAAAATTTCTCTCATGGGTAAATAAATCTTTGTTTAGGGAAAAAAAAATACCCTCATAGGTCATTTAGAAAGGGAAAACCTTTAGGGTATAGTCTGACAAGTAAAATAAAAAGCTGCTTTATCCTTTTACATTTAAATTATATGTACATATATATTTTAAAACCTGATTAGAGCAAGAGTTCAGAGCTTCATGGGTATGTGAAGACCCGTGGAATGGCTGAGAACTTTATGAACACAGGTGTATAACGTAACAGTTTTAAGCGGATTGCTAGGCAGTGCTCTCCTGGTCTCACCCTACCCTTATTAATCATAAAAAGCCTACTGTTTCCAGGTGGAGCCTGTGGCTCAAGGAGTAGGGCACTGGCCTCATACATCAGAGGAGGTGGGTTCAAACACAACCCTAGCCAAAAACTGCAAAAAAAAAAAAAAAAAGATGCCTATTGCTTCCTAAAGGCTGCCATGTGCCAGGCAGGTTTGGTTTTTTTCCCCGCATATTAGATTTCAATGGACAAAAGGGAAACTTTCCTACTTGTAACAAAACTAAACAGCAGGGAAGTTTTGTGTCATGAGATTGTCATCGTATCTGCCCACAGGTGGGTGCCATCAGGATAGTACAGCCGCATGTGGAGTGTTGGATATTAACAAACAGGTGGAAAAGCACAGCCAGACGATTAATGACAGGGACTTACTCTGTTTCAACTTGGTATTCTGGGCACTTATGGTGGACTTTTCCCTGGTACATATCAGCAATTCAATACCATACAGAAGTGAATTGAGCCAGCTCCTTCCCACCTTGACTCTGCCATGTCCTTTGTCACCTTAGAAGGGCCTTGCATACTCTGCCTGGTTTTCTCCATCTGGACTCTTCTTCCCCAGGGTCTCCCCATCCTTGCTCTTTCTTGTCCTTTGGGTGGTGGTTCTGGTGTCATCCCTTTGAAGTTGCTGAAAAATGTTTGGAAACCACAACATAGGCACTATCCCTGCTGTCTTTCCTGGTCCTCCTGAGTCTAACATGGCCACATGGCATCAAAGATGGTTACAAAGGACAAGACTTATCTATGCCTTAATTCATTTACCAAGTGCAGAGTTCAAGACAGAAAGCAGGGAGATTGCAGGGTTGGTTTAGTTTCCCCGCAAATAGTCAGGGGGCAAAGCTGGAGAGGGAAAGCAGGGACCAAGTGGCCTGGACTGTACTTTATAGCTACTGGCCTGGCTACTGACAATGTCTCTAGGCCGCACTATGGCAAACTGTCTAGGACTCAGGATTCAGAGGCTCAAAACCAAGAACTTAAGCTCATAGTCAAATCTAGCAAAATTTAGAAATATTACAGAACTGGCAGTTTTATGATATTCAAACCTCTAAATTTTATTTTATTTTATTTTTTTATTTTTTTTTTTTTGAGACAGAGCCTCAAGCTGTCCCCCTGGGTAGAGTGCCGTGGCATTACAGCTCACAGCAACCTCCAACTCCTGGGCTCAAGCGAGTCTCCTGCCTCCGCCTCCCAAGTAGCTGGGACCACAGGCGCCCACCACAACGCCCGGCTATTTTTTGGTTGCAGCCGTCATTGTTGTTTGGCGGGTCCGGGCTGGGGATTCGAACCCGCCACCTTAGGTGTACGTGGCTGGCGCCTTAGCCGGTTGAGCCATAGGCGCCGAGCCAAACCTCTAAATTTTAATAACAGTTTCAAAACTAGTTTTATTTATTAAAAGTCCCATGAAAGAAATGATATTTGAGTTCTTTTTCTGTTTTCCTGATAAAATATTTGATGGAAGCACTTACTTTTTCTGAGCCAATTAATTAGAGCTCCTTTGCATATTTGGCAGTGAAATATCACATCCACGTGACATGTATAGACACAGAGACACGGACAGACAGAAACAGAATTTATATTTGCCAACTTTTTAATATATATTAAAGCATGTATTCTAATCCAGACTTTTAATTACCTAATCTATCTTTTCAGTTTACCTAGGTTTTAGTTATCATTTTAAGTTATTTTTCTGTTAACTATATGCTTCATAAATTATATATATAACACAGAGCGGATTAAAGTTTTAACTACGTTTTTAATCTCATAAATCCTACCAAGAAAAACAAACCTAAGTATTTTAATAAGAGTGTTTATTAAATTGTTATTTAATTATTTAAAACAATGTAAAATTTAGAAATGATTTTACAAATATAGTAGACATTTTTAGATTATCTTCTGTTTAAAAACACCATATCTTTCAAAACACCATATTCCAGATGAAATCTATTGACACTGTAGGGATCAAAGTGTCTCTGGCCCCCTAAAGTTCAGCCAAACTAAAAGGAGAAAAGTCCACTGTTTCCATAAAGGTTTGCTGAAAATGCACTAACATGAAGCAGATTTATTAATAGAAGGAAAAATTATAAACTTCTGTACAGCTGCCTTCAGGATGGGCACTCAAAGATAGCAGGGAAATTGTCCATTTTTAAGCTTAGGGTCAACAAAGTGTGGGCCGCTGTGTGGAAATGAGACTGAGCTAAAGCGATCAGCTGAGTAGGAAAACCCAGCAGGGCCTTTCTATCTAGACTCTACTCGGCCTCTCTGAGCGAGCGTTCCTTCCTTCTAGAAATGGAACAGAGCCCTTTCTGGAAGGAGGGTTTCACAGTAAAACAAAACAGCCCAGATCGTTCCTTTATGGCCAGTTATTACATAGAGCAATTTCAGGTTTTATGATTAGCTTTTAGAAAAAGTGGTTCTGGTTTTATGACCTGCCTGGGGGAAGAGTGATTCTGATTTCTATGGCTAGGTTAGGGAAGAACTGGAACAAGAGGCAAGGGAACAAGGCAAGGTCAGAGAGTTTTTGCTTCTGAGGCCTTCATTTTCAGGTGTTTTTCTGAGCCCCATCAATACGACATCACTGTATTTTAGACTGAAAAAACGTCAGCATCCGTCCTTAGCACCTTAAAGAATGACAAAGCTGCAGCAAGTTTTTCTTACCTGAGGATCAAGATTAAGCTGTAACAAGCTTTTGTGAAAAGTTCTAATAAGTTTGTTCTTACATGAGGATCAAGCTTAAGCTGTTTTTAAAACATTTTCTAACTGGGGTGTAAACTAAAGTATGTGCAATATATCTAAAGAGTAAGATAGTTTTGAGATTCTCTTTGGATTTTAACAATCATTTTGATTAATCTTAAAATAAATTGCTATATGGCCCAGGCCTGTCAAACAACAATGACAACTACAACAAAAAGATAGCCGGGCCTTGTGGCGGGGCACCTGTAGTCCCAGGTCCTTGGGAGGCTGAGGCAAGAGAATCACTTAAGCCCAAGAGTTTGAAGATTTCACAGCTCTCTACAGAGGGCAACACAATGAGTTTCCAAAAAAAAAAAAGAATATAAAAAATGTCCAGTAAAACCTATCAAAAATATACACAGACAATTTGAAAACATTTTTATCCTTACTTTACTCATAATACTTTTTTTAATAAACCAGTTTATTCACTAAAGATTGCTAAATTCACGTGAACGGGAAAAGCACCTGAGTTTGTTTAATTCATTTATGAATGCTCTGTTATTTACAAGCCAATCCAGAACTAGGTAGACACAAACATATAATCCATGGACACACACAAAACATAACTAAACATATACGCTCACATACACAGGCGCACAAAGTTCCAATACATTTTACATTAGAACTCTGGTCATGAGATGATGGTAACATAACTCATCAGTTCATTAGAACTCTGGTCATGAGATAGTAACATACCTCATAAAGGACAACTTGATTCAAGTTTCTTCTGATAAAACTGGAACTTGTTCATATGGCAAAACTTTAGTTGGCCTAATAGGTAACCTAATTATGCCTGTGGATCAAAGTTTCGTTTCCATGGCAGTTTGATTTTTTAAAAAACCTTCTTTTAGCCCTCTTTTTATCCTTCAGTTCAAAATGAGTCTTTTTTTTTTTTTTTGAGACAGAGTCTCACTATGTCACCCTGGGTAGTGTGCCGTGGTGTCACAGCTCACAGCAACCTCAAACTCCTGGGCTTAAGCTATTCTCTTGCCTCAGCCTCCCAAGTAGCTAGAACTATAGGCGCCCGCCTCAGCGTCTGGCTATTTTTTGTTGCAGTTGTCATTGTTGTTTAGCTGGCCCGGCTGGGTTTGAACCTGCCAGCTTTGCTGTATGTAGCTGGCACCATAACCACTGTGCTATGGGCACAGAACTAGGGTCTTTTTGTTTTTTATTTTTAACGTTTACATTTTGGCTGCAAAATCTCCAGGTAGCCTTTCAATTGCTGACATCAAAAACAATGAGTTTTATCTCCAGTATCAGGAAGGATAGCTAGCAGAAAATTGAAGAGATAGAGAGCTTGAGAGACATGTTAACTTTCTACTGGCAGGTTGATCTCTGAATTTTCCGTGATATAATTTGCCCTTCAGTAAAAAACTTGTGTGCAAGAATTAACCATAGCCAGCCAGAGTCCTAAAAAACCCCACATGTCTTTGAACTTTTCCATTGAACACAAGTTAAATAGAAGTAAGTGGAGCCTCCAAAATCCAGCCGGGGCGCCTAAAGAAAATCGTTTTGTTCTTCTTGTCTTTCTTCATTTTTAAGGAACTTTTCCCATTCTTAAGCCAATTTAGATTCATTTTGGGAAGAAGCAACAGAAAGGACCACTTAGGATGTATGTCCAGATCAAAATTAGGATCCCAAACAACAAATTCCCAGGGAAAGAACCAATCAGAATAAAGTGAGGACTGTCAACCAAACCTGGGAGGTTGGGACTCAGGAGGACTGGCCAGTTCCACTGGAGGAGAAGCTGGGGGCATTCTTGCTACCTACCTCTGCGATCGGGCTACTCCTTCGGGGGTCCTGAGCCTTTCTGAGCCCTGTGTTGGATGCCAATCTTGAGGGAAAAGAAAACCATACTCTGTAAAAAAATTTAGAGGCTTACTTGGAGACAAATTTGAGGACCATGACCCAGAGCCACCCATACTAAAGAAGCCTTGAGCAAGTGGACTTGGGGTAGTGGGGTTGCAGTTTGGTTTTACACATTTGGGGGAGACAAGAATCACAGGTCGGGTCAATAATCAATATGTGGAAAACATACATGGGTTTGGCTTACAAAGATGGGACAGCTGGAAGGGGGTGCTTATGCATGATAGGTGGGTTTAAAGATTCTTTAGCTGACAATTGGCTAAGAGTTAGGCTTTGTCTAAAAGATCTGGAGTCAATGAAAAGGAATGCTTAAGATAAAGAGTCTGTTAATTAGAGATGAGGTACCGGAGATATGCCCAGATTTAAATGGTCTGGTACGTAGAGTGAGGCCCTTAGACTGTTAGTGAGTCACAGAGGACACCTCTAAGAGGAGACATGATAAGACATGTCTGATCTCCTTTTGCGTGGCTAGCAAGTCAATTTTAGGGATCCCCTTGGCAAAGAGAGGGTCCAGTCAGTCAGTTGCCAAGGAGGGGAGCCTTAGATTTTATTTCATCCATCTAACATGAACAAAATATTTATATGGTATAGCATGATTGTGCAATTCAGTAGTTAACCCATGCAAAAGTGAAGGTAAGAATAATCAATGAAAATACATGTATTTCGGAGGGTTTGAGTCCACACAAGATTATCATCACTACATAACTAACAATTCAGGTGTGCTCTTGGAGGAAAAGGGGTTTGAGAAAATATGCAATGAAAAGGCCTGCTCAGCTGCTTCCAAGGTCTGTGATAGCCAAACCCATCGTCAAAGTTGAAAGAAGCTATAGTCTATGGTCAGTTGATTTTTTTTTTTTTGGTAGTAGTTTTTATTTTTTTCTTGCTCTATTTTTCAACTTAAGAGATACTAGACCTGTTTTTGCTTTTTTAGTAAATGTTTATGAGGTACCAAGTGACCTTCTGCTTTGTGAATACAATGTGAAGTGATTAAATCAAGCAAATTAACCTATCCATCACCTCCAATATTTGACATTTTTTTGTGTTGAGGACATTTGAGATTTCTCTTAGTGCAGGAAGGTGATCGTCAAATGGTACAAAGCTTCAGTTAAATAGAAGAAATAGTCTGATTTTTTTTTTTTGAGATTTATGGCCAATTAACTTTTGAGAAGGGAGTTAAGAGCAGTCCATGAAGAAAGAATGAATGATCTCTTTGACAAATGATTGATTCTGGAACCACTGATATCCTCATATAAAAGACAAAGTTGAATTGCCTCACATTATATATAAAAATTAATTCAAAATGGATAAGCAACCCAAATGTAAGAGTTTAAAACCTTACGAGAAAGCATTTCTTAGAAGAAAACACAGGGCAAATCTTTGTTACCTTGGATCCAGTAATGGATTCTTAGATATGATGCCAAAAGCATGAGTAACAAAGAAAAATAGATAAATTGAACTTGACCTAAATTAAAGCATGTTTGCCTAAAAGAATATTATCAAAAAGGTGAAAGACAACCTGCAGAATGGAATAAAACACTTGCAAGTCATACATCCGGTAAGTCTCTAACACCTCAACAACAAAAAGACAATGTATTTAAAGATGATTGAGAAACCTGAACAGTTATTTCTCCAAAGAAAATACACAAATGACCCATCAACCCATGAAAAGATGCCCAACATCATTGGTCATTGGAGAAATGCAATTGCAAAACCACAATGATATTACCTTACTCAGAAGAGGATGGTTATAATTTTTTTCTTTTTTTTTATTGAATGGTAACTATGTACGTTAATGCACTTCTAGGGTATAGTGTGGAGTTTTCACATGCAATCTGAAATACTTCCATCAAACTGGTCAACACAGCCTTCATGTCATTTTCTCAGTTATTGTTTTAAAACATTCACATTCTACTCTTAGAATGATTCACTTGTACCCCTGTAAGATAAACCTCAGAAGTTATCCCTCCAATCCTCCCTCCACCCATTGCCCCCTCCCTTCTCCCTCCCCCCTCCCCATATTCTTAGGCTATTTGGTTATAGCTTTCATATAAAAAGTATAAATTAGTTTCATAATAGGGGTGTGAAATTGGATACTTTTTCCTCCATTCTTGTGATACTTTGCTCAGAAGAACATTCTCCAGCTCTATCCATGTGAACATGAAGGACGTAAAGTCTCCATCTTTCTTTATGGCTGCATAATATTCCATGGTGTACATATACCACAGTTTCTTGATTCATTCATGGATCAATGAGCACTTGGGCTTCTTCCATGACCTGGCAATTATGAATTGGGCTGCAATAAACATTCTGATACAAATATCTTTGTTGTAATGTGATATAATTTTTAAAAAACAAAAATAATAAGTGCTGGTGAGGATGCAGAAAAATTAGAACACTCAAACATTGCTAGTAAAAATGTATCATGGTACAGCCTCTGTGGAAAACAGATTAGCAGATGGAATTATCACATGACCCAAACATTCCACTCCTGGGGGAATATATATAAGTGGAAGCAGGGACTGAAAGAAATACTTGTACAGAAATGTTCCTAACAGTACAGTCCCAATAGCCAAAAGGTAAAAACAACCCAAATGTCCATCACCAGATGAATGAACAAGTTATGGCATATGCATGCAATGGAATATTGTTCACCCATAAGAGGAACAAAGCGATATGATACACGCTATAGCATGGATGAAACTTGAATTGTGCGATTTAAAGTGGCTAATTTTATATGTGCATTTCATCTCAAATTAAAAAATAAAAAAAATCGAAAAAGGAAAGAATGGCCAAGAAGCAAAAGCAGAAGTATTACATGTAACTCCCAATCAAGTTAAATTCTCACGACTCTGATGGGGGCACCTCAGGTTCCAACAGCGTATGAAGTTATACCAGTGTGTGTGTGGGAGGGAGGGTGGGAGGGTGCCAGGCAAATAGGATTACACTGTTCTGTGCAGGGTTGAGTGTTGAGCTCAACCTGGCCTGTATACTCTGGACACTCGGGTTTTATTGCAAAGGTAGTTTGTCTGTATCTGTTGTTAATATCTCTGTTTAGTGATATTTGAAGGGCTCTTTCAGTTCTAGACTATAAATAACAAAAGAATCCTTTGTTGATCACTGAACCATCCCACTCAGAAAATTCAGAGTATTTACCTGCAGTTTCCCACCATCCCCAGCCAGGTTTCAGTATGTACACAGCCTGGCCTACTGGGTTTCTGCCATCAAGTTATTTTGTTTTCTCCCTTTTAAGAGTGACATTTGCATATACTGTGTCTGTATTCATATGTAAATTTATACTTGGCATCTATCAAATCGATTTTCACAACTAATGCTAGAATAAACCACATTATCATGATAACATACACACACAAGGTCATTTTAAGACAGTGACTTATTTATTCAGCAATTAATACCTGAGTACTTTGCTGCCTAAGTTTTTCCTCGTTTATTCTATTTTTTATGATACCAGTTAACCTGTCACTTTCCATTGTCATGGAATTTCTAACTCAGATAGAACCAAATCCTAGTAAAGCTCATCTTGCCCATTTTGACATATAAATTGAGAATTTCTGAAGTAGGAGGACAAGTGAGTGTGTGTGCAGATACACACGTCACACACCACATAACAACTCAGTCTCTATGGATCACACATATGACAGCATGGCCAAGGGTGAAGTAGGCCGGATTGTCTAGGTATGTGTAAGTACATTCTATGATGTTTGCACAACAAGGAAATTGCTTAACAATGTATTTCTCAGAACATACCCCAACCTTTGAAAACACTTTGAAAGGATTATAAGAAGTGATGTATGGCCATACATGTATGTGTGTATACAGATCGATCTCTCTCTCTCTCTGGCTTAGCTTAGGCTCTGTTATTTTGTGGTTACAAACAACCTCAAAGTCTTAGTACCTTAAATGACAATAGAGATTTATGTTCTTCATGGGTAGGCTACATGTCTTCTTTCTGTCATCGTGAATCCAGGACCCAGGCCTAAGGAGCAGCCCTTATATGAGAGGTGCTGGCCTCAGGAAAGAGGAAGGGGGAAGAGAAATGGCAGAGCCACACAAAGGCTCCTCCTGCTCCTGTTCAGTAGTGGCCAGTATCCCCTCCATGCACGTTTTATTGGCCAAAGCAAATCGTGTGACCAGGGCTAGCAAGAACTTATTAGAAAACTCAGGGAGAGTCAAGCCATGCTTGAGAAAGTGTCTCCCACTTTATTACGGCCCCCAGATAAGTTTTCCCTAAGTTTTGCTTCATCTAAGATGCCCATCTATGGTCTTTGCTTATAAAGCAACTTTTCAACTTCTAATACTTTAGAATTGTGGAAGAAAACTCTCACCATTATGAATTTGATTTATGCTGATGGGAGAAGTAATATGTCCTTTGAACCTTGATTTCTTATAACAACTAAATGGATTAAGAGTGTAACATTGGAAGCCTATATATTCATGCGTTTTGTCATATCGTTTCAGAATAAAGTATTCTAGGTCAGCCCTTCCCCTTTGTTCTAGTTATCCAGTGCTACAGAACAAATTACCTCAAAATGCAGTGGCTTAAAACTCTCAGAACCATTTGTCTGTTGGTGATGGCCAAGGCTTCCCAGAGATGGCTCATCTCTGTTCCACATGGTTTTATCTGGGGGTGGTTCAGCTGGGTCTGAGAAATCAGCAATAGCTTCGCTTATGTACTTGGCATCTGAGCTGCTGTAGCCAGAATGGTTGAGGTTGGTTAGGCCTCCCTCCCTCTCTCCTTCCCTCCTTGCAGATTTTTTCATTCCCCAGGTCCTCCTTCTCTCTCTCTCTCTCCGTGGAATCGCTCTCTCTCCAGTAAGGTGGTTCACCTTCTCTACAAAGTGCCTTGAGACCCCTGAAGGCCTCAGCTCTGAAGTTTTACAGCTTCCCACTGCCATATACTATTGGCCAAAGCCAGTGACAGGACCGACACAGATTCAAAGGCCGAGGAACCTCTCAGTGGCAGGAGATCCTGGTCCACCCAGAGGTGGGAGGAATTTTTAGCAGCCATCTCTACTGACAACCTACCACACTACTCCTGGGCAGTTTGCCCACACTCAGCCGTGGACCAAGTAGGATGTATGATACCAGGTCAAGTGCATACCTTTGTTAGTTTCTAATGGACACTCAAGAATTAGAAACTTCTGAAGACACTTTGAAAGGATTATAAGAAAGGGGGAGAATCATGAATAGAAGTGGGAAAAAAAGGTTTATTCTGGATCTGAAGCCTAGAGCCTTGAGCAGATTTAGGAGGTTGGAACCCAGTGCTACCCAATCCTCTCTCCCATCCTGGCCTCCTGGCCCTGGAAGGAATTCTCCTCCCATGCAGAAAGTTAGTATAGATTCTGAGGGAAATCCTACCAGTATATGTAGCTAGCCTAGTGTGGAGCCAAGACCCACAGAATGAGAGTCCCAGCTAGATTCTCATTGGGAAGTTTGAGAACATTGCCTTCTAACTCAAGTTAAAGGTACAAAGACCCTAAGCAAGCCCATCTCATCCTAAGCTCAGCTCTCCTGTGAATGGAAGAAGGTTCTGACCTCAGTTGTTTTCAGCACCAGACTCTGGGAAATCATGAAATAAAACCATCTGGCCACCAAAAATGTGTTGGTATGTGTAGATTTTTATTACCATCATTTGAATAAATTATGCAAAACTCCAGCTCTGTAGTATACCCTTAAAGCACAATAGTATTCTTAATTAGCTGTTAACCAATTAAGCCGTAAATAGTTAGCATAATAGACCCAGCACTGTTATGAGAGCATTTTAAGTTTAGATGTTTAATCCATTATAGTTTTTGTTGCCATATTGTAATCACTGCAATGATAAGCCCAAGTTTGTTCTTTGTTTGGGAATTTGGGTTTTTGTTTTTATTTTTTTACCCAAAAAATAAATATTTATTGAGCCCCAAGGAACTAGAGTAAATTTGATGAAATTCTATAGTTTTTTAAATAACAAATTAAATAGATCTATCATCAAATGTGCAGGATCTGTTTCAGTTTAGTTATCACTGTAGTATCAACAGCAAAGAAATATAAAACTCCAGTTATAGAATCCCAAGCCTGGATTACAATCCAGCTGGAAGTGTCTATACCTGGTTCTCAATCTTGGCAGCCCATTGATATCACATAAGTGCTTCTAATGCCAAGGCCACACCCCAGACCGGTTACATCAGAATCTCTCAGTTGGGAACAGAAACAACAGTTATTTTTTTAAAGCTTCCTAGGTGATTTCCATGTACAGCCCAGAGTTAAGAATCACTGTTCTAGACTAACTCTTAAGGCCAAGGTAGAGTACGAGGGATCTAAAACAGCCGTGTACAGGGTGTCCATCATGCTTGTGTGGATGCACGTTAAGGATACCCTGTTTATAAAGTAACAGTTTTTAAGACACTGGGATCAGATAAGAAAAAAAACTGATCTCCGAGAGTCTGGAAACAAAGTGATGGCTGCGGTTGCCCAGCTGACAGCCTGGAGAGAGTGTCTCAGACCGGGACAGGGAGGGGTAAACTCAGGCAGGGTCCAACGGACTCTCTGAGTCGAGGAGGTGGAGCTGAGAGGCCAGGGGGACAGAATTCACAGGACCACATAAGGGAGATGACAGAGCTGCCCGCAGAGAAGCCTGGAGATCGGGAGTTCTTAGAGGGGCCCCCTGGAGTATTCAGCAGACATCAGTGCAGCAGATCGAGCAGGATCAGTACATGTATATAAGAAGACTAGTGAGTCCAGGGAAAGAGTCACCCAAGAGGATTAGACGGAATAGTGTTGACATTCACACTGGGCCAGGAATAGCGGCTCTTTCCACTGGCTGGACTGGAAAGTGTCATTATTCATGGGGCATTGGATAGAGTCCTCGGGATGTCTCTCCCTCAGAACTGGGCCATGCCCAGATCCAGACCCACCTAGCCATCGTAAAAACAAGACACAAAAGGATCAAATTGTTTCCAACTCAGCTGCATCTGAAAGCAAAGGTGAAGAACATTTATAGGAATACAAAAATACCCAGCATCCAGCACTATAAAATTCAGAATGTCTGTCATTCAGTGGAAGATTATAGATACCAGAAGAGGCAGAAAAACATCACCCATCATAAGGGGATGAGTCAATCCGGAACTAACAGAGAGGTTAAGACAAGCCAATGAGGACATTAAAACAGGCATTATAGCTGTATTCAAAATGTGTTCCATATATTCAAAAATCAAGTTGAGACATGGCACATATTGAAAAAAATCCAAATCAAACTTTTATTTAGAGATAAAAAGTATAATCCCTGAGATGAATGATATACTACATACAACTAATAGCAGACTGGACATGACAGAAGAAAACATAAGAGAAATTTAAGACAGAAATAGAAACTATTCATAAAAAGGAATTTATTTTAAAAATGAAAAACCATCAAGGAGAGATGGGATAACTTCAAATAGCCTGACAGACATCTAACTGGATTCCCTGAAGATATGACAGAGAAAGGGAGGAAAGAAAGAATATATATGAAGAAATAACGACCAGAAATTTTCTAAATTTGATGAAAAGTGTAAACCTAGAGAACCAAAAATCTTAACAAATCTAAGCACCAGAATCTACACCAAGGTATATCATTGTCAGGTTGCTTGAAGCCAGTGGAAGGAGGGAGGGATTACAGAAAAACAGGAGGAGACTTTCTAGGATGATGAATGAAGGGGATGGTCGTTCTTTAAAGGAGTGTTAGCTTTCCAGATGTGTGTGTGTGTGAGCATGTGTGTGTTTTTGATACGGAGTATGAGTGACAAGTGAAAATGTTTCCAATTATACACTTAAACATGTACAACACATTGTGTGTCAGTTCTACCCCCAATAAACCTGATCCATTCCACCAAATAACTCAACCCTGGGTGCACATCAGAGTCGCCTGACAAGCTTTGTAAACATACATATCCCCATCCTCAGAGGTTCTGGTTCAGTTAGCCTGTGATGGGGCCCAAGCATCCGTATTTTTCAAAGTTTGAGAAACCATTCTTTTTTGGCAAGATTTTCGAGAATCACTGCAAGGAGGAAACCGCAGAAATTTTCCTCAATAGCCTGATCTAGTGGTTAATGATCTTTATTTTGAACAAGCAGCTTTCTATTTCGGGGATATGGCCCTTTGATATACAATGTTAACATCTGAGTTCTGAGTTTCCTGTGTCTAGTCCTTTCACTTATAGGCATACAATACCTTAGTGTATTAAGAAAAGGCCTGCAAATCCTGAAATATTTATCATTGGCATTTCACAGTGGCTGATCTGTGGGCTAGCAAGTGAATGAGACTATTGACACCCATTCACAACCGCTGGTGGAGCCCTGTGATGTGGTGAGCGCAGTGCCTGGCACACAGTTCACCCAAGCCAGCCTTGGCGACCAGTACTATGGTGGGCAGGCCCTGAGGAGCGGACACTGGGCAGCAGCCACAGCCCTGCTACCACAGCACAGGTGTTCACGGAGCAGGGAGTAGTTAGGGAAAGGTCAAGGAATGAGAAAAGAGAAACTAAGGTGGGTGGCAACTTGGTGTTTACTCTGTTCTAAAGAAAACCACCCTGGGGGAATGTTTATGTAACTTTCTTCTCTCTACCAGAGAAAATGATCCAGGAACACGTTCAATTTGTGGTTTGTCAGTATTTCACTCCTAGTTCCAGGATCTTCCCCAGGGGATGTGGTGGAGGTTTGAGACATTCAGGGCGGGGATTTTACTTTCAGTTACAGACTATCTTGAAGGCAAATAGAAAGTTTTGTTTCATCTGTTTGTCCTGCACACATTTGTCTGCGTGTGAGCATGAATCATCAGGCTCCTCCCTAAGCATTTGTAACCGGAGCTGAGAAAGAACTGGATTAACACTAGAGGTAGGCAGGGAAAAGAGCGCATTGCTAAGAGTGTTGTAGTGGGCAGAAAGACAGCCCCTAACCCTAACTGGTATCAGATACTAATGCCTGCAGCCTGCAACCTGTAGATGTAACCTTACCTTGGCAGAGAGTTTTTGCAGATGTGTTTACAGTAAGAATTTCGAGATGACGAAATTCTGAGCAGGCCCCAAATCCCTCCACAAGCATCTCTGTAAGGGAGAAGCAGAAGGCGATTTCACAGACAGGCAAAGAGAAGTGGGTATGAAGATGGAACAGAGGGAGGTTTGAAGACCCTGGCCTGAGGCCGCCAGGCACATGGGCAGCCAGCAGAAGCTGGAAGAGGCGGAGAACAGATTCTCTCCTGGTTTCAGACTCCTGGCCTCCAGAACTGCAAGAGAATGAATTGGCATGGTTTTAAACCACTGTATTTGTAGTAATTTGTTACAGTAGCCTAAGGAAACTAGTACAGATGCGATCATCAGATGAGTAGGATGTGCATTACATCCTTACCTTTGCACTCTGATGTATGACAAAGAAAGAGAGAGAGGGAGAAGCAACAGAACCCTTGAACTTTGTTGTTATCCATGCCAATAGGGACAGATGGGAAATAGTGCAAATTACAGAACTGGGGCTGAGAGAGAAGCTGCTGGAGGGAGAATGGCAAGGAGATGATGGCTGGAGAGGGCAGGAAGACACCAATCTTTAGATAACCAGGCAGAGATACGTGGCTCTGCTGCCCCCCGTCTCTGCGTTACTTTTGTTCACAGCATGTCCCACCTACCATCTATACTGATTTATTTTCTGTTTCTCCCTACATGAATGTAAACTTTATAAAAATGGAGATTTTTGTCTATTATATTCACGGTTTCCCTGCTGCTGAAAACAGTGCCTGGAACATAGTAGATGCTCAGTAAAAAATGAGCAACACATAATGAAATCAAATACATAATGCCCAAGTGAAATCCAGGGGGGTAGAGTTCTGGATTAACTGTAAGCTTACAGTGGGATCCCAGATAAATACTGGGAATAAGTGTGGTGCCCAGACAGCTGCCTGTCTGAGAACAGATGAAAAACAGAAGAGGCTCGGCGCCTGTGGCTCAAGCGGCTAAGGCGCCAGCCACATACACCTAAGGTGACAGGTTCGAATCCCCAGCCCAGGCCCGCCAAACAACAATGATGGCTGCAACCAAAAAATGGCCAGGCGTTGTGGTGGGCGCCTGT
>NW_003852423.1:11563517-11564724 GCF_000181295.1 Otolemur garnettii
AAAAAAAAAAAAAAAAGAAAAGAAAAGAAAAACAGAAGAATGAGAGCCTTCAGGAACTTTTTATTTTACTTTATTTTTTATTTTATTATTTTATTTCTTTTTATTTTTGAGACAGGGTCTCTCTCTCTGTCACCTGGGCAACAGTGCTGTGGCCCAGTCATTGCTCACTGCAACTTCAAAATCCTGGGCTCAAATGATCCTCCTACCTCAGCCTTCAGAGTAGCTGGGAATACAGGAGCACACCACCACATCTGACTAATTTCTTTATTTTTTGTAAAAACAGGGATCTCACTATCACCCAGATCTCCTATTCCTGGTCTCAAGTAATCTTCCCGCCTTGGCCTCCTAAAGTGCTAAGATTACTGGCATGAGGCACTGCACCTGGCCAGAAAGTACTTCTAATTGCTTTTGTTAAATTTACTTGATTGAAAACCAAAACAACAGTTGATAAAGAGCTAGTGTAAGTTTAATAATGTTTTTTAATAAACTCATATTTTTATTAACCACAACATATTTACCTTTTAAAATGGTCATACCTGTAGAGAAGAGATAAATAATTTTGATATGTTGCATTTGTTCTGAATATAAATAATTCTTCAAACACAGATAATAATCTTGAGCCCTTAAGAGTTCATGGCCCAAAGGTCCAAAGGCACAAGCCAACCCAACCCAGGACACTAGTGTGCAAAGGCATTCTGTGATGAGCCCAGGGTTCTACATCATAATAGTATCTAAGACAGGCCCAAACGTAGGACTTTTGTTTTCTGAATCCCATCCTGGTGCTATTTTAGTGGCCACAGATATCTAGACTTCCTGCAGGTGTTCTCCTAGGCAATCTGGTTCTTGCTCATAGATCTGAATCTGGCTAAAGAAGGAGGCTTATCATGACCACCATGCTTCTGACGAGGACGCAGGGAGTTGAGACATGTGTGGGCTCTGGACCAGCTTCATGGGCATGGAGCCTGTGCAGAGCCCTGCTCTTAGAAAGACTGGGCGTGGCTCGGCGCCTGTGGCTCAAGTGTCTAAGGTGCCAGCCACATACACCTGAGCTGGCGGGTTTGAATCTAGCCCAGGCCTGCCAAACAACAATGACGGCTGCAACCAAAAAATAGCCAGGCATTGTGGCGAGTGCCTGTAGTCCCAGCTACTTGGGAGGCTGAGGCAGGAGAATCACTTAAGCCCAGGAGTTGGAGGTTGCTGTGAGCTG
>NW_003852423.1:11564809-11573435 GCF_000181295.1 Otolemur garnettii
AGAAAGAAAGAAAGAAAGAAAGAAAGAAAGAAAGAAAGAAAGAAAGAAAGAAGAGACTGGGTTTGATTTAATGCTCTTCTGTCACTTTCTTAAAGTTCGTAATAATTCTCCAAAAAGTGACATACGTTTTTGTTTTCCCCAGGACCCTGCAAATTCTGTAGCTGGTCCCATGTAGGCAAGATGACTTGGATCTAGCTTTCTTTTGTTTCTAGTTTGCTTCTGCTCTCCTTCTGGGGGCACAGCCTTCATCATTGCTCCCCGGGATCAGCCCAAGATGAGGACATGCAGTATACAGGGGTCATTACAAAAGTTTTGAGATACACAAAAATCAAGAAATGTAAAATCTACATGGATAGAAACAAATGCTCCCTGCAACACTGCTAAGGCGAGCAAGTTGGAACTTGCACAGGTGAATCAGAAAGGATGCTGTCAACTGTGTTTATTGGAAGTAAAATCATTATTTTACATTATTTTACAGACCCTAACAGTCTGTCTCAAAACTTTCATAGTGACCCATGTACCAAAGCTGGGACTGGGGTGAGGCAATGAAGGGGCCCAGGGCACCGAAGTTAGTGGGGCCCTCTCACTCTCAGGGGTGTGCACATGCAGGGGTGTGCTTCTCACTTGCCTCTCCCTGGTCCCACCCTGCAGACATCTGCATAGACATACTCTGCTTTCTTTGCCTCCGTGTGGGCCTCTACGGTCATTGAATTTTCATCAGCCAGATCGGGTGGCATGCAGAAACCCACCCTGTTAACTTTTTCTTAGATTTTTCTGAAAGTGTTCTTTATTTGTGCTGTCTTTGTTGGAGGAGAATTACATTTCCCCATTCTCTGCGAGACTCGCTATGGTTGGCTGGGGCAAGCTCTACTGTGTAAATGTAATTTGATATAAAGCTGAATTGTCAATAGCATGAAACATTTTATAGGAAGCATGAAAGAGTAGATGGCCCTGGTGGTCAGATTCATTGTGTCTGGGAGCGCAGGAGCAGTGTAGCATGGTAGCAAGGAAGAAAGGCTTGCTTAACATCCTGAATCCGCTGCTAATCCTCTGTATGACCCCAGGCAACACTCTGTACCTTCTTAGCCTCAGTTTCCTCACCCATAAAAATAGAGCTGTCTCTATCCCATGTGATTTTTTTTTTTTTTTTTGTGACAGAGTCTCGCTATGTCACCCTCAGTAGAACACTGTGTGGCGTCATAGCTCACAGCAACCTCAAACTCTTGGGCTTAAGT
Organism: Otolemur garnettii; assembly: GCF_000181295.1. NCBI lineage: Eukaryota > Metazoa > Chordata > Mammalia > Primates > Galagidae > Otolemur > Otolemur garnettii. The sequence goes on from NW_003852423.1 coordinate 11,566,045, forward strand.
GATTCTCTTGCCTCAGCCTCCCAGTAACTGGGACTATAGGCGACCACCACAATGCCTGGCTACTTTTTGTTGCAGTTGTCATGGTTGTTTTAGCAGGCCCAGGGGATGGATTCGAACCCATCAGCCTCAGTGTATGTGGCTGGCACTGTAGCCACTGTGCTATGGGCGCTGAGCCCATCCCACATGATTTTTGAGGGGCTGAAGAATGAAATGTGTCTGAATTCGTTTTGCAAACTGTGAAATCCTAACTGGTGACAGACACTGTTTATTCAATTTTGGGAGGGGAATTTTTCTGTAAGATGGGTCCATCCTAAATTTCCACCTGCCCTCTGCCAAGATTAGGGATAAATCCCACGACATCGCACAACATGGGTTAGGCCTTAGAATAGGCTTTAGGGAGGAAAAGAAGAAACTGATAAAGTCGGGGTTGGCCTGATGAGAGGAGGTAAAAAGGCAGGCTGAGGCCAATGTACTCTGCTGAGTGGATTTGTGGGAGGGACACCTTGGGGAGGGCCACACCCTCCCCCAACCCCATCCTCATAATCTCCCTTTTATTAGGGCGAGTAGAAGAGCAATTTTGTCGGTGGGGAGATAATCAAACTGCTTTGTCTCCAGGAAGCCTGGACTTGGGCGCTGGCTGTTCACAAGAATTATCTGGGAATGCAAACCCTCAGCTCTTGGGGGACCTTGGGACTCAAGATGTTACCCTGGGGAGGAGATAATTTGTCCCGTGGAAAGAGGAGCTTGGGCATAGCCTCCTCAGCTGTGAGAGAGAGTTAGACTCCATCCTGCAGCTCTTCCACCTGATAATCTAAGGCAGACACGTAGGGCCATAGTCAGACACTCTCTCTCCTACCACAGAAGCACTGTTACATTTTGGAAACAGGAGCCATCTGTACTAACCCCAATGTTAAAACCGAACTAGGTCATGCCAGGGTTTATTGGTGGCTGGTCTAGATTTGACAGAGAGATCAAGGTCTACTCAGGCTAAATCCAAATCCACCCATTAATGACCTAAAATAAGAGGATTTTCTTTTCAAAGATTCACTTGATCCTTTGGCCTAAAATTCAGTTACAGCAGATTCCTCAGGCCAGCTTTGTACCTGCTTTTCCATGCTTGCTATTGAAAGCTTGTGCATTCCCCTTATGCTGCCCACCCCTTCCTCCAGACATGGAGCCCCTCTGCTCCCTGCCGTGATATCTCCACCTGAGATTAGCGCCTCAGTAGGTGTGAAGTCCAGGTGTGGGAACAGGGTATGGGGAAAATACAGAAATAGACAGATCATAATAGCACAATAGGAATTTTGCACAAAATGCTCTGGAAGCCTAGTGGTGAAGCAATTAATTTTATCAGGAACACTTCAAGAAGGAGCTACTTGAACTGTATTATAAAGGATAAGTAAAATATTTTTAGAACAAAAAAAGGTGAGACTGTCAGGTTAAGAACACAGAAGCAGAGATGTGGGCCTTCGGATAAGACAACGTGAGTGAGTTATTTACAACAGGGGGCAGCACATCCTAGGTGCTCAGTGAATATATTAGTCTTAGTAATTATTGTCATCACATCATCAAGGAAATTCCAACACCTGGTGTGGCTAGAATACCAGGAGGGCAGGTCTGGAAATGAAGATGAAGATGCAGTTGGAGATTTTTGTATATGAAGGGCCTTGAATGCTAATGGGGTTTGATTTTTTTATTTGCATCACATGTTAGCCAACTAGTTCACAATCATGACTGTGATTTTTGCCCAATATTGTCCTCTTCTGATGACCCGGCCACATAAAGCTCCTGCCCCCAAATGACACTATCACGGCTTCCCTTTCACTGGCAAAAAAGTTTACATGGCCGCCCCTAACTTCAAGTGGAACAGGACATGCAGTCCTAACACTATGGTGACTACCGTGGTCAGACGACTATGTATATTTGTTGGAACTCATAGATGCGTGTGCTTAAAATCAACAAATTTTGTTGTATCAAAATTATACACCAACAATTCTTTTTTTTAAGTTTCAGATTAATATGGGGGTACAGACAATTAGGATATAATGTTTGCACTTGTTAGGTCTCTGTTGTGGTTGTGTCTTGCACCTAGGAGGTGTGCCATATACCCTTACATTGTGCCCATTAGGTGGGAGTATACCAAGCCCCCTCCATCCTCCTCTCTATCCCCTCCCCCCAACTTGAACTGAATTGAGTTTTTCTCTCATGTGGGCATATACATCAACAATTCTGACTTTGAAAAACACTTCAGTGCATTTTTTAAACCACTAGCTTTTCAATATTATTAAAATCATAATTCAAACAGCCACTTAAAATATAATTTGATTTCTAAAAGTTAATTTTATGGATCCTTTTAGAGACATCATAACCTGTGGTGTGCTGTAATGCCGCTAAGTTTAACCACCAACATGTTTTCCCATGGTGGGGCAGGAAGTGGGATGAGTGGGGGAAGGGATCCTGATAAGAAGCATTGACCTATGTCCATGGTGTAAATTCTCCCACTATGGCTGATCTCAAGCTACCAATGTGATATTACTGAATCAAGCTAGGAAGAAATGCACACTTTATAAACCACACACCAGTAAAGATGTGGTATAATTTGACATTATTATAAGCAACAAGGTGATGACTATCCTCATGATGTCCAAAGATCTCCTTGTACAAATCCCCAATTTGCTGGTAATGGGATTAATAATAATAGTACCAATCAGATCCTATAGCTTTGAAAAATAATCTGGTAGAATTATAGATTTACAGCTAGACAAAGTCATAGAGATCATCTAGTTACTGCACAGTTGAGCCAAACTGACACCCAGAAAGGCAAAAGATGTGACTAAAGTCATCAGCTGCCACCCAGGAAACAGAACTGGGAACAGCACCCAGGCTTCCTGACTTTCTATTTAATGTCTGTGTGTGGCTCTCCCCACCACTGCAGGAACTGTGGGATTCCAGTTTTTGAATGGGTGCATTGTTCCTAGCTCACTTTCAGATATCCATCTTACAAGTATTATTTTAAAAGGTCAAACATTCAGCTAAGCCATGCCTGTGGTGACTAAGTGGCAGGCACCCCAGCTTGGGGAGGGGAGTCAGGTGCTACTTGATAGCTATCAGACCCAAACAATGCATTTTGCTCTGAAGAGAACAGAGGATAACCCAACACCTTGTTGAGGACTGTGGTTTACCCCCAGCCCACTTTAGAGCCTGCTTTCCTGGGCTCCCCTGGCACAACCCCCACTCCCCACTCACTAATGCTAATTCCAGCAGCGGCCATGTGCTCAGAGCAAGACCACTAAGCATTTTCCAATCTCAACCAAACTTCCGTGTAGCTAAAAAGAGTCCTTGAGAGGATGAGTTCATTCTGCAGGGCTGAGTGTAAAGTTAAAAACCAATAATAATAACAACTCTGTCAACATAATGACTATTTGGAGGGCAAGCCCAAATATGTCTCAAACTTGTGTGACTCTGTCTGGTTGTCCATTTTTAATGCCTTTTCCTTCTTTCTCAATCTACAAATTCTTGTTCTTCCTTCAAGGCTCAACTCAAGGCCAATTCTTTGAAGATTTTTCTGACCTTGACCTTGGAGTACCTCCCATTTGCTCCTCTGAATTTATTACATCTCCTCTGCCCCTGGAACACTTTGAACCTGCTTTTACTACTGCTCGCGTCACAGAGCGTTTTGTGATTATTTGTTCAGATGTCTGTCTCCTCAGTAGACCAAATAGTGCCTGGCCTGGCCCAGCCCATGGTAAAGAGGTGGGAGAGAGAGACAGAGAGCAAGAGACAGAGAAAGAGAGAGAATGAAAGGAAAAGGAGAACAGGAATAGAAAGAGAGGACAGACCATTCTGGACTGAGAACAAACTTTCTGGGAAGAGTGAAGTTCCTCTGTGCCCACTCATGCCCCGCATTCCAGGGTGAAAGTGCCAGGCTGCCAGTCCACGAACATCACCAGGGAATATCTGTTTACAGTGCGGGTTGGATTCCTGCCTCCCTATCCCTTCTGCATTCTGAGTTCCGAATCAGAAGTCTGTGTTGTTACAGGTACTCCAGATGATTCAGGTGGTCCGCGCACACTTTTGAGAGGCACTGGCCGGAGGGCTCCAGGGATGCAGGTGAGGTGGGCACTAGGCAGGTGTGGACCGAAGCCCATGTAGCTGCCTCCATGAAAACGCAGGGAGTTGGCAGGTCCTGAGGTGCCACCCTTCACATCCCTCATGAGAGGCCCAGATTCCCACCCGTTTTGCTCAGGCGAGTACACAGAGCTCACTGGTTATGTCTCCTTTCCCAGAATATTTGACAAATTTTTGGCCCCTTAAGGGAGGCATGTCCTGTACTCTTTCAGTTCTAGTCTTTTGTCTGATCCCTTTGGGCTATAGAATAGCTATGTAGGGTTTGCACTGGCCATGTCTGTGGATCGAGGATGTGGCCTAGGCTCAAAGACCTCCCCGAGGTGATGGGCACAGCCAACACCCACAATCAGAGCAGGTCTTGGCTCCCCTCTGGCCTCCTCAGGCCTTCAGGCTGTCCACCTTGTGCTGGCCTCAGTGACAGCACTGTGTCCTTTAATCACACCACCCACACCCTTGAAACTGCCACACACAGCAGGGAGCGTCTCCCCTGTCCTCCCAGCTGAGTGATCACAGGGTTGTAACCTTCCCCACAAGGTCGTCACCCCTGGAGTCTTCTCAAAGCTCTCCATGCCTCTGCGCTGAAGGCTTTCAGAACAAAACTCTGGAAACCATCTGACAAGTACCTGTCACCCTCACTCACAGAACAAAGTGTGTTTGCATCCCAGAAAATGATCGTTTGATATTCCTGCTCATTAAGTTACTATAATTGTACCCACATGGGGTGCGATTGATTTCAATTTCACTCTGAGGTTGCTCCAGGTTACAATGGTGAGTCTCTAGTCTTGGAGAACTTCTATTTAGCATTTAAATGAGTACCAGGAGGGAAACACAGAAGTAATTATGAGGAGAAACCACGTGTTGAAGGGGCACCTTTGAAGTGCTTGGGCGCCCTGACACGGCGGTGCACGGTTTCGATTCAGTACGTGGGAAGTCAGCTGGATCGCCCTGGGAGCAAGACGCCCTGACATTGATGAATTGTGTGGTTATACTGGGGCGGGGGAACTTCCACACATTGCTGGAATTATTTTAATGCAATGCTTGCCCGTGACTTGGTAGCCTCTGTTTATGAATTAGCGCATATTTTTAAATTGTTACCCATTACTCTACCTCCAGTTTACAAATACACATTAGTAATGCTACAATTTCAATTGCCCACTCATTTTGTTAAAAACTATTTAGTGCATTATGGTTATAGATTATGTTAAATGTTTGTTTGGAGTCTATGCCCCTATTGTTAGGTGTCACAAAAGGCAATGATATATATTTTCACCCCTGCTTAATTTCAAACTTTCCCTTTGGAATGCAGATACAATGAGTTGTTTTCACAGGCAGGATTAGGGCATGATTAGTCTATTTGACTCTCTAAACCAGTGGTTCTCAACCTTCCTAATGCCGCGACCCTTTAAGACAGTTCCTGTGGGTCGCAACCCACAGGTTAAGAACTGCTGCTCTAAACTATGAGGCAAGTTATAAAACCAGTAATTGGTTTTCTAAGGGAATGCCCCAGTGGTCCTCTGTGTCAGCAGCATGCACACACACATGCACACACACGTGAGCACGTACACACTACACATACAGGTAGATGCAGAATTCTGATGTTAACTGCCCCACCTCTGTCATCTCATGGTTCCGCTATTACATAATCATCTGGTTACTAGTCTCATCCCTACCCCAGACTTTTTGCTTCTCAAGGGCATCTGTATTCCTAGTGCCTGGAGTTAATGTTTGTTGAACATTTAAAGATGGAAAGTTCTTGTTTTGTAAGTGAGGAAACCGAAGCCCCAAAACATCAGATGACTTGGCCAAGATCACAGCCTTCAGGACAACAAGTGTATGTGTCACCAGCAGGAGACTGTTCAATCAAATCAGAATATTTATCAAATGTCCTCTATCAGAATTCCTCGTTTCCCACAATCACTCAGCCGTGTGAAAGAACGTGCTTTTAGCCCAGCAAATACACCAAAGAAGATAAGACGTTTGGCTTCACCTCCCCTTTTTGTCTATCTCATCTGCAAAATTCCTTTTGTAATGATCCAGCCGAGCGACCAAAGATCAGAACTCAGGAGCAGACAGATGCAATGGCCAGAAGACAAAATTCAACCAGTTATAAGAAGAACTCTGCTGCCTTGAATTTGACAGTGATCCTTTCACAAAGAAGTCACTCCTGCTCTTGAATTAAGTTACAGTAAACTAGGAGAGACCAGCTCCTGCTTCCCTTTTAAGTAGTTTCAGGTTTTCTCAGAAATCTTTTGGTCTTCTGTCCCCCTAGCGAAATATCTTGCCAGGAACTGGGTGGGTCAGGGGTCAGATTCTCCCCCTCTGAAGGCTCGGAAAGGCTTAGGTTTACAGTTTACTTTTTTTTTTTTTTTTAATTCTTAAATGTCTTTCCAAAGCCTTGTAGGTTTATTAGAAGAATTGTCATGTTTCTTCCCTCCTGTGTTTTTATCCTCACTTCTTTCTCATGTGCCAATAATTCTCTTACTCTCACTATACTTCCCCCTCCCCTGGTTTCCCGTGTCATTTGGAATTTTCTCTTTCTTTTTCTGTTCAAAGAGGGATGGAGCTGTGGAGAAATCAGGGCAAGGTCATGCTGGTTAGTCCTTCTCCCCTGCACGGGTGAGACTTTTGACCCTTCCTGCAGGTTTCATGACATGGGACCTGGAGGGTCAGACTAGAGGCCCCAGCTGCCTCGGGGCATAGGGCAATGTCCTCCTCCCTGTGCAGTGTAGGAGGGAACAAAGGATTCCTTTCTGAGGTCGAGCAGCACTGCCAGGAGCTGACCCAGCCTCAGGGAGCGGCCCAAGCAGTAGGTGGGGGCCTCTGCCCGGGCAGCCACTTTCACTCTAGGCCAGGTGTGACTCTGCCTGCAGCCCCCGACATGCCAGGCTCGGATATCTCGAAAACCCAAGACTACCTCCAGCAACCCACAGAGATAGGAGGAGCCTTAGAAACGTGCCTGTCTTCACCAGGCAGCCAATGAGGCAGCAGCAAGAAGAGGCGGAGGAGGAGCAGGAAGAGGAGGGGCGGGGCGGCCACCAAGACCACTGAACACAATGGGCAAGTCAGAGGTCCACAGCTGTCCTCCTCCTCCTCCTCGTGCCACAAAGTCAAGTCAGGCGCAGCTGCCCCTTTCCAAACCAGAGGCCACAAGCGCACTGTGACCTTAGCTTTTTTTTTTTTTTTTTTTTTTGAGACAGAGCCTCAAGCTGTAGCCCTGGGTAGAGTGCTATGGCATCACATCTCACAGCAACCTCCAACTCCTG
>NW_003852423.1:11573931-11649567 GCF_000181295.1 Otolemur garnettii
AAAAAGGTTTAGATTAGTTTCATAATAGGGGTGTGTACATTGGATACTTTTTCTTCCATTCCTGTGATACTTTGCTAAGAAGAACATTTTCCAACTCCATCCATGTGAACATGAAGGACGCAAAGTCTCCATCGCGACCTTAGTTTTTAAAGTCAATTTCCCTTAGCACTTGAGCCTTGGAATCTTGGGTCTGTAAAAAATGTTGATGCCTGGTTTCACCCCAAGACATTCTGATGTAATTAGTACCGAGTGCCCAGTAGACATCTGGATCCTTAAAACTCCCTAGGCAATTCTAATGTGCAGCAAAGTTTGAGAATCACTGCATTATGGGCCATTTAATTCCTAGGGCCACACCCCACCTACACTCAGAATAGATTTTGGCAGCAGGCTCCACTTCCTGAGGTTGGCGGGAGGACTCATCTCCCTTTTGAAAATTCAGATCCATCCAGTATTTACTGAGCACCTGTTACGTGCCATGCCCTGTGCTGGTGCCTGGCAGTGTTTAGCCCAGCCCAGGGCTTCTCAGAGAGCAGCCTTCTAAAGGCAAAGTGCTGTCTTGTGGTTTAAGTGCAAACTGTCCCGGCTCTTCTCTGCTTCCAAGATGCTCCTCAGACAAAGGGTGCGTCACAGGTACTGAGAGAGGATGGTTTTAAGAGGCCAGAGGTCATGAGGGGAGTGTTGGGACAGGGAGAGGTATAAGGGGCTCCTCCAAATCACACTAAGCTAATCTATGTGTACAAAATTTGGAGCAGCCTATTTCACGTTCGAAAAGTGCCAAAGTCACGGAAAGGTTAAAGACATGGGCTCACAAGCCAGACCAATTTTAGTCTCAAAAGCCAGTCTGTCACTTAATCAACTGTGGGACTGAGCAAATTATTTATTCTCCCTATCTTCCTGAGCCTCAGTTTCCCCATTTCTGGTGCCTATTTCGCAGAATTGTTTGCAGGATAAAATGAAGTAATGTGTGTAAACTGCAAAGCATGACGTCTCCACAAGTGTAATCTTTTATTATCATCATCTTACCATCCTTATAGCACACAGTTTAGGAATAAACGTTGACATTGGTCATCAGCTTTTCTGCCGTATGAACAGACACATTTGTGCCTGTTTCTGTAATCCCTGTGTGTTCACTCTGCCTTGCCTTAGCCCTGTGGTCCTCAACCCCCCTGGTCCATGGCCTGCAAGGAACTGGGCCACACAGCAGGTGCTGAGAGCTGGTGAATGAGCAAAGCTTCATCTACATTCACAGCTGCTCCCCATGGCCCATGTCACCCTGAGCTCCACCTCCTGTCAGATGGGTGGTGGCGTTAGATTCTCAGAGGAGTGTGAACCCTACTGCAAACTGTGCATGGGCAGGATCTAGGCTGTGAGATCCTCACGTGAACCTAGTGCCTTATGATCTGAGGTGGATGGGTTACACGCTTGAATTATCCAGAAACCACCCCCCCAATCCCATCCCCCTAAAAAACATCTTCCATGAAACTGGTCCCTGGCACCAAAAAAGTTGAAGACTGCTGCCTCAGATGTTTTGCCTAATTAGTAGCAGTGATTCTTTTAATTGGTATGTTTATTTTCAACATAAAGTGAAATCTCCAAATTCTGGTCTTTAGCTCCGCCCAGCCACATTGAGGATTCATAGCTGACTGAGCCTGTTGTCTTCTAGGGGTGGGGAGCACTGGAAAATTTCACTTTGACCAGAATTTCTCAAAAATGTCAAGTTTGTAAGATGCTTTTGTTTTTCTCCCTTTTGTATTTCAGGTCTATGGGTAACAATCTGAAGCTCTGGGGTGATATAACTCCAAATGTCACAATTTGATTTTTCTTTTTTGAGGTCAAAAATGACTTATTTAAAATCATCCTGGCTTCAGGACATTTCATTAAAGCCCTGGTCATTCTTATGGTCCAAAACCTTTCCAGGTGTGGCTCAGGGCTGCAGGTGGCAGGGAGCAGAGCCTCGCCTTGACTCACAAGGGAGCAGAGACAAGGGAACTGGGATTCTGGAAACCTCCTTCCACGGCACCACTTTGTACAGTAGAATAAATGGTTATCCAAGTTATCCAAAGTGAAACCAGTAAGTAGCGTAGATTTCATCTACCCTACATGAGACCTTGGAGATTCTGGCCTCATGTAGGGTAGCTAAAATCTCTCTATATATACATTCCTGGCCAAAGTAATAAATTGTCAGGGAAACACCACGTTTTAAGCAGCTTATCAAGCATATATTTCCTAGGAGCTTAGCCTTAGTTTACTCTTTAACTTTTTTTTTTCAATCAGAAATGTTTATCAAATTCTACCCAACCGGGTAGAATGCTAATGACAGATACAGTGATAAGTAAGACAGACAGAGCTGTAGAGAACTGAGGGTCAAACGGAGCCAAAGAGAAACAATTCTCTAGAGAGTGGTTTGTCATAAGAAGCCCAGCAGAGAGCTCTTCCTGGGGAAAGCTGTGGGCGATGCAGGGGAGGTTGGAAGGATGGTGAGTAAGTGGAGTGAACAAAGAGGGATGTGGCAGATGACATGGAGTGTGCTCTGGGGAGACACACTCACAGTTGTGCCCCAGCTTTCTGGGGTTTCACTCACACACAGGAAGTCCTCTCGTCATATCATCCCTAGGTTCTCGCAAACTAGGACTTTAAGCAAAATGACATATAGTCGGTCCTCAAAAAAATGTCATGTCCATCAAAGTTGTCCGATTACTTACAGAGGGTACCAAGAAAAGGGACACACATTTTAAGAAAGGAAAAAACTACATTAAAATGTAACACTCAAGTCACATTTGGCTTCTGCAGTCGCAATAGGTGCTCAAGCACGACTTGTATGCATCTTTCCCTATCAGTATATATTGAATATTACAACTTTAATACAGTTTCTTCCTTCCTTAAAATACGTTTACTTTTTTGGCACCCTCTATATTTTAAGTGTAGACTTTCCTATACATATGTAAATTCAGAATTTAAGCTGTGTACTGAGCAAATGTCTTACTTATTTTCGGGGAATAAAGGTTTATATTCTCAGGAAAATGCCACGGATGGAGATTAGCCAAAGACAGAAAAGCAGGCCTAGAGGAAGAGCCCTTCTTTTTTCATGTACAAAACATCCCTGGGTTTTAAAAACTTCTCCAAGTCTGGGAACTACCTTAGGTGAGAACAGGAACTGGATCTTATTTCCCTTTGGATGCTCAGGGGGTAGCACAGAACCTTACATCTAGGAGTTGTTCACGTAAGGTTAGCTGATTGTTTAATTGATTGTTGGCTAATTGCAGGATGAATGGATGGGTGGAAGGAAGGAAGGATGAGTAGTTAGATATATGGTTGGCTGGTAGACTGGCTAGCTGGATAGATGAATGGGAAGTGGGTGGGACAGATGAATGGTAGGTGTGTGGATGGATGGATGGGAGAGAATATAAAGTGTTTACATCAGTGTCTGATACTTGTGCATATGTTGTAACTGGATATTTCTGTTGTGCTACAGCATCAGATTACCTTATCTTGCATACATACTGAAACATTTGTGTCCACAGCATCCTATTCATTTAACCTATTTTAGTACATACTTGGAACAGTGTTTTTCTCACATAGAAAAACTGTACTCATTGTTTCAGATATGTTTTGTTTGTTCAGAGAAACAGAAATACAAAAAATGCATTCTGTGTAAAACATGCTGCCCTCTATGATACTGCTGAACACTGATCTTAGCGGCTAGGGCGCCAGCCATGTACACCGCAGCTGGTGGGTTCAAGCCCAGCCTGGGCCTGCCAAACGACAATGACAACTAGAACCAAAAAATAGCTGGGAGTTGTGGCAGGCCCCTGTAGTCCCAACTACTTGGAAGGCTGAGGCAAGAGAATCACTTAAGCCTAAGAGTTGGAAGTTGCTGTGAGCTGTAACACCAAGGCACTCTAGGTACTCTACCAAGGGCAACATAATGAGACTCTGTCTCAAAAGAAAAAAAAAAAGACATTAGCTTTGGGTACCATAAGAGGCTTCCACAGGCCCTGTCACCAAAACCTGCTTTGGATACCATTGCTGAATAATGAACCACCTCAAAACCCAGCAGTGTGTCTAATATCCATTGTATTATGCTTACAGATTCTATGGGTCAGAAATTAGGACAGGGCACAGTGGGGGCGGCTTGCCTCTGCTTCATGCTATCTAGAGAGACTCAAAAGTTTGCAGTAAACTCAGCAGCTCGGGACTAGAATCTTTCACAAGTCTGGCACCTGAGCTGGGGTGACTTGCACACTGAACTCAGCTGGACGGTCAATCAGAGTGCTACGTGAGGCCTCTCCATGCAGCCTGTGCTTCTGCCACACATGTGGCCTTGGGATGGTTGAACTTCTGACGTGACAGCTCATGGCTTCAGTGCAAGGGTTCCAGTGAACGAGGCAGAAGCTTCATTGCCTTTTATGACCCACTCTCAAAAGTCACGCAGAATCTCCCGCATCAGAGTCTGTTAGTTGAATTCATTACAAGTATGTCCAGATTCCCGAGGAAAGGACACACCCCCCTTATTTTCACAGGAGGGATTTAAAAGAGTTTTACAGCCATCTTTAAAGCCCAAGCACCCCTAGTTCTTAGAAACTGAACCCTAGAATCCCAACAGAAGGTCATCTCACTTTAACTCATTTCGTCACCTTTGAGCCTCTCTTTCGTTGATACATATCATTTGCTTTTTGTGAGGGAAGACTCAGAGCCTCAGCTTCCCATCACGCCTGGAGTATGCTCCCAATCCAGTACCGAGAAAACTCTCCCCTCCCTCCCTGAGTTCAGTGCTCCTCCTAAACCATGCCAGTTTTGAGGGAGGACCCTCTGGCACCATCCCAGCCAGTGGCAGGCCAGGGAGCCTTCCCAGTGCAGCAACAGAGCCTGTGTGAGGAAACCAGGGCACAGCAGTTGTGCAGATGGCAGCCTGCAGCGGGCAGGCACACCACGGCAGCGGTGACGCCTCCAGGCTGCCAGCCACCCCACACAAGCACTCCTTCTCCTTAGGATCTTGGCAGGTGGCTTTTGTGTTTTGTCAGAGTGCAACAGTTTTCTGGCAGGGTTCAGGGCAAAGGGTCAAAGGGCAGTTTCCCGCAGATTCCAATTGTTGGCATATCATTCAGGGCTGAAGGACTTCTTTAAGAGACTATTTCTTATCCCTGGAGTTGGCAGGGGGTAAAGGGGAGCTTTGGAAAATAATGTGGGTAGATTTCAGAACCTTAGGTCAGAGCCTAGAGATCTTGGGATTTCAGACTCACTGGCACCAGGGAGCCAAAGGCGTCATAATGTGGAATGCTAAGATTCAGAAGACGCCCTGGACTTTGTCCGCAAGAAGACACCATAGCAACTCAGAGGGCCCCGTGAGAACCAGAGATGTGTCCTGGTTCTGCTGATGTACAAACCTGGGACTGAGTGCCCAGAGCTGGTGCTTCCTGCCCTGACTGCCTAGAAGTGACCTTCCTGAAGTGTCCTTCTTGCTGTCAACTCCGGCCAGTAATCCTGTGCTTACCTGGACTGGTGTCGCCTTGCCCACTGGCCCCAAATGGCTCACCACAGGGGAGAAAAAAAACATGTAATAACCATCCCCAGTCCTTACAGGGTCACCCAGAACCTGCCGGCAGAGCCAGCCCCAGTCTAATTATGTGTGCATTGTTCAGGAGACAGCAGGGCTGCCCGCTAAGCTTATTTAAAGAGTAATTATTAACAATAATCGTAGCTAAGCTTTATTGAGCCTTTATTGGTTTTAAACACTATAAACTATGTGTATCATCTGTTTTAATGGAGAGCAATCCTGAAGTTAAGTATCCAGTACAGTTTCCCAAACCCTGGTGCTGCTACCTACTCACCAGCCTCACAGAACAGTTGGGAAGACTCTGATCGTTCTACACACTGGTGTAAAGGGTAATTCCCTGAGCAAGGGCTATACATAGACTTTTCCAAATATATTTAGTCATAGAACACCTGGTGGTAACTGGCATTTTAAGAAACACTAATTTGAAACCTGAGTGGATGTTAACAGAAGTGGGTCGGCGCAAACATGCTCAGCAGTCTATGAGACGTCTAAGCGCCATTTGTCATGGTGGAGTTGGCGTGACTGAGTGACCGTCTTCGAAATGGTTATTGTTGATACACCCAGAATGGCCAGGTGATTCCTGAATGTAGCTGATGGTCTGTGCTTAGAAATGTGTCATCAGCTTCACAAGTCTCCAAAGAAGCCTGCTACATCACAGGAGCAAGATGCTCCATCTGCTTCCAACACCCAGTTAGATGTGCAGGGTGAGGAAGCCGAGAGTGAAGAGGCTGAGGACACAGAGATGTTCCCAGGCTGCCCCACTGTTATTTGTGACCCTCTCCAGGACTATGGGAGGCTCTTCCCTGCGTGCATTGCTGGAGCTCGCCTAGGACCAGTATCAGCTATAATCTAATCCTTTATTCCATTTCTGTAAATCAATATCCTCGAATAGACTTTTTTGCTTTTTTCCTTCTAATAACTTCGAAATGTTTCAGGACACAGCCTGTGTTTGTGGCATTTATGCATCTTTAGTACAATTTCATATCCATTCCACCAGATGCCTTCAATGAACTATCATTTGTAATTAAAATACTTCCAGCTTCTTCTTAGCTCTCTGGTGATTCTCATCCAATTGAAATGAATGTAGGTTTAGGAATTGTGTCGAGTCAGAAGGGAATACTTTTCCCCTATGATATGGAGTAAAGGCAGTCTTAGTTGACTCAAATGTCGATTCCTCCAAAGAGTAGACCTCACTTTGAAAACAATACCTGAATAATCACAAAAGTTACTCATGAAATTATATATGCATACACATATATAAAATGGTCCCCCACCTGGGCGAACAATATTCTATTTACAACCTAAATTGCACCTTTAATCCTGCATTGGGATCTGGTATGCCTAGTCACACCTCACATTTGAGGAAATGACCCACCAAGAGGTTAAATAACTTGGCACAAGGTCACCCATTTGGGAAGGGTTGAAGCAGGGGTTTTGACACACAGAGTTTAGCCCCAGATACTGTTCACTCCTATCAAGGAATTCTTGGCAAGCAAACGCTTTCACCATTTTTAGTGTTTAATTGCCATTTCTACAACCGTGAGTTTGATGAGCACACAGCATTTTTACCTGAAACAACACATGGCCAATTATAATACTAGAAACTCTTTAGGAGATGGCTGGAAACATTTAGTCATTAACAAGATAATTTCATATAGCCACATTTATTAGGGCTAAAAGAATGAAGCTAGAAAACTTTTGAGTTATTGAAAATGGAAGGTCTTTCATCTCAAATCATTACTGAAACATTACAAAAGCTAAATTCCTTCTAGCTATAACATACATCTTGAGATGTAATTTTTCTGGGTCTGGATAAATTTATTTGAAGAAAAATGTGTTGTATAAACACAATAATACGTGTTATTCTCTGATCCCCTGACTTTCCCAAACAATAATGGATAATGTGATTAAAGCAGCAGGATGCAGTACTTTTATTTTAAAACTTTTTAATTCTCTTGGCTTAAAGTGAAAAATCTCCTCAGGGATTTGACCTAAATCATGTTTTCACATGAAACAGTGATCTGTCTTGCATTTTGGAAAGATTTTTCTTTCTATGAACAGAGGCCATAGAACAGCATGGTTTCGGCCCCACAGTGTGAATCCTTCCTTAATACCTGCTAGATGAAGAGTTTTCACTTTCAATAATGTTACTTACCCACTTGTATTACACACCTGAGAGTTTCCATGCATATATTCTAGCTGTGAGCTCCCAACCACAAAGACTCTCAGACTTTAGATTTATTCAGTTTCTAGTGGGTATTGTTGTTGTCCGTTTATTTGTTTTTTGAGACAGACTCTCACTCTGTGCCCTGGGTAGAGTGCTGTGGCGTCATAGCTCACAGCAACCTCAAACTCTTGGGCTCAAGAGATCCTCTTTCCTCAGCCTCCCAAGTAGCTGGGACTACAGGTGCCTGCCACAACGCCTGGCTAGTTTTCTTAGCAAGATGAGGTCTTCCTCTTGCTCAGGCTGGTCTCGAACTCCCAAGCTTAAGCAATCCACCAGCCTCAGCCTCCCATGTGCCTGGCCCAGTTTCTAGTCTTGTTTGGAACCTACCTCCTTTTTCCCGCCGAGGTAAAGGCTTACAAATGCAAAGCAAAACTAAAGCAAACTGGGGGAAAATGTTTTTGTGTCTCGGTGACAAAATGGTTCTGTTTTTCCTCATTCTGATGATAAAGGTAACATCATTAAAGGAATTTTGAAGTGTAAAGAAAATATATACATTGGTCCATTTTCCTTGCAATGATTCCTATGTATTGAGATTTAAAAAAACATACCTATAAGCATAGTACAGTCATCATTGTATTCAGCTTTGTTCATTAAGCATAGTATCACCATGCTATTGTACACTCTTCACAAACATCATTGCTGCGTCACTCTTACTTTGCTATTTCCTAATATTAGGACATGCACAATATATATTCCATTTTCAATATTAGAAATAATGCTGCTATGACTTCCCTTCTGTATTTAGAATCATTTCCTCAGGATAGAGTCTTAGAAATTGATTTACTCAATCTTAAAGGATAATAACATTTTGAAATTCCTGCTACACAGGACCAAATTACTTTCTAAGATAATTTTAATAATGTACATTGGCAATTTCCTTCCTGTGCTGATATGCCTGTGTGTGTGTGTGTGCGTGTGTGTGTAGCTTGTTTAACGGATACAGTCTGAGAGAGCGTGGATATTGATCAGGCCTGTTGTTGCACAACAGAAAGGGCTTAGACCTTTAGTCCAAGGACCTGGCTTTTAGTCTCAGCTTTACAACTAACTAGCTGCGGGCATCTGGGCAAGTCACTAGGGGACTGGGCTAGACCAGACACATGCATTTAGGAGACTAGCCTAGACCAGACACCTGCATTTATTTATAAGCCTCTGTTAAGTGCTCCTCATGGTTTTTGGTACAAAAGAGATTAGAAAATGTGAATCAAGGGTTCTTTGTCAGGATATTATACCCAACTCTGGGGCAAATAGGTAGAGACAGAATCATGTGAAGTTTAACACTATGAACCCTGGAAGCAGCTGGTTCTGGGTTCAAATCCTACGTATCAGCTTTGCAAGCTTGAGTGGTAGAGCTCTGTTAGGTCAGTTTCCTCATATTCGAAATGGGAGTAATAATCCATAGCACTACTGTGCAGATTAAATGAGAATATGGTTAGTGTGCCTGGCACATTAATGGACTTAGTAATCATTAGGAGATAGTTTTCTATTTTGTTGCTTATAGGATTCTAATATGACTTGTGTTTTACATGGTAGGACCATGTGTGCAGAGGCATAACTTCACAAAAGAATATTATGTCTTCAAAGAGTCTTGGGTTCAGAGCATTGGAAATGCATGGGGGGGTGGAGGAGACACAGACCATCTCTCAGGTGCTATCCAGGGCTACTGCGGCCACTTCACAGAGATTGAGTGGACCCTTTCCCCAAAGTTTGGTTTGGTATTGACACTGATGATGCCACATGCTCACTAAACAAATGTGCAGAGTTTCAGTGTTTATATAATGAGATTTTCTTAGGGGTAGCAGGTCAGACCCTAAGCAAGTCCACGGAATGACTAGAGAGAGTCTGGAGGTGCAATCGTTTGGGGTTCTGTGATGGTTTAGAGGTGGAGGTGGGTGAGAGCTCTCATGCCGTCAGGGGCTTACATGGTTTGAACTCCCCCCTGGCACCAAGGGAGGGAGTACTCTGGCCTTCTTGTTGACTTGCAAGCTGTAAGCAAGTCAGACACCAAAAATCAAGTCAGACTCTTTAGTACATGGGTGATGGTTTTATCATGGGCAAGCGAAATCTCACTGGCTTTTTTTCTTCCTTAAAAGGAAGTGGGCTGTCTGGATCCCCCCAACCCCATCCTTTCCTCTGCCCCCTTTGCTCTCCAGCACTCCCCAGCACTGGCCCTGCCCTACTCTCCTCCCATTCTTAAAGCCCCTGAAAGCATGTCTTCCCCACTGCTCCTGGAGACTGCTCTGCCAAAGTAAACACTCGCTCATGTCCCTAACCCTACGGTCCTCCCTGCTCAGTGCCCGTCAGTCACACCTGACCTGTGAGCAGCACTGGCCACACTTGATCATCTTTCCACTTGACTTCCAGGACACCAAACTTTCCTGCTCTTTCTCGCACACAGGCTGGGTCCTTCTCACTTTCCTGACCTCTTCATGGCTGGAGTGTCTCAGGACCCCGTCCTGGGGCTCTGCTGTTCTCTAACTCCACTTACTCTCTTCCTCTAAAATCTAATTGCCAGTGATCATGCCCCAAAGGAGCGCTCCAGCACCCCTCTCTTCCTGGGACCCCAGGTGCCTGTGTCCAGCTGCTACTTGATGCTAACATGCACCACAGGATGGAGGCCGACCTTCTGCCCCACTCTCCCCGGGTTGTCTTCATTTCATTTACTGAAAACTTCAGCCACCTGGTTGGTCAGGCCCCCATCTGTGCCATTATCCTGGAATTCTCTTTTTCTCGTGTACTTCGCATCCAACCTATGAGCTAGTCCTACAGACTTTACCTTGAAACAATGCCCCGATTCTGACCACCCCAGCTACCTCCACTGTCCCCTCACTGGCCCAAGTGCTGACTTGTGTTTACCTAGATTCCTGCAATGGTTTTTAATTTGTCTCCCTGCTTACACCCTATGGTCCTCCACATAGCAAGAAGAGTAATGCTTTTGTAAAGTGATTCAGAACATGCCAGAGCTCTGATGAGAAGCCCTTGGTGGCCACTCACCCGCTCACATCACTGAGAGTAACAGTGGATGCCCCTCTCTCTTCCAAAAGATCCCAGGTTCCTCAATTCACCTGCCAGCACCACATTCTAGCACACTTGTTCTCTCCTATTTCTTGAACATGCCCAGCTTACTCCTACCTCATAGTCTTTGCATTTGCCCTTCCTAGAATGCTCTTCCTCTGGGTGTCAACCTCGCTCACCCCAGCACCCTCTGCCAGTGTTTCCTAAATGTCTCCTTCTTGGTGAGACTTTTCCTGGTGACCCTGATTTAAATGGCAGCCGCCCTCATCACTCCCTCTCCTGTGTTGTTCTCCCTTTGTTCTTCCTCGTAGCTCTCACCACTTTCTGAAATAATATCTACTGTCCTCGTTAGTTTTATTTATTGTCTGATCTTCAAGAGGTCAGAAACTTTTGTCAGTTGCTCACAGTCCTAGCCTGCTGGCCTGATACAGGGCCTGATTAGATAATAGTTGCCCAGTAAGTATTTGCTAAGAGAAGGAAAGAAGGAAGGGACAGAGAGGAGGAAGGAAGAAAGAGCTATATTTGCAGCATATCCAAGAACAATTTCACTGCATTAAAATAAAGGCGAAGTCAAATTGGATGTGGTTGTATCAGACTGGACTGTCTTCTTCTGGAATGCCATGCTCATTCACCAGCCTGACGGTAGTTTCTGTTTCCAGAGCAGGCAGTGACTATGTGAGGTGTCTGTGTCATCACACACGGTCTGACATTCCAGCCGGGAAGGGACACCAGGCCGTGTACTTAGTATAAGGTTGGTCTTCTCCACATACAAATATGAGGTCCAAACGTGGAGTTTGAAAATCTCAGGCACCACTATAAGCAAAGAGAAATAACCTCAGAGTCTATTAGAAAGGTGCAATCACCCATGTTTCAGCTCTGCTGAGCTCCTGAATATCCCCAGGAATGGCGGGGGCATTGTCATCATCACAGTTGGGAATGGCATCAGGGACTATTCAGTTTGGGTGATTGTTCACTGTAAAAATAGCCCAGGAGGGGGGACTGGAGATATTTCTATTTGTGAAACTTTGAAAAACTGTTTAATAGTTTTCTCTCTCATGTACAACATGGGATAGTTCACATGCAGAGAAACACATGATTAATTTGCTTTTTTCTAAAGGGCACCTTACTCCAACTGCTGACCAAAAACCCTGGTAGAAAAGAAGCCATAGGCTCTGTTTGATCAGCTCTGCAGTGCTGCTCTGCAAATTGCCATTGTGTAGTACAGCAAGAAAATGCAATTTGGCAAATGGTTGGCCTTTGGCAGAGATCTCTCCAGTTAAAATACTTAGCAACAGTGGCAGGGAGGGAGGATGAGTTAGGGAAAGAGACGTGGGACCCACTATGCAGTGAGGGGCCGTAAGCAAGAAATTGAGTGTCTTGACCTTTGTACCAGAACCCATATGTCAATCACTTGGGGTACCAATTTCTTTGGACAGAGGTCCAAAGGGATGCATTGAAAATACAAAGAAAAGGAGCTGAATCCCAAATAAGAGAAGAGAGTAACCTGGGGCAAGAAGAAAAATGCCAGCTGAGAACTTGGTAATAGCTTCTTCCCCTTAAACTTGACACTGTTGACTTGGATCTTAGCTGATGTTTTAGGGGCTTGATTTAACAATCTATTCTTGCAAAAAATAACCATACCATACTTTAAGTTGAGCATTTAAGAAATTGGAGTAAGATTTTCGAAGTTCTTATTTCAAGAAATGGATTACTACACTCAGATTTAAAACATGTTCATTCTCTCAAAAACTCACACAAAAACAAAGCAACGAAATATCAGATGACATGTGTGAGGCACATAAGGAGACCTGAAGTCTTCCTCTGTGACGTGGGATACCTCTTATCTCTACATTTAAACAGTCTGTGAAAAAATCAGTAATTAGCCAGCATTTCTGACATCAGTCTCAGTAAAACAACTGGAGAAATTACATGGGAAAGACAGCAATTACAGCATCGCACAGTCAACCAACCCAAGAAGCATCAGGTTCTTTATTTGCTTCTAAGCAAGGTACTTTGGTCCATTTTAGAGCCCACACAGGCCCTTCAGTTTGGGGTGAATTGCGGCTGTTCTGAATGGAGTGAATTGCATTCTAGGAGAGGCAGTGAGAGCCTTCCTTCGGCGCTTTTGTGTCTCTCTCACATTGAGAGTGGCCATCTGCCCCTGGAGAACAATTGGAGCAGCAGCTGGGCATGTTGTGGCATCAGAGACAAAGGCCTCTCTGCCTCAGACAGAGTGCAGCAAGTTTGGAGGTCAGCAGCAGTTTTAGGTGGCAGCCAGGTCAGCCACTGACACCTGATGCTTAAATGGACTCGAATGAAACCAGGATTATGCAGCTTTAATTAGCCCACGGCAGGAAGGGATGGCAGGGTCCCACCCTGGTCGTTCTCATTTCTTTAACAGTCATGGGAATAAGTTTGCAGTTTAATCATCTGTCTTTGTTGCCCTCCTCCTCTTTCAGAACTGAAAACCACAAGCAAAGAATATAGCAAACACGAAGCATTCTTAGGAAGAGCGAGGGAGATTTATTTGGCAGTATGAGAGAATGCTCAAAGTCCATAGGATCAAACGGGCTGGGTTTAGAAGTGCTGATGAAAGAAACCAGCCCTTGATTATCATTCAGCACTTGGGGCTTATTGTACTTAGCATTTCCAGTTTTTTAACTTCCCAACAGAAAGAGAGAACCAATCAGCGGTGCCAGAGCAGATTTCCCTGCCTCTTCGTCCACCAGTACCCTGGAAACCCACGTAGAACCCCTTCATATACGCACACGTCTAAGATATGTGTGTGTGTACAGAAGACACTGAGATAGCAGGGACTCAGTATACCACGCTCCAGCCACAGAAAGCATTTCATTGTGACCCACAGTGAGTGAAAACAAAGGAAAAAACAGATTCCCCACCATCATCCTGGATTGAAGGAATGACTGTAGCATTTTGCTAAGTGTCTCTGGATCTGGGCAGGATTTAACATGTTGTAGCTTTGGGGAGATAACAAGCAGCCCAGGAAGATGACCCAGCCCCAGAACCCCAGACAGGTGTGCAGGGAGTGAACCCCATGTCTAAGGGAGAAAAGAATGAGAAGTCACTCCTGTGGAAGGTCAGGCAGTTTGTTGTAGGACGGCTTAAAAGCGGCATGTTTACTTCTCATGTAACACAACTTCCTGGAGTGTCAAGCCAGGGCTGGCACCAGGCCCGTCACCAGAGGTAGAGTTAAAGAACTAGGAGTAGTTTCACAAGTTTTTAGGTTTTCTTTTTTAAGTTTTAAAAGTTTATAAAATTTCTCAAGGAGCATAGAAGAGTAAGTCTTTGTGCCTGTGGCTGCTGTACCTGGGGTGCCAGGGATTTCCCTGCAAAGAACATCAGGAGATCTGATTCCAGGTCTCCTTACGGCTCAGTTTCCTCATCTGTAGAATGAGAATAATGACACCCACTCCACCTTCCTCACAGGGAAAAGGTCCATATATGTAACATATGTAGAACTCTGCAAATATATGATGTTACTTTTAATATGATTCTGGACGCAAACCCGGCCTTGCTCCTTAGCTCCCAGGACTCTGAGGCTGACCCTGGCGCAGGGTCCCCTTGATTTTCTAGCTCCCTCTCTGTGACAGCAGAAACATGACAGCTTGAACCAAAGGAAACTCCAAAGGGCATAGCCTCTGGATTTTATATTGATTTTGGACTAAAGACTAATAATAGTAATGACCATCTTCTATTGTGATCCGCTGACCTCAAGTTACCTGATAGCTGAAGACATTTGTTCATTTTTAGCAAATTTATTAAGTACTTACTTTGCACCAGCTCCATGTGTGGCAGCAGGGCTTTAATTGTGATGAAAACCACACACAGCATCTGATCTCATAAAGCTCGAAGGCTGCTGGCAGTGGTCCCAAGTCATAGTTTTCAAATCATACTCATAGGTGTATGGTTATACATTCTCAAGGTGACAGCAGGACAGTGGGAGCCGGTGAGGCTGGAAGGGTGGCAGGCACCAGGCCCCACCGACCCCGTAAGCCATGGTATGGATATTTGCCTTTGCCTTGAGGGTCTATGGAGGTTTTAAGTGGCATGATGGGAGGTGAGGTGGGGTGAACACGAGCCGAAACTTGATCACATTTTGTATTTGAAAACATATCAATCCTATGGGAAGGGGGGGAATTTGTTCAATTAGTATTGACCACATTTCTGCTTCGGTTTCTAACAATTGCCCTGAACTGAAGCACTTGAGATTAGTGCAGAGACTCTCAATTCTGGGAACACATTGCTCCCCTGGAGGAATTTTGAGAGTCTGGGCCCCATCTCCAGAAATCTGGATTTACTTAGTCGGAGGTAAAGCTTAAGCATGGCTGGTGGTTTGTGTGTGTAGAGAGTAGGGGGAGTCTTTGTTCCTTGGTGATTCTGATTATCGGGCAGGGCAGCGGAGGTCATAGAACAGGGGTCCTTAAAGCCTAGAACCAGGACCAGCCACGTCAGCACCACCTGGGAACTTGTTAGAAATGCAAATTCTTGGGCCTGATTTCATACCGACTGAAGCAGAAACTCTGGGGCTGACCCCACAGCTGGTGTTCTGACAAGCCCTCCAGGGGTTTCTGATGCCTGCCAGGCATGGGGAGCACTGTTGCAGGGGTCCGGAGCAGGAAAGCCAGGGTCTGCATCTGCTTCTGGATCTGGGGCAGAAGAGCTCTGTGACAAAGGGCAGTCGTCAAACCTCTCTGGCCCTTGGTCTCTACACCTGAAAAAAGGCAAGGTGGGATTAGATGAGTTCAGAGGCTGAGAGTTTATGGATGCATAGGAAACCTAATACAGGTTTTATAACATTCATTAAAAATCATTTTGATACAATGGAATGAGAACCTAACCATTGTGAGAAAATATTCTCCAAAAATAGAGAATATAATGGAAAAATAAATGTTAATTAAAATTTCTCCACCCAGATATAACTATGGCTTATCTTCAGCAGTTTCATGGAGATGTTTTGGTGTGTTGTCACTGCCTTCTTCTGTTTCACTTTTTCAAAAATTTTATTTCAAAATATTCCATGAGTACGAGTGTTTTTGTAACATATCAATTGCATTATGCTTGAGTTGGGGTTATAAGCGTACACATGGCCCAGATGGTGTTCACTGAACCCGTTAGGTAGGTTTTTGTCCATCCTTTCCTCCCTCCTTCTCCCTGCTTGATTTCCACTGAGTTTTATTTCCCTCTGGGCACATGTGTGCTCATTTTTAATAGTATGTGTGGTGGGTTTTTTTTTTTATTCTTTAGATACTTCTCTTTAGATAATCGTCTTCAGTTCCATCCAAATTGTTGCAAAAGGCCTTGATTCATCCTTCTTCATGTCTAAGCAGTACTCCATAGTACACATAGATCCCATTTTATTAATCCACTCATGAACTGATGGGCACTTGGCTTGGTTCCGCAGCTTTGTGACTGTGAATTGCAATAAACATTCCAGTGCAGGTGTCTTTTTCCTTTAGGTGAACACCCAGTAGGGGGGATTGCTGGATGCAACAATAGGTTGACTTCTAGTTTCTTGAAAAATATCCATACTGTTTTCCATAAAGACTGTACTAATTTGCAGTCCCACCAGTAGTGCAGTTCTTGTCTCTCTGCATCTACGCCAAGGTCTATTGTGTTTGGACTTTTTAACAAAAGCCATTCTAACTGGGGTAAGATGATATCTCATTGTGGATTTAATCTGCATTTCCTTGATAATTGGTGACATTGAGCACTTTTCATATGTTGGCTGGCCATTTGTCTGTTTTGTTTTTGTTTTTGTTTTTGTTTGAAAAGCTTCTGTTCATATCTTTTGCCCACTTTTCAATGGCATTGTTTATGTATTCCTTGCTTATTTGCTTGAGGTCTTTGTAGATTCTGGTTATTTGCCCTCTATCAGTTACATAGCTTACAAATATTTTCTCCCACTCTGGAGGTTATTTACTTGCTTTGCTGATTATTTCCTTAGCCGTGCAGAAGTCTTTCCATTTAATCAAGTCCCATCTATTTTCTTGTTGCTGTGATTGCCACTGAGGTCTTCCTCATAAATTCTTTGCCTGGGCTGATATCTAGAGGAGTTTCTCCAACATTTCAGAATTCTTATGGTTTCATACCTTACATTTAAGTTTGTAACCACCCTGAATTAACTTGTGTGAGTAATGAGAGATAGGGATTCTGTTTTATTCTTTTGAGTCTGGCTATCCAATTTTCACAGCACTGTTTATTGAATAGGGCTTCTTTTCCGCAGTATATACTGTTGCCTGCTTTGTCACAGATCAGCTGGCTGTAAGTGGACAGTTTTATGCCTGGGTTCTTTGTTCTGTTCATTGGTCTATGTTCCTACTCAAGCTGCTTTCTTTTGATAATTTATTTTTCTGTGCTTGGAATCATACTAATATATGCTTCAGGAGTGTACTTGTCATCTAACACTGTCTGGGGCAAATGTCATTTTAATCATCTTTATTAATGTCTGTGCAATGTTCATGTGAATACACACACAGCGAGGTCATGCAGTGAAGTGCACCAACTCATCCTAGAAAAAGCGCTCTGCACCTCATGGATGAATATCGTCAGTACGGTTGAAGTGCTCTCCTTAGGAAACTGTGCTCCGATACTACCCCTCAAAACACACATGCCATGATTTATTTAATTTTTCTCCTATATTGAATAAAAGTTTAGGCTTTTTTCTTGATATCATTATTTTATTGAATATCCCTCTCTCTCTTAATATATTAATCTTTGAATACCTTCTTAAGAGAATCCTACCAACGGAGTCATCGGATCAATGTGCCCGAGCTTTTTCCAGGCTTTTGACAAATCCCCAACTTTTTTCCCAGACCACCCAGTTCACACAATACCGGCATGATCCTAGAGCACCCTCCTCATGACACCCTCCTTTATCAGCAGTAATACTGATTTTCATATTATGCACTGCCATGAAGCTGCAGAAGCCTGCAGCAGCGGGAGGAAAGTGTTTGTAATACTGGGGGCGGGGGTGGGGGGGTGGGGGGGAGCAGGCAGTAAACACCTAAGGGAGACAAATTCAGACTCAAGAAACAGAGACATTTAAAGGGCTCAGCAGCACAAACACTGGGGTTGGAATAGTGGGAGAGGCTGTGCAGGGACTGGGGAATGACATTTTCCATGAACCCTCTCAAAATACAGCACTGGAACTTGTCTGATGTCTATGGAAGGATTACAGATTAATGGCAAATCACCTTATCTAGAAATTGGCACTAATAAGGCAGACTGTTGTGGTCCCTGCAGGCTGAGAGGTAGTCCTGCCTGAAGCCAGAGAGAGAAGGAGGCCTCAGTTGGGTGAAATTTGAGATTTCCTCTGGGCTTACGACGTGAAGATTTTAAAGACAGGGCAGAGCAGGGGTCTCCCTCCTTCTCCCACTGCCCTTTTCCTGGGCCCTTTACATGTACACTGTGCCCCCAAAGGGCTCCATTTTCTCATCTCTTCCTGCCCTTTGACCCATCCTTGCCTCTGTCTTCCTCTGACAGTTTTTTATTGCCTTTTTGTTACCTGATTCCTTCTTGTGTCCAGGCTTCTAATCACAGAGTGAAAGAACAGTGAGAGGCCTCGGAAAATAGAATCCCAACCCTCATTTATAAAAAAAGAAAAAGGGAAGTGGTGAGCTTATTTCACCATTTATTTATAGCCCCACCTACTTCCAAAAGCATCTTAAGTAGTGCCTGCGTTCACCGAGGCCCCAGGGAGAACAAAAACCACCTCTTCAAAAACCAGTCCAGAGAACACCAGCACTGCTAGTCGTGCTAATGATGCGGAAGAGAGTAATTCTAGGGTACAACCACTGAATATTTTTTAATGCATTATGGGGATGAGAGGACGTTTAGAAGATGGTTAAAAGCATAGATTGAGGATATATCCAAAGGAATTGAAAACAAGTGTTTAATCAAAACTTGTAAAAAAAATGTCTTTAGTGGCACTAGCCACAGTGGTGAAGAGGTGAAAACTATCTAAATGTCCATCACCTGCTAAATGGGTGAAAGAAATGCAGTATATCCACTCAAGGGATTATTACTCAGCAATGAAAAGGAATAAAGTCCTACACACGGCAGCACGAATGAAACTGGAGACATCACTAAGTGAAAT
This sequence comes from Otolemur garnettii, assembly GCF_000181295.1. Classification (NCBI taxonomy): domain Eukaryota; kingdom Metazoa; phylum Chordata; class Mammalia; order Primates; family Galagidae; genus Otolemur; species Otolemur garnettii. The sequence continues at coordinate 11,592,841 of NW_003852423.1, forward strand.
GAGGCAGACTCAGAAAGCCACACATTGTATAATTCCCTTTATGTGAAATATTCAGAATAGGCAAAGCCATAGAGACAGAAAACAGACCGCAGGCACCTGCGGGGAAGAGAGCAGGGATTCGGTCCTGATGGGCACAGGGTTTCACTTTGGAGTGATGAAATATTCTGGAACTAGCTAGAGGGGAAGGTCAGAGAACACTGTGAATACACTAAATGCACCAAGACTGTGTGCTTCAAAATAGTTACAATTTTAACTTTTATGTAATGTATATTTCACCACAATAAAAACAGTAAACTTGTTCTTGCAGAGTGGGGGAAGCACAGACCTGGTTAGTTGTGCCTCTCCCCGACCAGTGAAACTCGAAGTTCCCATTTCCTTATCTGCAAAACTGGGGTAATTGTAACAGCACCTCCTGCAAAGGGCTTTAAATCTTCTGTGAGTCCAAATATGCAGAGTGCTGAGTATAATACTGGATATGCAGTAAGCTTGCTGTAAATATCTGTGTTATCAACTGAATTCACATATTCTCAACCAGGGAAAATTTTGCCTGCCTTCTAGAGTGTATTTGGCAATGTCTGGAAACATTTTTGATGATCCTAATTGGGAGTTCTACTGGCATCTGGTGAACAGAGGTGAAGAATGCCATTAAACATCTTACAGGGCACAGGGCAGCCCCACAACGAGGGATTATCCAGCCCTAAATGTCAGGCGCTCCAGTGAGAATCCCTGGTTTAAGCAGCGTGTGTAGGGAAATGTGCTTCATCTAATGAATGTGTAGATAAAAATAGGTCAGATAGAAATTTTTGCTAGAAGACGGTCAGCCGAAGTATTGAAAGTCCACTGTGTATAGAGAGCACTGTATTAGACATTGTGGTGATTATAAAAGAAACCAAGTATCTGTCCTTGGGGAGTGTAGATAAAGCAGAGCTCTATGCGATTGGATTATTTAAGAGGGAAGTTTTTACCAAGAGATTTTTGTGATCATTTTTCCTGTAATAGCAGGGTGATGTGAGGTCATCTACACGGCACACAATAATGTGGCTCAAAGGCTAACACTTACAGTCCCCTGTAAAGAAGCCTCCTAGGGGAACAGTGAGTGGTTCCTTCACATTTCTGAATGTGTCTTGTGTTTGGGCAAATTCTATTGAATCAATATCCCAGAAAGAAATCACTGTCACAAATAGAAATAAAAATTACTTGTTACAAGTAAAGGCACAGACACAAGAGAAAATATCAAATCTTGTATTCAACCAGCCATAGACCAAAAGGAGAGGAAGACCCCTTTTGCCTACATGCCATTTAAAAGAGTTATCTATGTCAGATTCTAAAGCTATATATCCATATCATTCATCTAGTTGAGATCATGGAATTCCTTCTTGCTTGAAAAGGCTTGCTGTCAGAAGGCCTCTCTTGATTTGCTAGCAGTGAAGGTTTGGGAAAGGCTCCGTCTCCCTCCTCTCCATCGCTTTACTAAACCCCATCAGTTGTTCTTAGGATTGGATGATGAAAGGGGGTTAAAGAGCCCGAGGGAGCACATCAAGATGGCAGAACCTGGGGGTGAAACGGGTCCTTGGAAGCCAAGGCAGAGGGGATGGGCAATCACAGGATGGGGCAAGAGACCCCAAGCCACACACACCTTGCACAACTGTGCCCCCCTATATGGATAGGTGTTCCCTAGAAACTTATATCTAGTTCCTACCATGGCAAGGAACCTTCGCTTGTAGGGGGAGCCAAGAGCAAATTAGGCATCGAACACACCACGGTGAGTGTTCTCAGTATAACGGGGGGGATAAGAACCCACTAAATCACTCTTATACAACATAGAAGTGAGAGGTGTCATCAGAAAATGTAGAGAAGATGCTGTGAGATTTCAAAGAAGAGTGTTTGCCTCCAGTGGGGGAGTTGGAGAAGTCTTTTTTTGGAAAAGGTGGCATTTGAGTTAGAATGTGAATGCCGGTGGAAACGCAGACATGTTGAAACGATACTGAACTATTCTAAAAAACAGAGCAAGCTACCGAGGTGAGAAATTGAGTATGTTGGAGAAAAGATTTTATTGGACTTGTAAAGGGGAGTCTAGGGAAATACAATGAACTGGATACATCAGGACCAGCTCAGGAAATACCCATGATTCCAGGACACAGCTGAGCCCTGGAGAAGCGCTGGCATGTCCTAAGCAGATGGAGTGGTGAGCAGATTAGGAAGATTATTGTGTGTGAGGTGGCCTGGAAAGACACGAAGGTCTGAGTTATTGTGGAGCAAGAGGAGGGCTTTCAGATAAAGCATCTGGCAGGACCGATGTCAGGGGGTGGCAGCACAGGGTGGAGCGAGGCAGCAGGGCACACAGAGCAGGGCATGGGCACAGGTGCCTTCTGATCCAGGCTCTGCGACTTGAGCAGCTGCATGGCCTGGGGAAAATCAACTCCACCTTCAGTGCTTGGTCTCTTCATCTGAGAAAATGGGAATAAAAATTTTGCTCCCACATGCTGAAGTTTAAAATAAGTGCATTTGACACATCCTGAACATCGTCTGGCGCTACAGAAATTATTGTACTCAGTAGCGCGATATAAAAATCGGCAGTTATTTTTGAAGGTAACAAAGATGAAATGGGAGGATGGATTTTTAAACCAAGTTGAAGTGATGGTGTTTGCTGGGAATAAAGAACTGCACAGAAGGATTGACCTTTGGTCTCTCCACAAGGCTGGGGCATGGTGCCTCCTCTCAGTAAGAGACAGGTTGAAATTCACAGACCATCCATTTACATAAAGCTCCAGCCACCTAGTTCTCACCTTCAAGTTCCTAAAGCATTGATTTTACTGTCTGGCATTAGCTGCATTAAACTTTGCTACCAGATCAGGAGTACTCCCAAGACATCATGATATCCTTAATGGGAAGACCTGGGACCAAGAGACCATCAGACAGATAATACTTTTAAGAGCAAGGAGGGCATTTTTATAGGCTTGGCCAGGCATAGAAAGAATATCAAAGATGTTTTATTTAAAAGGCAAGTGACCGTGATATTTTGGTAAGGAATGTTGCCTCGTCTGTGTGGGTTTGAGCAGAGGCTGTTTGTGCTGGAAGGAGAGAGGGGAGACTGGGAGGTGTCCTGCCTCTTAGTTTGCAACTTCTAAAGTGGACTCAGAGCTCAAACGCTTTGCTCTTTGATGCCCCATTTGGTGTTCAGACTGTTTCAATTTAATACATGCCTAGGAATAAAAGTGAAGCTTTCAAGTGCTGAGGCAGATTTAAAACAAGAGACACAGGCTTTACCCCTGTACGATTAAACAATCATCAGGGTTTAAAGGTTTAATCTGCTGGAGTTCAGCCCAGGATGAGGTTCAGAGCCCCAGAATAATTGGATGCAGCCTTAGACTTTGCACATCAGAGCTACTTGGGGAGGGGGGGTGTGTGCACACGTGAGTTTGAAATGTGCTAGGAAGGAGGAGAGGTCTCTGCTTTACAATGTGCTGCGGCAGGAGAAATAAAGCCGCCTGCCCCTGCCGCCCTGAATCCTCAGTGGCTGACTGGACACGGCTTCTGGGGGTTGCTGCACACATGAATGTGTGCTATTGTTCCAGGCACACGTCGGCCTTAAGAAATAGCACAAAACAGGCCCGTCCTTATTCAGAAGCAGAGCCCCCTCCACCCGGCCATCACTCAAACCGGGCCTTCTAGGTCACATGCTGGAGGCCTCTGCAGACAGGACGCAGCTGCCTCAAATCTGCTGCCTAACATTAGCTGCGGTTCGAAAGCCCTGACGGCGGCACGGAGCTCCCCAGGCTCCACAGGGGAAACTAGAAAGATCTGGGATCCGGGCACGATGTTCTCCCAGGAACTGTGGCTGGAAAATGAGAAAAAGTGTGCTGTGGTTCGGAAGTCCAAGCAGGGCAGAAAACGCCCGGAGCTGCTGGCTGTCGCTCTGGGGGTGAAGGTGGGAGTCAAAGGCGCCTTCCTCTGGCCCCCTCTCAAACTCTTTGCTTGTTCACAGATCTCCTCCCTGGTTCGAAGGGCAGCCCTCACACACAACGACAACCACTTCAACTATGAGAAGACACACAACTTTAAGGTAAGCAAGTCGCTGTGTTCTTTGGTCTGTCGTGAAAGGCAGGTGGAGAGGTATAGTTTATGGTTTCCGTCTGGTCTCTGACTGTAAAGTCCGGAGACAGCAAATTCCTTTGCTTTAGCAACAAACGGAACACCATGGATTTGTATCAGATTTGCAAGCAGTTAGCTTGGTGCTTATGCCTAGAAACATCTATCTGTATGTTGACTTAGCTCTGGAGAATTGGGCCCATTTCCTCTCCATATTCTCAGGTCCAGTGAAAGACTCAAACAGAGCATGCCCAGTCTGTCACATTGAGAGACGTTCTGGGGAAAGTGGAGCAGTACTTTTCCAGTCAGAGTAGCAGTAAAGTGTATCGCCATCTCCGACCCAGGGAAAACAGTTGCCTGTTTCACGTTTTCTATTTTGTCTTTGGTTTTCAGCGATGCTAACTCCCTTTCATGCATAGACAGCTGGGAAAGCAAATTTTAGACAGGAGATGCCATCCCATCGTTTTTTGTTTGTGTTCTGGGTGCTGGGGGCACCCTTGGTCCCAGCCTTTATCTTGCTCACCAGACCAAACAAAAAAGATCTGGAAACCTGGTGGGAGTTTAAGTACATTTTCCCATGTGTATTTATAAACTGGAAAGACCACTATCTCTGTTTGAGTGCAGCACTTGTAGAAAGGGCCTGCCATCAGAAAAGAATGGCCTGTCTCCTTCACCCTGTTTTCCAAGAAGGGCTGGTTACTGACTCTGATGCCAAATTGCCCAGTGAGATGCCATTGTGGGGAGTGAGAGACAGGATAGAATTAGAGATTTTGCCCCAGCAAATGGTCTGACAATTTGAAAGTGGGAGAAAGTGGAGATAAAGGATCCAGGGAGAAAAGAACAGGCAGGAAAGGCAAAATGTGAACCGTCTCCTCTTTCAAAACTTTTATCTCCTTTAGGGCCAGTAGGCCAAGTGCGTATTGGAACTAGCTAGCCCTTTGTCAGAGATGACAAAAGAAACCAATTTATTGGGTTGCTTTCCAGACCTTCAGAAGGACAAATGTGTGTCTATTAAATATACATTGTTAGTTTGGTCCTTTCCCTGCGTCTGTTTTTAGAAAGCAAGTGGCTCTGGCATTTGCAGGCTATAATTGAACCGAGGGATGGAATCCTACAGCCCTACGTATTTAGCATTGGGGTAAAGAACTGCATTATGTGGGTTCTCTTCCATGCTAAAGCTGTTGATATTTCTCCTCTCCCTGAAGAGTGACGGGTCTGATATGGAGTACAAAAAGGCTTCATTTTTTTCTTACCTTGTTTTCTATTTGTATCCTCATTAATTTGTGTTCTTTAAGAAAGCGTTTTTCTGACTTTTGGCAGAAATCCCCGACTTTCTGCATCCTGTGGACGCACCACCGTGGATGAGACAATAGATCATCTTAGACGTGTAAATTCTTTTCCTTCCTCTTGAATATTCCGATTCTTTCGGCTTCAAGAAATGAGAGTTTAAAGGGATGAATAATCACATTTTCACGCATATCTGCAATTCTTTGGGCTTTAAGAAATTAGAGTTATGTTTGCATAGAATAGTTTTTCCACATATATTCTGTGTCTGAATTTGGGTTTCAAAACACGCAACCATGGTTAGCTGATGGATACTTTCGAAACTAATTTCAGTCTTTTTAATCTTAGATCTCTGAAGGGAAAATCAATCTTAAGATGTTTTTAAATAAAAAGATAGTTGAAATTTATTTCTTAAATAGTACTGTTACCAACATGATTTGTTAAATACAGGTCACAGAAAAAACACCAGCAGCTTTTAAAATGTTTGCTTAAAAACTCATTATCTATTTAGTGTGGCCTCTTCTGAGTTAGAGCTCTTGAGAGAAGAAAAAGCAGAGAATAGACAAATTGTTCAAGAGGAATACACAAGCCAGACAGGAGCGTTTCTCTTCCATGTTTTAAATGGAGATCTTTGAAACTTAGCACACTCCGAGTAGCTGTGACAGTGGATCGTGGCTTTCAATGGTACTGTTCGTGCCACTGTCTTTATGAGTGAGTGGCGGGGACCCGAGGAGGCGGACCCTCTGTTTTGCTGGGCCCTTTCCATCTTCAATCTGTCCACTGCTCACCCCCTCAACTAAGTCTAAATGGGAATTTTGCATGGTTTTTGAAAGAACATTCTGAAAGCAGGTCTCTGATATGAATATAGCAGCAGGTTTTTAGTAACAAGCCACTGAACTAATTAAAGGAAGAAAACTCTATCAAAGGCCCCTGCCATCTGCTTGGAATTTGTGTTTTATACCTTAAATTACATTGGCTTTTATTTATGTTGACTTCTAATGGACATTATTCTGAAAGTTTCTTGATCTGTAGTTCAAGTAATAATTGAGGGTATATAACGTGCATGGGATGAAATAGTAACGGCTCAATTAAAAGAATGATAATCACCAGTTCATGCTTATCAGCAACAGGGCTTTGTAGGCCCTGTCTGCCCCCTGGCTTAGAGACCACCACGTGAGATTCAAATCTGCCAGTAGAGCTTGACGCCTTGCTCTATGAGAAGATTTTTTTGCCCCATTTAAGACTCTTAGCCCAGGTAAGAAGCCCTCTCCTTGCTCTACCCGGAGGTAGATTAGAGGATTGATTAGAAGTTCCCTGTGCTGGGAAAGCTCCCATCACCCTCCTGAGCACAGCCTTTGCTTCTCCAAAGAAGCTGGGCTGAGTAAATGGAAACTCAGCTCTGAGAACAAAAGCTTTGAGAAAGAACCAAGTTACAGTTGCGCCTCCTTTCAGGCAACGATTCTGTACTTTTTGACACTCTATGCCAATGCATCTTTTGCTCTTTTAAAGCCTGAATTTTCTAGGGTTACTTGCACCCACTAAGTACTAGGAAGTATTTTTTGAAGGAATGGGGAAATTAACAGATTCTTCTCTAAATGATAAAAGTACTTGCCGAGAGAAAAGCCGCTAGGTTGCCTACCTCATTTTTTTTTCCACATCTCTGTTTATCTAATTGGCCTAAGGAGACACTCTCTCTTAAGTGATCACCCAAATAACACTTACTTTGTGTCTGGGCTCTAGAAATATTCAAGCCAGAGAAACACAAAGCCTTGACAGTTTGGATTACTGTACTTGCTGGCCACGCATGGCACAGTGATGGTGGCCACCGCCGGCTTAGTACACTTGGCCACAGCACGACCTTTGTGGAAGAGCTTAGCTCTCTGCCTCAGTTTCCTCATCTGTGGAATGGTAGTGTGGACATTAAAGAATCCATGCCAGCCACTTACCATCATCTCTGGCACCGAGTAAGCCTCATTGGCTGTTAGCTTCTGTGCCCCTCCCTTCTCTTGTGGTCTTGTGTTTAGCTTTTTCTCTCTCCGTATTTTTTATTTTCTAGCCCCACTTCTTCATATCTTCCTTTCTTCTTCCATCTCTCTCTTCCTCTCTCATTAATTAGATGTAATAGAAAATGAAATAAAGCCTGACGATTACTGTGGTTTCTCTGAATGTATTTTGCCAATACTCGTTCCTCACCTGTTAAAAATGAGTGATTTAGATTTAGATCTAGAATTCACACATTTTTTCCCCAGCTTTTCAAAAGCACTTTCTATCTGCAAGGACTCTATGCGTTTCCTAAAGCCATTGTAACAAACAACCACAAGCTTGGTAGCTTAAAGCAACATAAATTGATTCACACACCATTTGGAAGGCCAGGAGTCTGAAATCCGGCTGAAGGCAGGATAGGTTCCTTCTGGAGGCTCTGAAGGAGAATTTGTCCTGTGTCCCTGTCCTAGCTTCTGTTTCCCGACAATCCTGGGAGTTCTTTGGCTTGTAGACACATCACTCCCCATCTCTGCTCTGACTTCATCGCACTACCTTCTCTGGGCATCTCTTATCTCTCTTCTTAGAAGATCACCAGTCATTAGATTTAGGGCCCAATTTATATCTTCAAAGGAACTCTTTCCAAATACGGTCACATGCACAGTGATTGGGCTTGGGAGTTGAACATACATTTTGGGGGATATATGATGTAACCCATTACAAGGATTGTCACTTTCCAGAGCTTCAGTAAGAAGTCCCTCTAGCCTCACCCTTGAAATGACACATGGTCAGTGCTATTAGTTAAAGCTTACAGTGTTATTAAAGGTTTCCACATCCACAGAGAAAAATCTTTAGATTTAATCTAATTGCTCTTAAGCATCAGTCCCTTGGCCTAGGCCCCACTGCTAATCTATGGCTATTGACTTACTTTCTAAACAAGTTTTCATTGATTTTTTTTCCTACCAATGTTTCATTGCTCTGATAGAAAGTGATGAAATGTAGTCATTCTTGGTCTCATGATTACCAAGAATTTCTTTATGAAAAGAGGGTATGGTAAGGGTGCCAAAAATCTTCAAAATATCTGTTGAGCTTCAATTTCCAGTAGTAAGTCAGAAGCATGTATTTGCTGTGGCTGATTCATACTCAGAGGATGCACTTTACAGTCAAATATGTGATGTAGCTATTAGTTTACATTAACATGTGTGATCATGCTGCAAGACTGCCCACATCATTTGGGGGGCCCAGTACAAAATGAAAATGTAGGGTCCCTTGTTAAAAAATTACTGAGACTTCTAAAACAATGGCAGCAGAGCATGAAACCAGGCACAGGGCCCTGCTCAGGACAGGGCCCTGAAGCTGGCCCTATAGTGGCGTGTTTTTTAAAAATATATAAAATAAAAAAGGAGCAACAGAGACCTGTTTCCATGAGAATTCAAGGAAGAGGGGGCTTCCTGGTGCTGGGCAGCCCTTGTAGGAAGCAGCCGGCAGGAGGTATTAATAGAAAGTCAGCTGAAGCCCAGATAGATAAATAGATCGATGTTCATTACACAGAGGAAAGAAAGAGAGGGCCTTCAGGGCAGTGCAAAGGACACACGTGAAAAGCTTGGGTCAGAACTGAGCCAGGCACCGATAAGGGGCAGGGAGGAGGCCGTGGGGGAGAGGGGGTCTCCTTCACATTTAGGTCATCAGCTGTGCGGACAGATGGTGGAAAGATGATGGCCCTGGGGAGAGGGGAGCAGGGAGAGGCTCCTGCACACGCCCCACCTCTGCTCCCTGCAGCTGGTGTCCTGCCTCCAGCCTGCAGCACTGTCACTCTCTGCTGCCACATTCTCTCCCTCTGCCCAGGCACTTACAGGACACCCTTCCTCCTTCTGCATGTGGAGTATGGATGGAGAGTGGTGGCCCAGAAAGCCCTGACGGTCCAGGATCAACTGCTCTGTCCCACTCCAGCCCGTGTCCCCTGCCCATTCCTCCCAGACCCTGCCGGCCATGCCTACCTGTTTGTTTGCCTGCCCACCCGACAAGCACAGACTAACACTGGAGGGCAGGGATTTTGGGCTGTTTTATTGACTGCAGAAATCCCGGTGTCTGGAGCAGGGCCTGGCCTGCAGCAGGCTGTCCATCCATGGTGGCAGAAAGCTAGTGACCCTGTCTACATACACTGGCACCCCCTCCTCACCCCATGATTTGTCCTTGTGCGTGTCCTATGTGTTGCACACCCTTGGATTAGTTGTTCTGGGCCCTTCTCGGTAGTGGGCCCTTCTCGGTAGTGGGCCCTTACCAGTCTTCAGACTGTGCTGCACAGATGGAGCCTTTTGGGACGTGCCTGCCCACCTCTCCCTTTCCATTTGTCTGAGGACACCAACTACGCCATGCTACCCAAAGTCTCCTACATGGAAGTCGTCTGCCTCAAATTACTTCCGTTGTCCTAGCATGCCATAAGATGCCTTTCAATTGTCCCTGTCTAGATGTGAGTGTAAGAGTTGCCTTCCTTACCCTTTTATGTCCCCCACTAACTGAGCCTGCACCAGAAGCTTCCTGTTCCCATGCCAGGCCCATCACGGGTGCTTTTGGACATGCTCCTTCTAAACGTGCCTGCCCATCCCATCCTTGGCCTTGGGGACCAGGACTACAAGTTCAGGAACCTGAGAATGTGTCCTAATGCTAAGACACCTGGCCAGGACGTGGCAGCATCACCACCTCCCAGTTTGAGTTTTGTAGCTAATTTATCGTGTCTATCCCCATCATTAATTTTTGCACTCGACTCAGTCCAGTAGTGCTCATTTGCTTTGGAAGGAATCATTTTTCCTTCATCATGTACATGCCTCTCTTTTCCTCCTCCTCCTTCTTGACGTCATGAAAACGTCTGAGCCCATCATTCCCAGTATGTTGTTCCCTCATTCTTGCCGGCCTCTCACCTGCCCGTCACCCTCTCCTGTCCATCCCAGTCCTATGTCTGTGCGCCCGGGGGTGGAGGGACGTTGGACATTGCACCTGCACATTAGCTCAGGCAGAAATTGGTTTCAGAATGGTTGTGGGGTTTGTTTTGTTTGTTTTATTTAATAATCAGAAAAGGATGTTTTGCCAGAAACAAATCTGGAAAGAACAGCTCAGAGGCAAAACTCTTTGCCTTGAATATAAAATGAAAGACTCAAAGTGAGACTGAAATAAATAGGCTTGGAATAACTGGGCTTGATAAAGAAAACATGGATTCTGCCCCCAAAGTGCTATGAAGAGGAGTCGTTTTTATAAATCTCTTCCTGTACCCTGGCTCTGCCATTATAACTGTTAGAAGCTGCTTATTTTCAAGTACCAGAACCCCTGGAAACTGTCTTAAATGAAAGAAGAGATTGTCAGTCCCAGGGAATATTCACAACTTGAGCAGGAGAGGAAGCAGGAGCTGGGACCATCCTGCAGCCAGTTTCGCCCTCTCTTTCTCCATTCTTCCCACCTCCTCTCCCTCCCTCCCTTCCGCCATCCCTCCCTCTCCGCTCTGTCTTCCTCTCTCCCCCTTCTCTCCTCTGCCCACCTCCTTTTCCATCCTTCTGCTCCCCCTCCCTGCTTCTCTCCCTTTCTCTCCTTCCCTCATTGCCACTTCATTGCCTTTGCTTTCTGGGTATCAGCCTCCTTGTTTCCTCCCTGCATGAAAACGTCATAGTCCACATGGTCTGTAGAATATGGCTGATAATAACTCCTTGGTTTATATACTAGACCAGCCACAAATATCCCAATTCCAAATTCCCAGAGAGAATCGGAATGACCTGTCTTGGACCAAGTGTCTGCTCTGCTCATGAGACACTGACCACAGAGTTAACACGGTAAACCCATAGATGGGGCAGGTGCCCAGGTGGACAGTGCCCACAATATATGTAAGAGGAAGGATTCTTTCCGGGCTAGTGCTCTAAAGATGTCAGTTATGATCCTTTCCTCCTTGTTTTGAAGGATTTCCCTTAAAGTTTTATGTCAAAATCTGTTCTCTTTCCATTGGGTTCTGCTTAAAGCAAAGCAAAAAGCTACTGTGAGTTCAGATATTATTAATATTAATATTAATAACTATGAGCCCAGCCACTCTACAGCATGGCTTAGTTGTTGTGTTCTGTCTGTCTGAGTATAAGGAGGAGTCTGTCCCCTCACGCTGGTCTTTTATCAAGGACTCCCATCACTGTTGTGCCATTTCGAAGCTGGGACTAACCCTCAGCAAAACTGGGAAGCAAATGAGGGTTCAGAAACATGCTAAGCCTATTAAAACTGTGGAATAAGGACTCTGTGTGACAGGCAACAGCAGAATCCTAGCTGTGAGATTGGGTGTGTAGCCAAGTGCCTCTTCAATCTTGATCTATGTGAAGCTCACTGAAGGAAGGATATCAATTACTATCGGCAGTGAACTTCAGGTGGACCCAGGTTTGAGATGCCAGCTGCACACAGGTGTGCGCCCTCAGCAAAGATAGTTCTGACTAAACCTTCATTAAGTAGGAGTGCTACTGCAGTCTCTGCTTTGAAATTTAAGTGGTTGTGTTTCCATGTAGACAGAAACAGAAGGAGAAACCCAATAATATAAACCTCCTAACATCCCCAGCAAACACCTACTGCCTCTCTACCCCTGGACTGCCTTCCTTGCTCAGCACACTCTTATGGGTCAAGTTGCTCCATGGAGCCGCCTGCTAGGACCTGCACCTGACTTCTAGATGGGAGCTTCTCCTTCTGTCCTTCATTCCCTGCGACCTTGCCTTCTGTTGAGAGGCTACACATTATGGTTAATTTGAAATAGCACGTGATTCCTGACGCACCAACCTGCTAGGAATTTGCTCAAAGGCTCTTTCTTAGATGTCTGCGATTCACCAAGATTTACTCTTCCTTCCCAGACAGTATATGCTTAATTTAAAAGTGTGCGTTCGTGAAAATGACAGCTGAATTAGCCTAGGAGTCATGTTTTACATGGGTCCTTGTGAGACCTCACAGCATAATGGCTTTATTCAAAGGATTTGCACTCCTGGTGGGATTTCAGGGAAACAATTGGTGGACAAGGTTCTTACACAGGTGAAGTATCTTCTTTTCCTGCCAGGGTCTGATTCAAAGCCCATCTCTTCTGTCCTTGGCACTGGGGCACTGTCCTTGCTCCCCCTCTACAAACCAGCAGAGCCTGGTGGAAGAGACAAGCTTTGATGGAAACTTTGCTTGGATGGCTTGTTTAGGCCACACACCAGAGGAGTGGCTTAGCCAGGCTACTTTACAACCACAAACCAAAGAGTCTGCCTCATATAAAGTGCTTGGTTGTCATTAATTTTATATCAAGTTTGTTTTAATCCAAAGAACACATAATTCAAAGGGTCTATCCTTAGTGACCAAGTGCCTAATTCTGGCTTTTTAAGTCCAGAAAAATATGCCTTTTGTGCTTTATTGGGGTAAGGGTGGAGTCACCAATGATCACTGTACATTTTGGGTATTTTTTAAAGTTCTGAAAAGAGGAAGGTATTTAGCTATTTTTTTATTCAGAAAATATGGGTCAAGGGCTGAATATGTGTCAGATGCAAGAGAGAGAGATGATGTAAGGTTTATGATCACATCCTCTACTAGTCTCAGCTGGGGTAATTTTGCACGGCAAAATCATGGCATTTAGTAGAGGCCGGGGATGCCGCTAAACATCCTACATTGGCCAGGACGTGCCCCCACCATAAAGAGTCACCCATCCCCAAATATCAGTCCTGATGGGCAATAGGGAGCCACTGAAGGTTTTTGAGCAGGGAAATATCAAAAGAATGATGGTGCTGATGTGCTCATAAATGTGACACAGAATTAGTTAGTACAAGGATATCCTGCTTTATGTAGTCTTGAGATTCCCAACAACTTTGAGGCAACCAGTATTTTAGAAATTAAATTCTATCTTAAGCGAACTAGAGTTGATGAGACAAATCCAGGGGTCCATGATATTGTGGGGAGGGAAAGCCAGCTCTCCTGCAGAGTCTGCTGGGTGGGCCTCTCCAAGGAGACCAGGGTCTCTCTCTGTCACAGACTGAGTGATTCCCCTCTGCTGTTTTTTTCTTACATCTGAAAAGCTTTACTTCAAGGTCAGTATTCCATCTGATGTTGCAAGGGGGAGAGTCCAAAGTTTACCCTAGTTTCTCATATGAGTTAAATGTCACATGATAGTGGGAAATACAGCAAATTATAGGAAAAATACTTAGCAGAGGTCTGGAGGCCTTGACTTGCTGCTGACCTTCTGGGTGATGGAGGATAAGCTGCCTGCATTTCAGCCCCTCGGTTAACTCTGAGCAAAAGCTTGACTAGAACCCCCACAACCCGGCAACTTGTAGCTGGAGAGGACCTTAGTCATCTTTTTCATATATAAAGTAACTAAGAAAAAAACCCTTTGACCCAAAGAGTCCTTTTCAAAGCACAGCTAAAGAATAGTTTCAATTTTTGATATTCATCATAAACATGGCAAACTGAAGCAATATGGTTTTCGTCAACACCAGCAATTCTCAGTTGAGATTACTTTCTCCCCCCCTCCCACCAGCAACATTTGGCAATGTCTAGAGACTTTCATGGTTTGTCCCAGCTGGGGGTGCTACTGGCGTCTAGAGGGTAACAGCCAGGATGCTGCTAAAAAGTCCTACAGTCCAACAGCAGAGAATTTTCCTGCCCCTAATGTAATGATACCAAGGTTAAGAAACCCTAACGTATACCGAGAAGTAAAAGCACACACTAAATAGCACTTTGCTTTTTTATAGTTTAGGTTCCTGGCCGAACTGATTGTGCATTTGGGTGGTGTCGACACTGACCCATCCAAACATATCTGCTATAAAACCACTAGAGAATACTGCCTTCCAGATTCAGCAGACGTGAGACAAATAACATCCTGTTCATTTAGAAAGAGTCAAGTTGGGGGATACTCACTTAAACGCCTGGGAGTTTTCTAGACAACTCTTCTTGCCCTTGTTTTTCCTACATAGCTGTTCCTGGGCCATTTGTCAAACGTACCTTATCTCCTATAATATCATCTTTTTTTGTTTGGTGTGGTTTTTGAATTCCAAGCAGACCGGGCCCAGTATAATAGTCTTGGACAGACATTCTTCCTGTCTGGGGTATTTTCTTCCTGTCTAGAATATTTTAGTTACTGCCCTAAAGTTTTCAAAATGTTCTTTTTCTAAAAAGATATTCTTCAAAGTCAATAAACTGTAGAGGATGGAAAAAGCCAATCAGTAACTTTTAAGATACGAAGTATTTCATTTAGAGAGTCTGCATAAGTGGAACCCAGATCAAATAGGCTCAGAGAATACCCTTAGCATTTACATGTAGCCAGCTGTCCAGAGATTGTCCTTGGGGATCCAAAAGAAAACTGAACAATATATTGGCCATGGAAATAAACACGGGCAGGCCTATCACAAAAAAAGGAAATTAGGCAATGGGCCTAAAATAATGTTTCACTTCACGTTCCCTCTCCATTCCTATTTTGTTTTATTTCTGTGGGACTGTGTGTGGACACTTGGGGTTATTTACTAATCATAGATATCTCTCTGCATTAATTTGGCCAAATAAATGAGATCAAAAGTAACAGGGATACCGGTTGGGAAAGGATGCCGGTAAATATAGACAGGGCTAATAAGCATTCAGTGCCATTTTGATATGCTCATTATTTTTAAAGATCAGTAAAAAGTAAAGTTTTAGAAAATTTGTGATTAGCCGATCCTGTATTCCCCAAGGCAGTTGGGAAATAGATCAGTTTCTATTTTGTCCATGTGCAGTAAACATGGCAGCTGCTCTCCTAATTTCTAAACATTGCATTTTTCTTTTTTTTATTATTATTATTTTTGTAGAGACAGAGTCTCACTCTATCACCCTTGGTAGAGTGCCGTGGCATCACACAGCTCACAGCAACCTCCAACTCCTGGGCTTAGGCGATTTTCTTGCCTCAGCCTCCTGAGTAGCTGGGACTACAGGTACCCACCACAACACCCAGCTACTTTTTTTTGTTGTTGCATTATGGCCGGGACTGGCTTTGAACCTGCCACCCTTGGTATATGGGGCTGGCGCCCTACCCAATGAGCCACAGGTGCTGCCCATTGCATGTTTCATTTTCCCCCAAGGTATAGAGACATTTGCCATGAGGTTAATTTGTCCGCTGGAGATGTTTCAGAGAATAGCATGATATTCAGAGATAGCATGTTTCAGAGAATAGCACGATATCGCCCTTTTTTTGTTGTTGTTGTTTTGTTTCTGCACCTCCTGTGAGAAAAGAATGGCTTTCAAAAACAAAGCCTGCCTTCCTGGACAAAGCCTGCCTTCCTGGGCCTTTGGATATGCTGTTTCCTCTTCTCGGCATGTCATCTTCAAACCAGCTGCCCAGAGTCCACACCGTTACTTCCCCAGAAGCTCTGCCTTTCCCAGGCTGGTAAATTCTTATCCATCCTTGAAAGCCTATTTCGATTTGGCCTCCTACAACCTTCTAGGAGGAGTTTATCATTCTCCTCACGATGCTGCAGTAGGTTTTCCTGCCTGCTGTGTTGCATCACTTGACACATAATTATTGGTTTCCTGTTTATTCCTGTAGATAATGAGATGCTTGAGTATAAGGCGTTCTTGCTCTTCTGATCTGTTTCAACTCTGTCTATCCAAGGATTGATATATCTAAGTAGGCAATTGGCATGTGAGTATCAGACAAGTGAATGGTGAGTCAATAGAAAGGTGGACAGTTGGATGAAAACAGAAATAATTCATCTGTCTGGCGTCCTTCCCCTGCTAATATGTGATGCCACTTCTGAGATGTACCAAGTCTCCATAAATGTGTGATTGGGTTTCTGATCTTTCCCACCCTGTACCACAAATATCGAATACATTGTACCAAACATACTGGGGTTTAGCTATTATTATTTGTGATCTTATTGCATTATATTCAGAATATGGTGGGTATGGTATTAGGGTTTGTGTATGTGTGTATATATTAAAGTTTGATATGTGGTCAGTTTATGTAAATGCTCCATGTGTTATTGAAAAGAGTTGTGTGTTCTTTGATTTACTGGCTATGAGGTCCCTTGTCTTTTCAGTAGATTAACTTTAACTATTTCATCTATTAGTTTCTGTGAATAAATGTTAAATCATTATGATGTGGGTTTGTCAATTTCTTCTTGTAATTTTTTCAAATTTTGCTTTATATTTTTGAGACCATATTGGCATTCACATATCAGCTCAAAATTATTTTATCTTTCTAGCAAAAAGTTGTCTCTTATGATCATTTTTATCAAATATACGCATTTGGTCTATCTGGAGTTTCCATTGGCTAACGTTTGCTGGGTATGACTTTTTACTTCCAATATTTTTTTCACATTGTATTTTATGTTCTTTGAAAAGATATTTAAAATGTGATCTGAAAATGTATCTCTTATGTGATGAGTGAGAGTAATTTTGTATTTATTGTGATTAGAGATATCTAAGGACTTTTTTATTTGATGTGTTTTTTATTCTATTTTCTCCTTTCCTGCTTTTGATTAGCTTAATTGAATCTAGATTTCTTTTTCCCCTTATGCATTTTTAAATTAATTTCAATAAATGATTCCATTTCACTCTTTTTGTATGTACCCAAATATCTAATATAATACTTGCATGATTGATTTAAAATATTCCTCAGTAATTAGTAGCTCTTCTTACATTCCCCAGATCATCAAAATGCCTTAACTCTCTTCATCCCCTTCAATCTTCCATGTCGGTTTTCATTCAGTTTTTAAGTCCCCTAAAATTAGTCATCTTCTTGCTGTTTTATGCACATAGGGCTTAACTAAATGACTCAAGTTACCAGTTTTCATGCTTACCTTTGCTCCTTGAATCCTGTTCCATCCTCATAGGTTTAATTTGCACCTCATTGAAGTATGTAGTAGTATTTCTTTGAGGATCTGTGAGTGGAAACTCCTGGCATTTGTCTGAAAATATCTTTATTTCACCTTTGCTTCTTGGATGATAACTAGCTGGCTATAAAAGTTAGGTTGGAAACATTTCTCTCTGAGCACTTTGATGAAATCGTTCCTTAATTGCTCTCTTTTTTTTTTTTGCTGAGAAAATGTCTGTTTTTACTCTAATTGCTATTCTTCTGGAGGTTATCTGGTTTCTAGGCTTCTGCTTTGTCTTTTTGTATTCTGCAATTTCACTGTAATCTATATAAGTGTAGATTATTTTTATATTGTTTGAGCCTCAGTTAGTTTTTCTTAAGCTGGAGGTTGTATGCCTTTTACTAAATCTGAAGAGACCTTGGCCGTTTTTCTGTTAGAATACATATTGCTTCCATATATACCCTAAACCCCATCATCTCTCATCTTTCCAGGATTATCCCTTCTTTGCTTACCTGCTCTCTTTCCTCCATCTCCAGACTCCTCTCTTCATTGTGTCAATGCTATCAACAAGCCAACATGCCCTAATGTCTCCTATCTTAAAAATAAAAACCCCTCCCTAGAGCTATCCTATTTCTCTGCTGAATATCATAGCCAAACTTCTTAATAGAGTTGCCTTCATATTTCTCTACTTCCTTATAACTCATTTATTCTTCAGTTCACTTTTTTTTTGCAATGGAATCTTGCTCTGTCATCTTGGGTAGAGTGCAGTGGTGACATCATAGCTCACAGCACCTTCAAACTCTCAGGCTTACACAATCCTCCTGCCTCAGCCTCTCAAGGCACATGCCACCATAGATGGCTGATTTTTCTATTTTTAGTAGAGATGGGGTCTCTCGCTTTGGCTGGTTGTAAGCTCCAGAGTGCAAGTGATCCTCTTGCCTCTCAGCCTCCCAGAGTGCTAGGATTACAGGCATCAGCCACCACGCCCAGCCGGTTCACTTGAGTCTGACTTCCGCCCTCACTGGTCCAAAGGTGCTGCTCTTACCAAGGCTGTGAATGACTTCCATGGATCCACATCAGTGTTTAGTACTTCTCTAATTGGCCTCTTGCCAGCACTCAACATGGTTGACCACTCCTCCCCGAAAGCAGTCTTTTGTCTCTTGGCTTCTCAAACACTTTACTTTTGGGGTGTTCTCTAAACATTGGAGGACTGAGTGAGGGCTTGGGGCTGAGCTGACTTTTCTTTATTTTCTGCTCTCTATGCCCAAGTGCATGACGCGCTGCATGACGGCATCTCAGTCCATGACAGACCACATTTACGATGATGGTCCCAAAAAGTTACAATGAAGTTGCCCTATGCAGGTGTAGCATCTTTCATCTTTTATACCATATTTTTACTTTATCTTTCCTATATTTAGATTATATTTGGTTAGACAATTACTCAACTATCACATTATAATTAATTGTAGTATGTAGCACAGTAACATGCTGTGTAGGTTTGTAGTCTGGGAGCAACAGGCCAGATCATACAGCCTCCACGAGGAGTAGGCTGTAGCATCTGGGCTTGTGTGAGCACCATCGATGGTATTCCCCACCTCCTCGAGGGCAGATTGCCTAATAATGCGTTTCTCAGAATGCATCCTTGCCATTAAGCAATACACTACTGTGCTTTTTTTCACTTATACCATTTTAAATAACATGTTTGTCAACCCTCACCCCTCCTCTGAGATACCCAATTTGTGTGAATACCTCCTTGACACTTACATGTGTATTTTATAGCAGCATTTAACCTTAACCTGCTTAAAGCTGAATCCGGGAACTTCTCCCCAGGAGAGTGTCTGCTCTACATCAGCAAATGGTGTCACCATCCACTTGTTCCTAAGCTAGAGTCTAGGAGTTGTTTTTATTCCCCTGTCCCTCAAAGATCCACATTTATTCTATTATCAGGTCTTGTAAAGTCTATCTTCCAAATATATCTCAAATCCATCTACTTCCCATCTCCACGGCCAGCACCCTGGTCTCCTCCTCTGTTGTTGCTCAATCCTGCACAGTTTTCGAATCTGTTCTCCTCCTAACACCCTCTCACACCCATTTCAACACAGTAATCAGAATAACATGGTTCAGACGTATAGCTCCTATGTGAAGCCCTCCAGGAAATTTCTGTTGCACCTGTATTAAAACCAAATGCACACTCACGAATAGAGGCCCTGAATGACTTTCCCTTTCCTACCTTCAGCCTCATCTCGATTCCCGCCTGCCTCCCTCTTAGTGTTCTGGACTCCGGCTCTTCCATCACACACAGCTCTTTTGCCTCGGCAAGGCCTCCATCCCTTTTGCCTAGAATGTTCCCTGTCCTTTCCCCCACAGGACTGGCTCTTCTCTTCCTTTAAGTCACCTTCCAACAGGGGCCTTCCTGACCAGCTATCTGGGATAACACTGGCCCCTCTTAGTCTCTCCAGGAGCAGCCTCGTCTTTTTTTCTTCTATAACCTTTTTCATGCTTTTTTATGGGGAGTTGCCTTTTACATGTTACTTTATTATATTTAATTGATCTTGTGACTTCAGTGGTATGTTAACAAGTGACTTTGCTGCCATAATGAGCCAAAACTTTTAGAGGATTTCTAGTAAAATATTGAGAAATGTATGGCTGCTGAATTTAGAAAATGTTCAACTTTAATAAGGATATTTTACTGAGGAATCCTTCTAGTACCAAGTTCAATGTCAACGGGCCTCCAGGTGAATCATGGTATCGGCACTATGTGTACTATCAGGATGAATTCTCTGCATTCCTGCCGGGAGTGTGTTGTCACGTCTCAGAGCCATTCTCTTGCAACACACTTGTTTAAGTGAGAACAATTTTGAGAAGTTTTCGCATCTGTTTTCAAAGTAAAAACTCTCTAAGGGACAGTTTGCATGTGATAAACTGAAATACCAAAAGACTACTGTGACTTTGTTGCATAGAAATCCTGGTTCTAAGTGGCTCTTTTTGATTTATTAACTTGCTGACTTTCTTCCTCTGCTTTTACTCGTCTGTGAGTTCCATTAGGAGGGATCCAGGTCTGTTTTGCTTGCCTCTTTATGCACACCTGATTACTAGTGGGTATGAATAAAAAAAGAACTCAAAACGGGGCTAATTTTTTTTCTTAAAGTAGAACTTTGATGGGCATCGCCCCAAATTATGACCCTACTTAAACTGATTTTTTGTTAAATAAAAGTAGTATACAAGCCTCCCAGCATGTAAAAAATTAATACTGTCTACATTTATTTATTAATGGACGTTTAAAACTTCGAAAGGTTTTATGTAATGTCTTATGGTATTTTAATTGTGTAAGATTTTAGAAACATTTCATGTAGATTTGTATACCTCCAATAGACAGCCAAGGTGTTTTTGTTTTTTTAATTAAATCATAGCTGTGTACATTAATGCAATCATGGGGTACAATGTGCTGGTTTTGCACACAATTTGAAATGCTTTCATCAAACTGGCCAACATAGCCTTCACGGCATTTTCTTAGTTATTGTGTTAAGACATTTATATTCTATACCTAGTAAATTTCACATGTACCCTTGTAGCCATGGTGGTTTTGGCTGACACTTGTCAGATGTTTTTTTAAGGAATCCCCCAGCTCTGCTTCTTAAAGCTCTTTGGGGCCAGAGAACAAGTATTTTTGTTTTGTTTTGTTTTTGTTTTTGTTTTTGTTTTTGTTTTTGGCCGGGCCTGGGTTTGAACCCGCCACCTCTGGCATATGGGGCTGGCGTCCTACCCCTTTGAGCCACAGGTACCACCCTGTTTTGTTTTCATTTTAAAATCATGATGGAATACATGGTCCTGTTCTAGAAGATCCTGTATTTGAATAATCAAAAATAAGCCCATTCTTACTTTGTGATATTCAGAATATGGAACAACCAGCTGGGCAGCCACTCACAAAAGCAGCTCTTTGATCAACCAGGAGAGGTTTTTAGCTTATTTACCTGAAGGCTACACCAAGGTCTACTCAATATAGACCCCATTGGTAGCCCACAGGGCCCGTTGGTAGCCTGCATTTTCAGCCAATTCTTTCACTTTTTTTTTTTTTTTTTTAAAGACAGTCTCACTTTGTTGCCCAGGCTAGAGTACAGTAGCATCATCATAGCACACTGCAACTTCAAACTCCCGGGCCCAAGTTGTCTTCCTATCTCAGCCTCCCAAGTAGCTGAAACTATAGGCACACATCACCATGTCCTGCTAATTTTTCTATTTTTAGTACAGACAAGATCTCCTTTTCGCTCAGGTTGGTCTCAAACTCCTGAGCTCAGCCTCCCAGAGTGCTAGGATTACAGGCTCAAGCCACCTCACCCAGCCTCCTTCACTTTTTTAAATACCTTTTTGGAAGTAGCTCAAAGCCTGGGAACCTTTCAATTATCCCATGATCATGTCTTATTTATACCTGCCTGGCTGGTCTACAGATGGGGCAACTTGGGTCAAAAGGGCACAGTAATTGAGTTCTGCCTTCCAGACCTTGCTGAGCTAAATGCAGGTTATAGCTACCGACTCAGACCATCTTGGGTTTGTCTATACAGTGTCTTATTTTAGGTGGTGAGAGTCTCATTTCTTAGGTGATGGCAAAGCCCTATAATCTTACTGTTTCTCCACATTCCTTTCTGATTCTGGCTTGGGGCACGGTGGACCAGTAAAGGATTTCAAAGATCAAAGCACGTCTCTGTTTTTGCAGGCTCTGTTTGCAGCTGCCTCACTGGAGGGAGGAGGCCCAATGAAGCACTCCTCCGACTTCCAATGACTCCAGATTTTCTGATGTTTTTTCTCTTTTTGGATCACAGGTCCACACATTTCGAGGCCCACACTGGTGTGAATACTGTGCCAATTTCATGTGGGGACTCATCGCCCAAGGGGTCCGGTGCTCAGGTAGACACGAATGTTCTTTCTCTTTTTCCAGTTTCGAAGTGCTGCTATGTTGAGCAGGAGGACCCCTCTCCAGAGCTGAGAAATATGCTCAGATATGCTGAAAAATCTGGCTTTCTGGAGAGTTCCCTGCTTACAACAAATGAAAAAGATCTCATGTTTATGAAAGGAAAGAAAAAGAAAAAAACACAAGAAATACATATTCTTAAACACTTACCTGCCTCCCCAAATAGGCATTATTCCTTAAAAGGAAAAGAAAGTCAATTCCAACACCATACTTTTTCCTACCCTATCTTATTGTGAACGGCAGGACACAAAAATAATAAGAATGCTGATGAATATCTACCACTTACCAGGCACCAGGCTGCCTCTTTCTATTCATCATGCCAATTTAGCCTCACCAACAGGGCCTGAGGCGATGCAATTAAATAAAAGAGAAAACAGAGGCTTACAGCTAACTGTTCCTTGCCTTCGGCCACATAGTAAACAGTGGGACATTGAGCCAAAGGCCATCAGACTGATGCTCACTACTTTTCTGCCATCAGATCAGCCGCGAAACCACCTTGATTTTTCATCATATGTTTTCAAAGTAGTTTGAAACCCTAGGTGCTTTTCCCCCTGGAACTGGGTGCACATACCCATTGCTAACAGCACGTAACACATCGTATTCAGGTACCTCTAACAAAATGACAGAGAGTTGCCAAATGAACACGTAACTGGGCTTCCTGATTTATTATGCCATGTTTCTTTCTGGCAAGCAGTTGTGGCCAGAACCAAGAACAGCCTCTTCTGATACTGACTGGCTTTCTACTGACACTATGACCTGTTCCTCTTTGCTAGTGTGTGATTTTAAAAAATAATTCATATGCAGCATTTAAAATAAGCTAATAACATTACTTTGAGGTGACCTTCTTTCCCGAAGTGGCCATCTTGGTTCACAGGATGCTGCAACCAACATTTGCATCCCGAAGTGGGGAGCTGACCCCCCAGATGTTTTGTTTTTATGTGTTCTGTTGTCTTGCACAGACTAATATTACAAAACAAAACATCCGTGGGGTTGGTCCCCGACCCTTCATTTGGGATGTGACTGTTATCTTCCTCTCCGCCTGGAAGAGGCATTTTAGCTTCCATGTAAATATAGCCAAGTATAGGCATCTGGATGGTTCAAGTAGTTCTCGTGTTTGTTGGATAACTCTGTTTCCCCCATCCCAGGTCCATGAGATTAGTGGTTTATGTTCAGATTGACCTCTGAGAGGCAGCCTCCCCAGATATGTTTAGATATCCTGATTAACCCAAGAGACTTACTTGCCAAGAGTTATAGAGTACCTCACAGCTCAGTCACTGAGCAAAGAGGTAGAATATCTGAATTACTCAGAGGCCACTAACTTGGCCCGTCCACATTACATCTATCAGCAATATCCCTAATTGCTGGTATTATCCAATTTCAGCATGAAATTGGTCCAAAGTCAATATTTGGAGAACAAAACTCTGGGCTTCACATTAGCTGTGAACAGCACTTTTTTCTGGGATGAAAGGGTTTTTGGGTTTTTTTTTTTTTTCTAGTTTTTTTTTTCTTTAATGAAATACATTTTAAAGCTATATTGTTGGTGTTCTCCAGTGGCTACTTTTTGTCCGTATATTTCCTTTAAGCAGTAAGAAGGCTGAAAACTGATCATATACGGTTAGGAAGAACCATCATTGCCTCTCAGCTCTTCATATATTACATATTTTGAAAAATACTAGCCTTTATTTGTAGCAGATAGAGTTCTGTTACTTTGTAAAAACTTAATATTTTATACTTGTTATAAAATATTTTAACTTTAGTAAAATATAAATATGTAATTCCACATATATATTATTGCTTCAGATCTTAAAATGAAGACATGGTTCTTCTTACACGAAGTACCTAGCATAGCAAGTTCAGAGAGACAGAAAGTTGCATGGTGGCTGTGGGACAGGTCAATGGGGAGTTGTACTATTTGGGTACAGAGTTTCAGTTTGGGAAGTTGGAGGAAGGTTCTGGGGATAGATGGTGGTGATGGTCGTACAACAGTGTGAATGTACTTACTGCTGCTGAACTGTAGGATTAAAGATGATTAAAATGGGAAAAAAAAAAGTATTATGCATATTTTACAATGTAAAATGTAAATGTATTCAAATTTATTCAAATTTTTAAACAAAAAATTTTGTTCAAAAACTTACTAGTTTATAAGATGTAATAAAAATTACTAATTAAAAAAACTTAAAAGCTGGGCAAGTATCTTTGTTTTTTTATTACCATATTTGCTATTTATTTTATTGAAACATATACATAGTACCTACTGTATTTTAGACACTGTGGTGAGCACCTTGTTAACTTATCAGAGCAGCGTGATAACCCGAAGACTAGGTGCTATTATCAACTCCGTTATGTATGAACAAAAGAGGATTCAAACAAGAAAGGCAGAGTTGCTAATCTTTGGTTTGAAGAGACAGTGTTCTTCACCCTTTATGGAGAATTGGCCCAGCGTTTGCTCTCCCATCCTCTTAGCTGGGCACTCTGACTAAGCTGTTGTCCTTCCTATGGACCTTATTTTGACACCTATGAGTGGAAATAAAGTCTAACTCTACACCGTCGAGTACCAGCCAATTCATTTAGCCAAAACTTATTCACAAGGTAGAAATATCAAAATATTATTGATGCTCACTTGAGCTTTGTTGAATTTCTCAAGATGATAAAACAAAGATGAATTAGAACTAGTTTTTTTCTTTGATAGGAAGATAGACAAAAAGAACTCAGCTAGTCAAAATTACATGAAATTCGAATCACATGGTAATTAGAAATTGCCACTGACTTTACAGAAGTTAAGAGTCCTCTCAACTTCTTGGTATGGTTAACTACTTTTTCTATAAAGCAGATGACTACAATATTCATTGTCTTGTGTGCATGTATGTGCCGGGGGGGGGGGGGGTTTCTTTATACCTAGAAAACCAGTTTTAGAGGACATTTTGAGTACACAGCACATCAACTTTGAACAACTTCAGCATTAAATTTTTATCTTCCAGAATGGAGACTGTTCCTTTTTACTGTCAGAGAAATTCTGTCAGTGGATACTGACTGCTAACAAGGCTTTTAATGTATTCATTGAACTTAAAAGCACCTTTTCAGCTTTGGATCTTGATATGAGCTTTATAAATAATTCCTCTAATCATCGCATTACATGGCCTTGTTATAAATTATAAACTCTCAGGTATTCCCACTGGTGTACGGTCAGGCATTATTTCCACTTGTAGGTGTCAAAAGGAAAACGGCCGACTCACGGTGCCCAGCAAGGAGGGAGGGAGCTCCAGCTATGGGGGAACTCTCTAGGAAAGGAGATGAGAATGCCAGTGGTCACAGACTCCTCAAACCAAAGATTGGCAATTCCTACAGAAGAGTAACTATGCCTTCCACAGAAGAGCATCACGGGCTGAACGGAAACAACATAGCCAAAGTCCTAGGTTATCCTAGGTGATTATCTCCGGGAATCCAAGCCCAAAAGCCCACTTGTGGGACCCAAAAGCTTCCAGCTTGAAAAGAGAAAACATACACAAACAACCTGGCTAATTACCTACCCTATCTGGATAAGGTGTGGTAGTCCAGCCACAGAGGGGCTTACTGAGAAAGATGGAGTCTTTTAGGGGTTAGTAATGAATCGGTAGCACGCTCATCTTGTACAGAGAGACTCTCTAAGTGAGGCAGGCATTCCAGGGAAATACATCAACCCTTGGGGGTGGTATTCTTATTTTTGGTAATGTATAATTTGTGTGTGGCATCTTTGTTCACAGATTGTGGATTGAATGTACACAAACAGTGTTCCAAGCACGTTCCCAATGACTGCCAACCTGATCTCAAGCGGATCAAAAAAGTGTACTGTTGTGACCTTACAACACTCGTGAAGGCACACAACACTCAGAGGCCCATGGTGGTAGACATATGCATTCGGGAAATTGAAGCAAGAGGTTTGGAAAATTCATCCTATTCTAATATTGTAGTGATTCTAGCTGTACTATTTATTTTTACTGTTGTCAAGGAAACTGAAGTTGAATTCTTGCTGGGACCTGCCCACAGATAAGCATGCACACACAGATAAATTTGCAGAAAACTAAATCCAAGCAGCTATATCAATTTCCATGTCTTATAAGCCATGCATGTATGCATTCAATAGATGTTTTTACTAAGCATTTATTTGCTAGACATTGAGGTTAGAAAAGTCACCATTCTTTCCTTCAAAAATTCATACTAAAGTGTGAGGAATCAGAAGAACAAATAAAGAAATGTTGGTGGGTAGCTATATTCAAAGCACCATGGACTTACAAAGGAAGATGTTGTAATTTTATTTGAGGACAACTGAGAAAGGATTATGGCAAGATGAAGATGGATTTGAACTTGTTAAAAATTGTTTCTATTAAATAATAAATTGTTGATCAACATATATCTCTCACATATGAAAATATTGGGTTTTTTAATTGTATATATATTTCTGGCATACAACATGATGTTTTGAAATATGTATACATTGTGTTCTGCTAAATGGAGCTAATTAACATAGGAATTACCTGTGGTGAGAATACCTGAAATGCACTTTTAGAGATTTTCTTTCTTTTTTTTTTTTTTTTTTTTTTGAGACGAGGCCTTGCTCTGTTGCTGGGTTTAGAGTGTATTGGCACAATCATAGATCACTGCAGCCTCAAGCTGCTGGGTGATCCTCCTGCCTCAGCCTCCCAAAGTGCTGGGATTACAGGCATAAACTGCTATGTCTGGCCCTAAAATGATTCTGTTTAGTTCAAAGAGGAGAGTTAAAAGAGTAGAAAGATCCATCCAATGAAAAATCAAGGAGGCAAGGAAGATAGAAACATTTCTAGAAAAGGTTCATGATATTATGCTTGAGTCAACTTTCCTTCGTTTGGCCACCAGTCAGTCTCAAAATGTCCAGTGACATGCTTAGGTCTGGCTGGGAGAACTTGGATTCCCCGATATAACTTGTATAACTGGGTCAGGTCTTTTGTAAGGTTTTAACCCTTTTTACTATGCATTATATTCTGCTATACTTGATATCCATTATTGTGTCTAAATTGGCTGAGTATATTTTACAGGTATACATTCATTGGACAGCCACTCCATTTTTTCCAAAGCAAAACAAAAAGGGACATTATAGCTTATTATGCCAAGCCTTTTACAGATAGGAAATTATTCCCTTTCCCATGCAGGGTGGAAAACCATAGCTATTCTGTTCTCTGAGAACTTGCTCATTTAATCTCTGATTGTAAGAAATGTCTCCTGTACTTTTCACTGCTGTGGCTGTCAAGGCTTAATGAGTGCTGTAAGATCTAGTGACAGTATTAATCCAATGACTGAGCTGTGTAAGCGGAAATGGCGAGTTCCCTGACTCAGGATGAGTGTCTGGAACAAGTGGTCCTGGGTCTGCTACTTAGCAGGTTCTGCAGTTTGGGTCAGACCCAAGGATGGAGTTGTGCTTCTCTGAAGAAGCTGGAATCTGCATAGCTTCCTCCCAGGATGACTGATAATTCAGGCCACGTTAGTGCCATGGCTGACGTTTAATAAGAAAGATCCCCTGGGGAACACAGCACTAAGCATGCCTAGTTCAAGAGCTAGAATAGCACAAATCAGGAATTAATGCCAAGGAAGTCACAGCATAGGAATTATAGCCCTAGGTGTAAGGAGCCTGAACACATCAGCAGAACCCAAGAATGCCCTGGGAGAAATTTATGTGACACTCCCAGCTGCATGGCCACAATTGTCCTTGCTGTCTTCCATCCACAGCAAATTCCTACTGTACCAAATGTTCTTTTTTTTTTTTTCTTTTGAGAGCCTCACTCTTTTGCCCCAGGCTAGAGTACCGTAGTATCAGCCTAGCTCACAGCAACCTCAAACTCTTGGGCTCAAGCAATCCCCTGGCCTCAGCCTCCCAAGTAGCTGGGACTACAGGCTTGTGTCACCACACTTGGTTAATTTTTCAACTTTTCATAGAGACAGGGTCTCACTCTTGCTCAGGATAGTCTTAAACTCCTGAGCTCAAGCAATCCTCCCACCTGGGCTTCCCGGAGTGCTGAGATTACAGGCGTGAGCAACCACATCCAGCCTGCCCCAAATGTTCTTTTATGCCCATTTGTCTCTGCTTGATGGGACAGAGTGAAAAGAACATGGGCTTGAAGTTAAATTCCCAGCTCTGAGTCTTACTGGCTATAGTAATTTACTGTGTTTGAGGTTTTTTTTTCTCCTTCATGGCATGAATGGAATAAATTGTACCCCGTGAAGTGGTCGTGAGGATTAAAATGAGTTGATACATATAAATGACCTAGTACAGTGTTGGCCTGTGTTATAGGACTCAACCATGTTAGTCCTATCTGCCTTCTCTTAAAGTAATTGACTCCCATAAGTCCACCTCCAATTCTGTCTAACTGTGTTCCTCAGTCTGTACATCTCAGTGCTATCACAGAGACCCTGAATAACTGTCTTAGACAAGACAGAAATCTATTTCTCTCCCAGCAACAATCCAGGTGCCCAGAAGTAAGTCAGTGCAGTAGACCTGTACAGCAGGAATGCAGACCCTGCAGCTGTGCCCTGTGGTGCTCAAGTGCTGCCCCGTCTGCAGGGCCCATGTTGGCTGCCAGCATCTCACCTATACTGCAGCCAACAGGAGGGGAAAGGGGCGGGTTATTTCCCTTTGGGCCACACCCCAGAAGCTGGACACACCACTTGGCCAGAGATTAATGGCTGCTGCAATGGATGCTGATCTAAAAATCAAAGTTTCCATTACCATAGAGGAATGGAAGACAAATATTAGAAGGATAGCTGGCGGTCTCGGTGGCTCTGACAAGCTCCAACCCATCCTTCATGATGTCCTTCAAGATTAGCTTCACTTTATTTTATTTCAAATTAATGTGAGGGTACAAATTTTTAGGTTACATTGTTCTTGCTTTCAAGGTAAAGTTCAAGTTGTAGATAGCCCCTCACCCAGGGGCATACTGAACTCACTCTGGGGGTGTGCTGAAGGATTGATTAGCTTCTCAAAAAAGCATCTCAATATAATACAAGATGATTCATTGCTAAGTAAAGTATGGGCTAGAGTCGGGAAAATTACCCCCATTTAATTTTACTCTAAACCAGCAGTTCCCAACATTTTTTTTTTTGAGACAGAGCCTCAAGCTATCCCCCTGGGTAGAGTGCCATGGCATCACGCTCACAGCAATCTCCAACTCCTGGGCAAGTCTCCTGCCTCAGCCTCCCAAGTAGCTGGGACCACAGGCGCCCACCACAATGCCTGGCCATTTTTTGGTTGCAGCCATCATTGTTGTTTGGCGGGCTGGGGCTGGGGATTTGAACCTGCCACCTTAGGTGTATGTGGCTGGCGCCTTAGCCGCTTGAGCCACAGGCGCCGAGCCAGTTCCCAACATTTTTGAGACCAGTTTCATGGAAGACAATTTTTCCCACAGGGATGGGAAGCAGGCTTCATCTCCTACTGTGCATCCAGTTCCTAAGTTTTCTGAAAGGCAGTTTTTCCATAGAGGACAGTTTTTCCTTGGACCTGGGTTGGGAGGGTAGGCGGAGGAGGCAGAGCTCTGCACCTGACTCCTAACAGGTACCAGGCCGCAGCCTAGGGTTTGGGGACCACAGCTGTAAACCACAAACATAGTTTAGCATAGACTATAAAGCACTGATTTTCTGTGTTCCTTGAAAACCTGAATTGCTTTGAAAGTGACTCAGTGAATTAAGGACCAAATGATTTTTCTTCCTCTTATCCCTACCAAATCTGTATGTTGAAGCCCTAACCTAGTGTGGCTGTATTTGGAGGTGGGGTCTTTGAAGGAGTAATTAAGGTTAAATGAGATCCTAAGGGCAGGGTATTAATCTATGTAACTCATGTCTTTTGGGAAGAGACACCAGAGAGCAAGCTTACTCTGTCACGCTCCACATACACCAAGGAAAGGCCACGTGATGACTCATGAGAGAAGGTTGCCGTCTACAAGCCAGAAGCTGAATCAACCAGAACCTTGATTCATCTAGCAACAAGCAGGGTTACCACAGCAGGCAGTGCACTCACATAAACTACTGTGTCCTTGCCCCTCTTCCAACTGTACTGAGCTGTGTGCACGTGCACCATAATTTTGTTTCCATCTCATGTGCCAAGTTCAGTTGATCACTAGTGGCAATCTGAACAACTGGTACTGAGATGAATTGTGAAACCGAGGAGGGTTCAGTGGGGAAAGAGCTGAGATCAACTAGGGGTATCTGTCATGGTCATAGGAAAGGGGTCTGGGCGGTATTTATGATTTATACCATATACTCCATGTACTTGTCTCTGATGCAGACTTAATGAAGACCCTTATACATGGCAGGTAGTACACATTCCATAACTGCCCAAGTGAAAAAGCAGGAGCATGTGTTATTTATCAACAGCTTGGAGGTATACTGCAACCACAGCAGAAGCTGTTTGCTTGCTTATTTTTGCCGTAGCTAGAGTTTTGATAGCAGCTAGTTTGTGACAGACAGGGTCTGAAATCTGGTCTCCTATCCCTTTCGATACTTTTAGGACCTCACTAGGTTTTAAGACATATCTTAACAAATCAGTAAGCTTGGGGAACAGAAACTAAATCTTTTTCTTAGCCTAAAAATACAGGGATCCAATTTTCAGAGACAAGAAATAAGATTTTTTTTCTTTTTTAATTAAATCATAGCTGTGTACATTAATGCAATCATGGGGTACAATGTGCTAGTTTTATACACAATCTGAAATGCTTTCATCAAACTGGTTAACATAGCCTTCACGGCATTTTCTTAGTTATTGTCTTAAAGACATTTATATTCTATACCTAGTAAATTTCACGTGTAAGTAAAGATTTTATTTACCTGTTTGTGTAATCACTTGTCTGAAAGTATAACAATTATATCAATCATACTTAATTGAACAGTTAACATATTTTCTTATGGGTAAATAAGAAAAGATATAAAATTTGGATTTTTCCAATAAAATCAGAATAATAGGCATAAGACACACATGTGTGCATGTCCCTAGCACAGTGCTGCATGTAGTATAGTACACAGATTAAGATGATACAAGGGAAAGAACTGAGTTGCTTTCCACAAAAGTGTATTTTGCCTGATAAACAAAAGAAGTACAGGACTGGTTGATGAGAATCTTGAATATCAGTTCACTTTGCAAAGCCAGGCAAAAAGAAGACAAGATTTCCACTGAGATCCCCACTGCCATACAAGCAAATGAAAACAGATTTGCATGGAAACTGAGACTGGCAAGTCCAAGTTCTGATGCAACAGTGTGTGATACATCAGATCACTGACTGTATTTGTTCCTGTCCTGATAGCATATAGTACAGATGCGAATTCGAGTCTATTTTTTGAGATATTTCAAGAAACTAAAGTTAGTGTGTCTGTCTGTCTCCCTAACAGGATTAAAATCAGAAGGCCTTTACAGAGTCTCTGGGTTCACCGAACACATTGAAGATGTCAAAATGGCATTTGACAGAGGTAAGCCTGCGCTTCTTGAATGCCATCTGACAAACTTAGCATCTCTCTTTTGAAACCAGGTTTTATTTATAGTGAGAGCGGAGTTTCAGAACTACTGAGAGTCATTCCTCAGGAACCTGTGTAACAATGGCTTGAAAACCACAGAGTTCTGCCTCTCTGGGGAAGGTGTTTCCTTAGAAGCCACGGTCAAGTTGCCACCCCCAGGGGAGTTTAAAATACTATTTGGCTGGGCAGCCAGCTCCACATGGCACCAAGTACCCTTCTGTGTGCCGACCTCGGGATCCCATAGACGGTTCTTCCCTCAGCTCCAAAGAAGGAGCACAGGGAAGGGAGGGTAGCCCCAGCATAGAAGGAGGGGAAGCCAGTGGAATTTTAGGAAGTAATTTCTTTTGTTCTTTATGATGGTGGCATATATGTTCTAGCCTGGGGCAGACATAGCCAACATGAGGATTTTGTTTGTTTGTCTGAGACTCTGTCTCACTCTGTCATCCTGGTTAGAGTGCTGTGGTGTCATTATAGCTCATAGCAACCCAAACTCTTTGGTTCAAACAATCCCCTTGCCTCAGCCTCCCAAGTAGCTAGGACCATAGGTTCCTGACACAATAACTAGCTAGTTTTTCTATTTTTAGTAAAGATGGGGTCTCACCCTTGCTCAGGCTGGTCTCCAACTCTTGAGTTCAGGCAATCCACCTACCTCAGCTACCCAGACTACTGGAATTATAGGTGTGAACCACTATACCCAGCAAAGAAGATCTTGTTTCAAATACAGAACTCACTCAGAAAACTAGATAAGCCCAGAATTCTGTATTTCTAATAAACAATACAACAATTCTGGCACAGCCAGTCAAGAGATGGGACTCTTAGCCCATGGACAGAGCTTCCACTTTGCAGCATGGTATACAAGGTCTTCAACAACGCAGCCCTCCTCTCTGTCCAGTTCAGCTGTCGCTCCTCTTCCCTGTGACACCGATTACCCCAGCAACCTTGAAACAGACCTTATTTGCTGTCATGAGGAAGCATCTTGGCTCACGTTGTCTGTCCATCTGGAATGTGTTCACATCTCTGCCTGGCAAACACCTGTTACCCAGGGGTCAACTCAAGTCTTTCCTCTTTCAAGAAGCCTTCCTGACTGCCCCAAGCTGACCCAAGAGCTCCGTTTCCTTTTCCCACATCCTCCCTCCATGTTCTTCACGCTTCTTTAGCATAGTAATCTTCCCATCTCCTCGTAATTGTTGAGTTGCGTGTCTGACCGTCACTCTAACTAGAACTGTTGGAAGAGGGTATCTCTTTTCTTCTTGAATTTGCTCGGGCATAACAGTGCGCCGTAGATTCTCAGTAAATGTTTGCCAATTGTTTGGGGTCAATATGACGTACCTGCTGTGCCTTTACTGTTTCCTGTGCATCTGCAGCTTATTTTATCTTCAGAACCAAATTGGCTGAGGCATTTGTTCTTTTAATCAATTCTCTATACAAAAGATTTTAATAACCCCTATGTAATGAACACTTTTTAAATCCAAAAATTTCTCATAACCTGTGACAAACTGGACTGATATTTACTAAGGGTAAAGCAAAACATCAACTGTCTTGGGACCTATCATTAGCGATGGTAAGCAGTATAACACCACTGTACACAAGGCAAGTTTCCCAGGTTGAAGTCCTTGGGGTGGGAAAAGGCAGGTCAAATCAAAATAAAAACACTTCAGGGAGCCTGAAAGAAGTAATAAGAACTGGAGATAATCAACAATTATTTTGTAAATATGGCCTCTGCATCAAAGCCCAAAGAATACGGGTGGAGATGTGTTAAAGAGTTTCTTGATGTCTTTTTATTGATATTTCAAATTAGATTGTCATTCTGTTATGAACTTTTGTGTCTGTAATACGAATAAATTACTCTGGTAAATTTCTGCTTAGCAAATCACCAGGGGCTAGGACCCACAGAACTGTGTTAAGTCTATTTCTTTACCCTTCTGCCTGCTCTTACCCTTGAACCCTACCTCACAGTTACCAAACTCCTTTCTGTTACCTCCTACACTTCAGTATTAATAGAAGCCAAAAAAATTAGCTGAGGAAGCAGTCATTGTTTTATTTCTTTTTTCCTTTCTGTGCAGGCCTTAACTTGGTGCAATAAGATCCTAATTAGGTCTTGGGTTATTGTTTGTTTTTCAGATGGCGAGAAGGCAGATATATCTGCCAACATTTATCCAGACATAAACATCATCACTGGAGCCCTTAAACTGTATTTCAGAGACTTACCCATCCCCCTCATCACATATGATACCTATTCCAAATTTATAGAAGCAGCAAGTAAGTATTTAGAATTCATTTTTTATTTGTGCCAAAATTTTAAGCACAATGCCTTTGACTTGAAGGAAACTAAAACTTAGAACTCTTGAAATTATTGCATGTGAACTTATTATTTGCCAAGTGAGGGCACAATAGTACAGTTAATAGGAAACCAGGCATAGTTCATCAGCTGAGTTGAACCCATGCCCGGCCAACTGTACCTGGCTGAAGCAGGATGTCAGTTCTGTCTCTGTCCCCATCATTCCTTGAATGCTGGGAACAAGCACACTCAGGCGTATGCTGCTGTAAATATGAATATTTCTGTAGCAAAAAAATCATATTTTCTTCAATGAAGACCATGTAGGTTAACTACTTTTATCCACTAGGCAGAATCTCATTGCTAATCAATTAAAGTTACACCCAAGTTTTACCTACTGCTATCGTTCAAAATTAATAGGAGGCCAAGAATATGCCATTCCAAGTGCTATGCCAGGGCCCTTCACCAATGTCTTCCAGCTTAATCTGCCATGTCCTCCATGAGGCAAATAGTAGAATTCCATTTTTCAGGAATGCAAGGCTTAGAGAACAAACTCACAGGTCCAGGAGTGGAAAGTCAGCATTCACCTTCCCTCAGCCAATGGCTGGTTGTTCCGTGTGCAGCCCTGTATCTGTGCTGGCAGGAGAGAGGAGCAGGGTGAAAGGGGAAGGGGGGAGGGCTACACTTTGCCCAGGAATAGGCAACAGTGAGGAAGGGGAGATTGAGATGCTGAGATATAGGATATAGATAGAAATCAAGCCCACTTTGAGGAAGTTTCCTTGTGTTTTGAGTTTTAGTTGTGGTTGCTGTTGTTGGTTAATCTTTAAAAGTAGAAAAGTTTAGGTATGTGCTATTAAGTATAGTCATGAGATGCCTGACGGGAAACACAAGGGCAGGCTGGGATTAGAGGGAGATGCACTTTCCATGTGAGCTGTGGCCCTGTCCTTGGTAAGACCATTCATTCTCAGGTCCCAGTAGTCCTAAGCAGAAAAGATAGCAGCTGGGTATCCTCCCTCCCAGGAAGACTAGCAGGAGGAATTTCTTTGAGTAGCTGCCAGTACCTATCAGAGACCCTTAAACCAGAAATACATATTCTCCCTCTCATTGTTAATGGGCCTAGTCTCCTCTTCCTGACCCAGGCTGTGCCCAGGGTTAATCATACCCTCACCTAGGTGAGAAGTTCCACAGGTGCAGGCTGAGCTGGCCGGCTCATCTGCCAGTGCCCCTGCATTGCAACGTGCACTTGGTTGTAGAAGACTGCTAGGGAACAACATTAGTCAACTTCTAGGGAACACTACCGACCACATGTGGTACAGTTCAAATTAAAGCTATGTTAGCCAGCTTGCCAGCAAATCCAGTGCTCAGAAAGGGCAAGCACAGTTTGTGCACATACCACCAGACTGTAGGCATTCCAGTGGACTGCACATTCCTAGAGGGTGAGGACATTGTCCAGCCTCCGGATGCCCACAATATGAACATCCAGTTAGCATGTGGTGTTCAGCTCACTCCTTTCTGGAATAAGGCAGGGCAGGAACCAATTGATCAGTTTAAGTGCAGTAGTACCTGAAATTGCATGAATTTATTAGAAACCCCCCTTCCCGCCCCACATACACATTTGAGGCTAAGACAAAATTTGTTACTTCTCTGAAAAGTTTAATGTCTTAACTGAGCACTAATATCTGGATGTGTGAACTTCACAGAAATCTCCAATCCAGATGAGAGGCTGGAAGCAGTCCATGAAGTGTTGCTGCTGCTGCCTCCTGCCCACTATGAGACCCTCAGATACCTGATGATCCACCTCAAAAAGTAAGCTAATACTTTGTCCGTAAACCTAGATCTACTCTGAACCCATCAGTGCATTGGGAAAAGCATCAGTATGCTTCCCAGCCCTGACAGCAGTGCTGAAGCCCTCCCTCTGTGCCAACACCTGCTCTGGGTGTGGTTCTTGTATCATCCCAAGAGACGCACATTGTCAGAGGCCTTGGGTTACACATGAGACTCTGAAGCTTAGCAGGGTTAAATAGCTGATTCGAAGAGGTAAAGCCAGGAATGAAACCCAGGCAGGCTGATCAGAGCCCATGCTCTGTCTTCACCTTTTGTCTACACCACCTCTGTGTCTGTATCCCTGCCTTCTGCGTTCTGTTCTTCTGCTGCTTGCCCCAGTTCCAGACCCCTCTGCTTTCCTGTCCCCAGGAGAACACATTCCCAGCCTAATCTAATGTGAGTTCTCTGTCTCTAAGTTTAAGGTGACCAGATTTTAACATTGGTAAAGTGGACACCATTGATTGGGGGTGAGGCAAGGATTAAAAATTTGGTCTATATGGAGCAACAAAAATTTTCATAGAATGCAAAAATAGTATTGTAATATTTTTTTAATTTCAACATAAGTACAATTTACAAATTTAATACATTTTTAAAAAATTATGTATAGGATGGCACCTGGGGCTCAAAGGAGTAGGGCACCAGTCCACCTGGGCAACTTTGCCCAGGAGGGGAGTAGGGAGTTTACATTAGCCTTTTCATTTCCAAATGGAGTTACATTAACCTTTTCAGCAGCTGAAAACCGTATATTCCCTTCCCGTTGTCCCGCCCTTCCCTAGATTATCGTGCATTCTTTCCAAAAATTGGGACTTTTTTAAAACACCGCAGGACACAGGACAAATTGTTAAAAATTGGGACTGTCCTGCCAAAAGTGGGACATCTGATCACCTTATCTAAGTTGCTATGGGTGGCTCAGCTGGTGCTTCACTTTCAAAGCCTATACTGTGAACTGCAGTCTCATCTGAAGGCTTGATGGGAACGTGGGGGTGTCATTGTTGGTAGGATTCAGTTTCTAAAAGGCTGGTGGACTGAAGGCTTTATTTCCTTTCCATCTGTTGGCTGGAGGCCACCCTTAGTTCTTTGCCATTTGAGTCTTTCCATAACCAGTTCACAAAATGGCAGCTGGCTTCCCTCAGAGCATGTAAGCAAGAACTCCCAAGAAGAAAAACAGTCTTTTTATAACCTAACTTCAGAAGTGATGCCCTGTTGCTGTTCCATCTTATATTTGTTAGAAGCAGGTAACTAGATTCAGTCCATATTCAGGGGAAGGGATTCCATAAGGGTATGAAACCCAGGAGGCCGGGTTACTGGAGGCCATCGCAGAGGAGGCCCACCACACTCCCCGCTGTCCATGTGGAAGTATATGAGACAGATGGAGATGTTTGGATGTCTATAGGACTCTAGAGACTCTTCTCCCTAAATCTACATCTCTTTTCCTTCACTGTACATGTCTAATGAGGTCAATGAGTTGGTCCTGTCATATTGGAAGAATCAAGGTACACCTATGTGCCTCCTTGAATTTTTTTTTTTCTAGATACATGGCAGCAGCCCATTCTTAGATAAAAGGAACATTGACTTTCTACTCAATAAGTGAAAGGGAGGAGAGGGTGGGGAGGGGAGGGAGGAGGATGGGTGGAGGAAGGGTGATTGGTGGGATCACACCTATGGTTCATCTTATAAGGGTACATGTGAATCTTTCTAAATGTAGAATATAAATGTCTTAACACAATAACTAAGAAAATGACATGAAGGCTATGTTAACCAGTTTGATGAAAATATTTCAAATTGTATATAAAAACAGCCACGTACCCCATGACAGTATTAATGTACACAGCTATGATTTAATAATAAAAAAAATAATAAGTGAAAGGAATCAAGTTGAGAATGCTGTACTGACACTGGGTATGGGGGGGGTGTCTGACTTGTAAAACACCCAAATACTGTGGCTCAGTTTCAGAGTGAACCGAGATGGAGCCATTTCACTCATAATATCCCCATTTTGATGAATTTATTGAATTTAAGAGTACAAGTCATTTTTGGATAAGTAATAAACTGTGAGTGTCATACCCAGCTTTTCATTAGCTATAAAACATTTCTTTCGTTGTGATCAATGGCCACTTGTTACAGTTTGGAAGGCAAAGTGCCCCTATCAGAAAAAATGTTGATATCTTCCAGCTGAATCTTAATGCCATCATTTCATATTTTCATTGTGGCGGGTTTTCTAGTCATCTTGTTTGGTCAGGTGCAGTGTCTGACTTCATAGGGAGAAGTGAGCACTTTGATAGTAAAGAATATACTCTCCTCCCATTGTAGCCTTGTAGGGTGAAAATGATGCAAAATGATGATGAGTTGACCTTCCTAGAATAATGCTAAATGGCTAGTCCTAGTGAGCTCTAAGGAAATAAGCCCAAAAGGATGGCCTTCTGTGCAAAACCTAAACACGTTTTAATTATATTTTGCTCTCTGGAGAACCTACTCCCTTTAGATTTATTGTGAATATTCTAAAACCTAAATTTGTGAAAGCAAAAATCAGGGAGATTTTCATTTTATTCTCCTAGAAAAGTATGAAGCCAGCTTTGGAATTTGAATTTCATTCTTAGATGCTCTGCAATTCTTTTTTTTTTAGACAGATTCTCACTATGTCCCCCTCTGTAGAGTATGGTGACATCACAGCTCACAGCAACCTCCAACTCTTGGGCTTAAGCAATTCTCTTGCCTCAGCCTCCCAAATAGCTGGGACTACAGGCGCCCACTACAACAACTTGCTTTTTTTTTGGTTGTAGTTGTCATTGTTGTTTGGCAGGCCTGGCTGGGTTCAAACCCGCCAGCTCTGGTGTATGTAGCTGGCACCCTAGCCTCTGAGCTACAGGCACTGAGCCTGCAATTCTTATCTGGATGTTGAAATAATGATTTTTAATTCAACAATAATTACTACTCCAGACCTCATCCTGTGGGAACTAGAAATAATGTCCAACTGCCTTCCGATTTGGCCACATTCCTGCCTGTCCCATGATATCAGCCTGGCTCTTCCTAAATTCATGGCCACCCATTCTACCAGCAGCCTTTCTCCTCTGGCAGAAGTCCTGCCAGCAGACAAGGAATCTGCCCTCAGATCCCCACTCTCTGGTATGCAGAACAGGAAGAACTGACCAGGGGAAGAAAAGACTCCGTGTAAGGCCCATGCATGCACCATGGGCCAGCTGATAATCTGTCACCCCTTCAAACCAATATTCTTTATGGGATAGTTCTACATATGTTTAGTAAAGAGGAATAATTCTCTAATTTAAAAAATTGTGTTCATTAATGCATAACGTAATTTATATCTACTGGCTGAAAGCAGTGTCAACAATTTGAAAAAAAAAAAAAAAGAATCAGAAAATTACCTCTTTGAAAATCCCTTTCCACCATTCTGATTCTCATTTTCTCCCCAAATTTCCCACACCAGAGATGCTCTTGGGACTTAAGTATGGGATCAGTATGTAAATTCATCTGTATGCCTACATGATGTCTCTGTGTATATGTGTGTTACAGGGTTACTAAGAATGAAAAGGACAATTTAATGAATGCCGAAAATCTGGGGATCGTGTTTGGGCCCACCTTGATGAGGCCCCCCGAGGACAGCACCCTGACCACCCTCCACGACATGCGGTACCAAAAGCTCATTGTGCAGATCCTAATCGAAAATGAAGATGTTTTGTTTTAATCCATCAGGGAAATGAGCTGAATTGCCCCAGCCCCATCTAAGTTGATAAAGCTAAAGGAATAAAACATTTCATACACTTGATTTGTTTTGCAAACAAGTGACAGAATTTCCTGGACCACAGTGGATTGCCGAGTCAGGTACTGTGTCTCATAGACACGAGCCTTCTCCACGCGAGAATGACCAGTGTGAGGGTGAGGAAAACCCCTCACCTTGGGTCTTCTGCCGTGCCTCGTATGTGTGTCTGTTTTGCTGGAAGAGTGATTAATAAATCTTTCTTTAACTTATTAAAAAATAACGTAGACCTTTAAAAGTTCAGTCTTATCAGTAACAAACAAGAACTTAATTCATAAAGGTACTTGATACAGGTATACATTTTCCACTTATAAAAAGAAGACAATTTTATCTGTTAAATGTTAAATGAAACCTATATTGTAAAATGTATTTTTATTTTACTTGCAAGAATGTTATTTTATTTTAGCAAATAGAACTCAATGCAGTGCATTGATTATTACCCTGTGTGCCCTGTCCCACGTTCTTGCTGTGATGCCCTAAAAATGTTGACCATGAATGCAGTATTATCTTGACATACCTCTGTCCTCAGCAGTGCTTTCCCATGAAGTTTCACCTGCCCCGTGCATCCTTGCTTTTGATAGTTCTTGCTCTTAAGCACCGTCATTCTGCTCTTGTATGGTGTGTGTTTATAGCAATCATAGGATGGTCTGAAACATCCACAGGTTTGCTTTCATAATAATTTTGTGACTTCCCAAAGTAGCTTTTGTAATTGGCTGGCGTTGCTCCCTATCATTCATAGCACAGAATGTGGTGGCTTCACAGAAAATGATTTAAGGACACTGGATGTATCTGAGCTGTGTAAAAAGTTAGCACTTTTCCTCGTTTCCTTTCAGCCAGGCCCTCTGACTTCATCTGTTACTGGCAGGTTACTTTTGCCACATTTCGGTATTGGTGAACAGCAAATCTGCGGAACTGTCGAATTTTTTTTTTCACTTTTGTTTTGTAAACAAGCCTGTTTTAAAAAGTGAGAATGAATAAAGTTGGTTTTTACCAAATATTCCTCAATCAAAGTAGCTCTGTATGGGTAGTAATTTAATATGACTTTCTTACTACAGTTCCATCCTCTTGATTATACGTATCTTAGCATGAGCTCTCACACCAAGATTTCTATATTTTGTAACATAAGTGAAATATTTAAAACATCCAAAACTGTAAATCTAGATTTTTTTTTTGAAATCCAACTGCAATGTCGTTTCCTGATTGTCTGAGATAATTCACACAATTGCTCACTGGTCTTGTTTTGAAGTGACCATAAAAGAATGGCTGTGTCAAGTGGAGCTGACGGGAGGGGCAGAGTGTGACCACTGTCCTGGACGGTCCCAAGGCCTATGCCGATGGACTCCGCTGCACACGGGGGTCAAAACAGCTTGGCCTGGTCTCTGCTCTGATCCTCCCTCCCAACTGTATAGATTTATTCGTTGTAGCTTCTGTACTTCTTGATACTGTCAAAAAATTATCTGGAAATGGTTTTATTTTGTGAAGTGAACAATACTTTGTAATTTATGATAGTGTAAATGGAAAGAAAAGCATTACATGTATTATTAAATTCTTCTGTCTATCCTTGTGACGGATGTGCAAGAAAGTTGTGTGGGGAAAGAAGGGTGGGGGTGGGGGGA
Source organism: Otolemur garnettii (assembly GCF_000181295.1). Classification (NCBI taxonomy): domain Eukaryota; kingdom Metazoa; phylum Chordata; class Mammalia; order Primates; family Galagidae; genus Otolemur; species Otolemur garnettii. The sequence goes on from NW_003852423.1 coordinate 11,633,969, forward strand.
ATCTTGAAAACTCTGTTCTTGGATTTGGGGGAAAGATTTTCTCTCCTTACTGAGACACCATGAGAAAGCAGGAGCATCCTAGGGAGTCCCTGCTTCCTCCACAAACTTCCTTCTCACAGGGTCCTCAAACTTTTTATACAGGGGGCCAGTTCACTGTCCTTCAGACCATTGGAGGGCCAGACTGCGGGCCCCAGGATGAGTCGGCTGCTAAGCAGAACAGGCAGTGGTGGCAAAATCACCCGGCTGGCCAGATAAATGTTCTAGGTGGGCTGCATATGGCCCGGGGGCCGTAGTTTGAGAACACCTGTATCTAGAGAACCAGAAGATTCAAACTCTAATACTCCCCCTTCACTTTCTAGCCCAGCTAGAGTTGCAAGGCTGCTTGCAGGATAGCAGGACAAGAATATTGGAGGCAGAAAGCCCCAACTTCAAATTTCAGGTCTACCTATTTATTACTGGCCACCTATAACTTGGGAAGTTTGCTCCTCTGAAAAACCGAGAATAATATTCTGATTGTCACATCTTAAATTTACAATCTAAGGTAATTAGTCATAGTTATTTCTCATTATTATATTTTTAAGCGTTGATGACTTAGAAAGGGAAAGGCTACAACAAGGGGGCAGGGATGGTAAAAGCATGAAAAGAAAAGGATGTGTCCAAGGTTAAATCCAAGTCCAAGTAACTGAGAGCTATTATAACAGGGCTCTGTAAAGGGTAATGAGGTTCACTTGACTCCTTTTCTCAAATGTAATTCCAACACTTGATCCCCTCTACCCTGCTTTAGTCCTAAGGCTGCTCACCCAGGCCTGTCTTCCCCACCATCTGGCAGCCTGACGTGGCTCTCCTTAGCTGGCTTGAAATTCCTGCTATTAGAATAACTCTGGCGAGTTAGACTATAGAGGAAGCAGCACTGTTTGCAGAAACCCACTGTTAAATGGTCCATGAGAGTTGTGGGAGGTGGGACAGGGCAGAGTGGGTGAGAAAAAAACAGGGGTGAGGATGCGGGGAGACCACTTTTCTTTCTCCTGCTGACATAGAGGGGCATTTCAGATGACTGGTCTCCACACCTGGGAGGGGGCTGGTGCACAATTCTAAAATAGGGGCCTAGAAGGGCACAGGGTGGCAGAGATGTGGTCCAGGGAAGGGCAGTGAAGGGGGCATGGGAAGGAAGCTCGCCGTACAGGTGAAGGATCACCTGGGCTGTCCTGACTTCCGCTGAAAACCCACTAGGGGAGCTTACAAATTCCCAAGTTCTATCATTTCTCGATTTATAGTCTTTTAATTTAAAGTTGTAACATTCATTAATTCTCAGCCAATAATTACCAAGCATTCATTAACTACTGACTACCAGATGCATACCTGGAGACACTGAGAAGGCTTATCTCACTAAGATAAAGAAAGAAAGCTGGAACGTTAAGGGTTTTAAACTCTAACATTAGCAGAATAGAAGCTACTAATTTTTTTTTAATTGTGGGATAGTTTTATATTTACAAAAACATTTCAAGCATACAACAGAAAGTTCCTGTATGCTTCAACCCGTTTCTACCAATGCTGACATTTTACATAATCACAGGACATTTATCAAAACTGAGAACACTGGAACATGACTATTAACTGAACTTCAGAATTCATTCAGAGTCCATGAGTTTTTCGACTAATATCCTTTTCCTATTCCCAGATACGATCCAGGGCATCACATTGCACTAGTGGGTTTCAAGGGGTGGATGACACAATCTGATTTACATTTTTGAAGAATGACTGATTTGATTGCAGAGCCATCAGAGACTATGTGAGCTGGTGGGAGTAGCGAGGGTAGAGACAGGGAGTCCGGTGTTCACTGTTCTAATGCAGGACTGAGATGACAGCGGCCTGCACCAGGCAGAGCTGCAAGGCAGAGAAAACAACTGAGCTGTATTTAGGAAGCAGAGTTGGAAAAGTTTGGTCACAGACTGGATTGAGGAATCAAGGATGACTCCCACATTACTTAATTTGGCAACTGGGTAACATTTACAGAAATGAAAGACACAAAAAGAAGAACTAGGGTTATTGGGAAAAAATAGAAGACATAGGGAAGGTGACAAGTTCCATTGTGGACGTGACCAAATGGAGATGGCTGTGACTTGTTCAAACAACAGTGTTCAGGAGAAACTGCATTAACAGAAGAGCTGGAGGCGGCACCTGTGGCTCAGTGGGTAGGGCGCCCACCCCATATATCGAGGGTGGCAGGTTTAAACCCAATCCCGGCCAAACTGCAACAACAAAAAGCTGGGTGTTGTGGCGGGTGCCTGTAGTCCCAGCTACCCGGGAGGCTGAGGCAAGAGAATTGCCTAAGCCCAGGAGTTGTGAGCTGTGACGCCACGGCACTCTACCCAGGGCGATAAAGTGAGATTCTGTCTCTTAAAAAAATAACAAACAGAAGGGCTGGAGGTACCAGCTGGGAGTGACCCACTGAAGATAACAACTGAAAACACAGGATTAAGTGAAAAGAGCAGTCGAGGACACAGAGCAGAGAAATACCGGGGAGGCCTCAACCGGAGTTTTCTGGAGCTCCAACAGGAGAGGACAAATGAGATCCATTTTAATGCAATCAAATATAGAAGATCTCACGATGCAGTTCCAATACACTCTCCTCCATCTGCAGTTTTGTTTCACCATGTCCTCGTACATTTATTTGTTCCATTTAGACTCATTTTGCTGTGCACAAGGCACCTGTGCCTGGGAGAGGTTTGCTTAGTTAGATGCTTTATTAATGCAAATGAGCCAGTGCTGTGGCCTGAATGTGTCAATCCCTACTGCAATGGTATTTGGAGGGGGGAAGGGGTTGGGAGGTAATCGAGTCATGAGGGTAGAGCCCTCACAAATGAGATTAGTGACCTTATGAAAGAGACCCCAGAGAGCCCACTTGTTCCTTCCACCATGTAAGGACAGAGCCAGCAGGCGACTGTGAACGAGGAAGCAGGTCCTCATCAGATTCTAGATCTTCTAGCTCCTTGATCTTGGACCCCCAGCCTCCAGAACTGTGATCAGTAAGTTTCTGTCACTTATAAGCCACCCAGTTTATTGTATTTTGTTACAGCGTCCTGAATGGACTAAGATGGCCAGTATCATTTTTCTTTTCCCTATGTTGACTTAAAATAATGTTACCATACTCAAGGACCTCCTTTGTGCTACTACAGTTTGTACGTACTTCTAATTCTGTGCATCACCAAGTGTTACAATTGTGTATAGAGCTGTCTCCCATGAAAGTACAAACCTTTGAAATCAAAACCTCTGGATCCCACCTGCAGGCCACATCCCTACTGATCCTGCAAGGCTCAACTCAACAGCCACCTTCCCTGTGAGATTCTACCTGGTTTCCCCAGGCAGATAACATAGGAGGTTGTCAGCCATCAACATGTGAAAGCACAAATGGTTCTGACAACTCTAGAGAGCTGGGTTTAATCAGAGCATGAAGTGTGAGGGGACGGGTGGGGAGCTGAGATTAAAGAAGCCTGCCCAAGTAACAGCATAAGGAACCTTGTGTGCTAAGCACAGGTATAATCTTAGGACATTCAAGCTTAGATCTGTCAGGTGGCACATGAGGAAAGACCAGAGGATGTCCAGACACAGAAGCTGATCAGGAAGCTGTTGTAGGTAATGACAACCTGAACTTGCTTCACAGCAGGAGGGATGGAGAAGAAGGCATGGACAGGAAAGTTATTAGAAGACTGTTGGATTTACTGATTTGATGCCAGGATTAAAAAAAATTGGAAATAGTCACATATGATACCCCTATTTCTGGTTTTTGTAACAAAATGAATATTTAGGAAAATGAGCAGGGGAGCAGGTTCGGTCAAGTGAAGTCATCGGTTCAGTTTGTGTGCTGACTCATGCAACAACTCCCCAGGGGGAAATGTCAGGTAGATGCTTTGACACATGGCTTTGGAGCTTAAAAAGGAGAAAGGAGCTGGTAGATATGACCCGGCCAGATGGCATGGACAGCTAAATTACAGAGAACCAAGAAGGGGACCCTGGGTAAGAACAAAATCAAAGGATCAGGCAAAATTAGAAAAATCTTCAGAAAGACCAGAAATGGCCAATGGAGGAGGCAGGGAGTCTGCGTATAAGAGGAAAGCAGAGGCAGGAAGAACTCAAGAGTCAGAGGGGCCACCAGGGCCAAATGCTGCTGAAGGTGACAAGGTCCCCAGTTCCCTCTGGACATGGAAACTCAAGTCACTGGATTACTTAGCAAGAATGTTCAGTGGGGATATGTGAAAGGTGGGTTGCTAAACTTTAAGGAGCAAATGGGGTGAAGTAAGAAGATAAAACCTGTAGTCAAGCTTGGCTCAAAAAAAAACAAGTAACGCTCTCATTTCATAGGCTTATATACTTGGTATGTATAGTAAATAATTTATTGAAGAAAATGTTTCATTGTTGCCAAAAATAATATAACCTTATTATGTGCTTCAAAATCTCCTTCAAAAGTTAAGCAGGTATTACTGGAATGTATTCTTGGTCACTCTAGTTATCAAGCATACCTATCAGTTCCTATGTCCTAATCTGTAAAATGGGTATAATCTTGGTTCTAATTCCCTAATCTGAAAATGGATGTAGTAACAGAATACTTACCCTCCCCTACTTCCTGAGAGTTCTTCTAAGAATATGCTGAGATCCTGAATGTGAAAGCTAAGCGTTAACTGTAAGGGAATACACAAATGTTAATTATCGTACACAGGTTCATCCTTCCAAAACCAATACCCTGCCTGGGGGCAGTGAAAGAGGGAGGTCAAGCTAAGGTTAGTCCATTAACCGGCAGATTTGGAGGATGTGAAACCATGGGCCTGGAGCAGGAGAGCCTATCAAGGGCAACATGGGGCTATCAAAATCACAGGCACAGGACAAAAAGAGACTTCATCAGACCAATAATTCAGTACCAACTGGTCAATACTAAGCACGTGTGTGAGAGTGATATGTATGTGTGTTTAAGATACAAGGGCGCAGGGTTCTTTACCAAGGGGTTGCTGCTAAAACCCAGGAGATTTTAATGGACCAATAGTTCCATCAAGGTAAGCAGTCCCCACCTCACACACAATCCCAGTGTGGCAAGGTCAATATCATACCAACAGCCCATATAGACTCTACTTCTTGAGCATAGATTACTGACTTTTAATAATGAGACAATCATTAACCTATAAGAAGCAGTGTGTTTGCCGGTCAGAAAAGTTTCTGCTGCACATAAAATAAAACTCTGATGTAACTACTTTGAGATATCACCTAACTCTAGTGAGATTAGCCCATATCACAAAATCCCAAAACCAGAGATGCTGGCATGGATGTGGAGAAAAGGGAACACTTCTACACTGCTGGTGGGAATGCAAACTAATACATTTCTTTTGGAAAGACTGGAGAACACTTAGAGAACTAAAAATAGAGCTGCCATTTGATCCTGCAATTCCTTTATTTAGGTATATAACCAGAAAACCAAAAATCATATTACAACAAAGATATTTGTATCAAAATGTTTATTGCAGCCCAATTCATAATTGCTAGGTCATGGAAAAAGCCCAAGTGCCCATCGATCCATGAATGGATCCATAAATTGTGGTATGTGTACTATGCAGCCATAAAGAAAGATGGAGACTTTACCTCCTTCATGTTTACATGGATGGAGCTGGAAAATGTTCTTCTTAGCAAAGTGTCTCAAGAATGGAAGAAAAAGTATCCAATGTACTCAGCCCTACTATGCAACTAATTTATAGCTTTGATATGAAACCTATAACCTAATTATAGCCTAAGAATATGGGGAGGAGGAGAAAAGGAGGGGATGGGTGGATGGGTGGAGGAAGGGTGATTAGAGGGATCACCTCTATGGTTTATCTTACAAGGGTACAAGTGAATCTTTCCAAAAGTAGAATATAAACATATTAACACAATAACTAAGAAAATGACATGAAGGCTATGTTAACCAGTTTGATGAAAATATTTCAAATTGTATATGAAAACACCACACTGAACCTCATGATTACATCAATGTACACAGCTATCATTTAATTTAAAAAAAGGGGAAAAAAAGAATTTGATAATTTAATAGCCAGATAAATAAATCTTTGAGAAGCTAAAAAAAAAATGACTTAAATGATAAGTACATCTATTATCTCAACAAGAAGTCCAAATAGAGACCATCTGCAAAGTCGGTGCTATCCTTCTACTTCCCTATCCTCAGTTTGCTGACTTTTCCCCCAAGCTTTGACTCATATAGTCACAAGAAGGAAGCTGCAAGGACCACCAAGACAACGCCTTTCTCTTCTTGTGTTTAACAGCAAGGAAAACTATCCTAGGAACCCCCCAACATACAACCCCTCACATTGGTCAGAATGGCACTGCATGTTGGTGCCTACCCAGTTGCTAATCAGGGGGATGAGGCCACCAAGGTTAGTTTAGACCAGTGGTTCACAAAGGGAGAGGCCTTGATAAGCATCACTGGGGACTTGTTGAAAAGGCCAGTTCTCTTACCCGACTCACTGAATCAGGGAGCAATTCCAAAGCAAAAGTTTCAGAAATGGTGATTTAGACATATCAGGGATTACACTGGAGCTGGGGATGGATCCAACTTTTAGTTAGGGTATTTGGATACCAGGACATAATTAAGGTTCATTAGCAAAGAAAGGGGCAACAGGTTGCAGCATTGTGGAGGTGGTTCAGTTTCTCAGAAGCTGTAAGCATAGAACTTTCCACATCCTCACAACCCTCCCCCCACGACCAAAGCTTCCGTGGGTCCATCTCCATAGTGCCTACTCCATCCCTAATATAAAATACAGGCTTCACGAGGGAGGAATCCAGTCTGCTTTGCTCACACCCTACCCCAGCCTACTAACACACAGTAGCCGCCCCAAGCTTTTCTAATTTAACAGCATATTCCTCCTACAAATATTGTACTCCAGTGTCCCATTTGAGTGCAGTACGGGAGGAGAATAATTGTAAAAGCAGAGGAATCTGAAACTTCACATTGACTTTTGTCCATTATTTAGAGCTATTTCTAACACATGTGAACATTTTGTAGCATTCTCTTTAAAAGGGCTTATCCCTTGAACTGAGACTTCTTAACTCACCTAATCTTCCCCATAGTCTTCCTCCTTTCATCCGGTAGGAATGATTAAGCTTCAAAGTATCTCGGTTGGAAGAACCTGAAGAAGACCTCGGTCTCTAGTTAGTTCAACTGCAGGTTACACAGAACAGTAGCTTTACTCAGCTACAATCTGGTGCGATATAGACATTAAAAGGTTGGGCACTGGGTCGAGATAGCTCCCTGTTTAAATCCTGACTCCATCATTGTCTAATAGTGTGGCTTATGGAAAGTTACTTGACTTTTTAAATCTCCATTTCCTTATCATTAAAATGTACTAATACCAGTTCCTAGTCCACGAAGTTACCAAGAGGCTTAGGGCAATCCGTGGACAGCACTCTTCATAAAGTTTGGAGCACAGACTAAGCAAGCAACTGCTTTTCTAAAAAGAAATCTACAGTAAACATTTGTGAGAAAGGTTAAACCATTAGTATCCTTTCTTCAAAGTTTTAAGGCACAATCACTATTGCCTCCTAGCAAATGAGAGAGTGGCAGGAATTTCAACCGCTTACTGCCCAGGGACTTTGGAAGCCAAGCAGCAGCTGTCCCTTGCTGAGTGATATGGTGGAAAGAGCATGGTATTCCTCCCAGGGCCCTTGATGTCGAGCCACAAGACCTGGCTTAATCATAGATCAAGGCTTTTAACATTTCTGAGCTTCAGGTTTCTCTCCTTTGAAACATGAAAATTAATGCCCGCCCGCTCGACTACAATCTCACGGGGGTGTCACAGAGGCCAGATGGCACAGGAGCAGGGGTGGAGGCACTGTCGCACAGCCTCGCCCCTCAGTACCACCCGCTCCTGCATCCCCTGCTCAGGCTCCTCTGCCCATTCTCCCTCTGTGATGTGCCAGTCCCTGGTGTGACCTCCAAGGCTGCTTCTCACCTACTTTCTCCCTAGGCGTTCACATCCAATCTGCTTTGAATACTAGCTGTCAACAAATCCAAAGTATTCCTGAGATCCACATTCATAAGCTACCTAATGTTCTATAATGAATCCCTTCTGCTCAAGCCAGCTAGAGGGGGATCTACTACTCGTACGCAGCCAAGGTCCCTGTGAACATGCAAGCGATTCCACCATTTAGCCCCTTAAAATCTTTACATCTGCCAAGTTTGCATGGCATTAAAACAATTTTAAAATTCACACTAAATTAAAGGACTTCATCCCATTCTCCTTCCTTCTCCTCCATCCCTCGCGTGTTTACTGCATGGGTTCAGCATATGCCGTGTCTTAGAGTCATGTCATCCTCTACATTATCATTCTGTGCCTAACTTTTAATTCTCCTCCATGTAATGTTTTTGAAAAGGACCCATAGTGATACATTTCATTGTATATATACCAAGTTTTCTTAATCCATTTATCTGGTGTTGGACACAAGGGGTTGACTCTGTATCTTGACAATTGTGAACAGTGATGCAATAAACAAGAGGATGCCGATGTCTCTTCAAGGTACAGATTTGCTTTGCTTTTCTTTGGCTGATGGATGTGATAGTCACCTGATCTGATCACTATGCATTATATGTATTGAAGCATCATGACGTGTCCTATAAACATGTATAATTATTGTGTCTCAATTAAAAAAAATAAAATGTAAAAAGTATGAGAACTGGAAGTGGAAGACCTCTACCAGGAAAACTACAAGACATTAATGAAAGAAATTGAATAATATACACACAAATGGAAAGGCATTCCATGCTCACAGATCAGGAGAATTACCATTGTTAAGATGACCACACCACCCATAGAAGTCTACAGATTCTACAGTATTGTTAAATATTGTTACAGATTCAATGCAACCCCTATCAAAATGCCAATGACATTCTTTTTTTTACATTAATTGTTTTTGTTAGATAAGGACCCTCTTATATTTATGTCCCACCCCCAAAAGGTGAACCTTATCTGTTGACCCCCCATGCCCTCCCTCCTTCCTTTTCTCAGCTCTCCCTGTCCCCTACCCCCCACTGTGTATTAGGACCTTAATTGTCCTCATATCAGAATTGAATAGATAGGGTTCTTATTTCTCCCTTCTTGAGATGCTTTACTAACAATAATGTGTTCCACATCCATCCAGGTTAATACAAAGAATGTGAAGTCTTTGTCTTTTTTTAGTGGCTGCGTCGTATTCCATGGTATACAAATACCATAGTTTGTTAATCCATTCCTGAGTTGGTGGGCATTTAGGCTGTTTCCACATTTTGGCAATTGTAAATTGAGCTGCAATAAATAGTCTAGTACAAGTGTCCTTGTGATAAAAGGATTTTTTTTCTTCTGGGTAGATACCCAGAAGTGGGATTGCAGGGTCAAATGGAAGGGCTAGCTATGACATTCTTGACATAAATTGAAAAAATAATCCTAAAATTCATATACAATTAATTCTTATTTCTTCTCCTCCTCCTCCTCCTTTTAGTAAAGATAAGATCTCACTCTACTCTTGATGAGGCTGATCTTAAACTCCTGTCTCAGCCTCCTAGAGTGCTATCATTACAGGTGTGGGCCACTATGCCAGGCTTTTCTTTCTTCTTCCTATCTTACTGCTATAGTTGGTACCTCCAGAGATGACAGCAGTCATCCTCACCTCGTTTCTGACTTTAATGAGAAAATTGCTGAAGTTTCACCATTAAATATGATGTTTATTATAATTTCTACACTAGTGATTCTCAAATTTGGCATCTGTCAGAATTACTTGGATAACCCAAAAGAACACAGATGCCAGGTCTTTTGAAAAAGCAAAATGCCTAGTACTTTGTATTTTTACCAAGCTTCTCAAGTGATTCTCCTATCATCCAAAGAAAGGTAATCACTGTCTACGTGAATACCCTTGGTGGTAGGAAACCTCTCTTCTAGACCCATAACCTCATTTTTATTTAAAAAATCACACGCAGGCAGTGCCTGTGGCTCAGTTAGTAGGGCACCGGTCCCATATACCGAGGGTGGAGGGTTCAAACCCGGCCCTGCCAAACTGCAACAAAAAATAACTGGGCCTTGTGGTGGGCTCCTGTAGTCCCAGCTACTTGGGAGGCTGAGGCAAGAGAATTGCCTAAGCCCAAGAGCTGGAGGTTGCTGTGAGCTGTGATGCCACAGCACTCTACCGAGGGTGACAAAATGGGACTGTCTCTAAAAATAAATAAATAAAAATGAAAAATCACACATGGTTGGTGTTTTATTAAATGTTTTTCTGAACTCTCTTAAGATGATCTTTAGTTCATATTTTCTCCTTTGGCCTATTAACTTAGTATATGACATAAATATATTTCTTAATGTTAAGCCACAGTTATACTCCTAAGGCATTTTTCACTTGGTTGTATATGGTTGCTCTAACAGGGTCTCTAACATGCTCTTATTGCTTTCCTTTTCTTTTCTTTCTTCCTTCCTTCCTTTGTTTTCTACAATTTTACATCAAGCTTTATAAGTGAACGTGGCCTGTATCTGTCTTTGCTTGAATAGTCCCTATTCAATTGTTTGTCTCATAAGAGGAGTTGCAAAGATTTCTCTATTTTGCTTTTCTCTGAAATAGCTTGAATAAGACGGTTCAGCTTGTAGGTTCAGCTACAAGTAGCAGAAAACTCAAATTGCAATTGATTAAACAAAATAAAAGCTTTCTTCTCACTCATATACAATCCCCAGTGGGTGGTGTGGGTTTGACGTGGCAGCTTCATACTCACCAGGGACCCAGGTTCTTTCCGTCTGGTTGTTTGTTCCACTGGAGCTCTCCCACCTGAGCTTCCTGCACACACCACTGCCTCCTCCTACAGACTTCATTAAACCCCCTTCAAACTCTGGCTTCCAAACTCCATCCTGCCAACATCTGTCTCTACTAGGATGACCCAGCCCAGATTGGGTCCTTTTCACACCTATGCCCTCCCGGAAGCTCGCTTTCCCTCTTCTGGTCTATTGAGCTAAGGACCTGTGCACACACCTGCACACACCAGCACACACCAGCACACAGCACCTACAGCAGGCTGGCACTCATGGTGAGAAGGACCAGTAAAAACAGGGGCCACTTTCTCTGAGAACCTGGTGGAAAGGCATCTGGGCTGAGACCCACATGGACACACATCTGGGGCTCTCTCTTTCCCATAAGGCAACAAATGACAGTGGCTTTGCATGAGAGAAATATAAATTTTAGATTCAAGTGGCAAGCATTCTAAGCTTGGTTGCCAGATATGTAGGGAAAGTTCTAGAAAATGCCAGCTTGCTCCCTGCTCGGAATTCTTGAAGGAACTCTTGTCCAGGGAGAAGACAAGTTTAGGCACAGTCCCTCCCACAGTGGCAGAAACAGCCCTGGAGTCATCACAAGACAACACTGGGTGTTTGGGGGTCGTTTTTTTCTTTTTAACTTTTTACTTTGAAATAATTCAACATTTAAAAAAAATAGTATAAAGTGCAGAGTCATCTTCATCCTGCCTCCCCAGTGGTGACATCTCACATAACTATAGTACATTATCAAAACCAGGAGACTGGCCAGTTCACAGGACTACCTCCACCTTGTACACGTGTGTGTGTGTGTGTGTGTGTGTGTGTGTAGTTCTATGCAATTTCATGGAATGTATAGATTTAAGCATTCACCAGCACAATTGAGGTATAATCTATCACCACAAAAGCTACCTCTTTGTGTTCATAACCCACCCACTACCACATTCCCCCTCTGTGTCCCCTAGCAACCACTAATATCTGTTAGCCAGATCCATAATTTTGTCATTTTGAGAATGTTATGCAAATGGCATCAAACAATATGAAACCTCTCAGCATTGTCTCTTTTTCATTCAGCATAATTTTCAGGGGATTCATCCAAGCTATTGTCTGTATCAAAGGTTTGTTCCTTTTCATTGCTGAGAAGGACTTCACAGACTGGCAGGACCACAGTCATTTGGCTATTCATTCACTGAAGGACAGCTGGATTATTTCCAGTGTGAGGCTACTGTGAACAAAGGGGCTACGAACATTCATGTATAGGTTTGTGCCTGAATGTGGGTTTTCATCTCTTTGTGATCAATGCCCACAAGTGCAATTGTTGTGTCATATTTGTATGGCGGGGTTTTTTAAAGGAACTGCCAAACTGTTTTCCAGAGCTGCTGCATTATTTGACACTGTCACTAGCAAGATGTGAGTGACCCAGCTTCTGCGCATCCTCAGCAACATCTGCTGATGTCACTATTTTCGATTTTAAGTTATTGCCCATTTTATAACTAGATGATTTGTTTTCCCACTGTTGAGTTTCGGGGTTTTTTTTACATACTCCAGATATAAAAGTCTTTGTCAGATATGGTTTGCAAATAGTTTCTCCAGGTTGGTAGCATGTCTTTTCATCTTCTTCTTTTTTTTTTTTTAGAAAGAATTCCATTTTCTTTAATGTTGTACAAAAAAGTATATGTAAAACCAAAAGTAAATAAGCATCATCACATTTGCTGATACCACTATCTAGTTCTTCATGTTAACTTTACTATTCAAACAATAGAAAGTAAGTAGCAATTTAGGGATCAGGAAAGAGATAAAACCAAAACACTTTTCTACCACATTTATTCTTCTATAACTGTGTATAGCTGTGCTCACAGAGACGGCTTCTTTTACTTCTCTATTGCGCAGAAATTCAGTTGCATATAAAATTGAACCTGCTCAACAGCTGAGGCAGAGTAGAAATGATGGGTCCATATCCCGGTGCATTGTCATACAATTCAAACAATGGTGCAGCTACCAACTTGTAATTTTTAGGGACTGCAAACAAGGCTTTCTCTTGAAGCTGAACCAGAAACAACTTCTTATGTTCCTTAGGCTTTGTAATATGTGCAGGAATATATGGATACTGAGGAGGTTCAAAATTTGGTCTCCACTGGTTACCAATGCAGTCATCAATGACCCAATCTAGAAGAACTCCATCTTGACGACCCAGTATCTCTGTCATTAAGCGTTTTAGTCCTTCAACTTCATCTTCTCCTGGGTTAAGTTCACCACCAGGTAATTTGAAGAAAGTTGTTCCCAGCTGTAGCAGTAACACATGGGGTGCTCATGTACAATCAGAACCCCTTCTACGGTCCTCCTCATTCCAATTTATCAAATTCCTCCCTCATGCGCTGAAATCTGGCTGCAACAGAGCTGTCCTTCTCATAGAGGGGCTCTTTTGTACCAAAAGTATAATTGGTAAGAGGGTACAGGTTGATGGTGCACTCCAGGGTGAGGGGCTTGGTCTGCTGGATGTACTTGTTGCCAAACTGATTGACCCCCCGGGGCCAGCCGGTCTGCGAGCGATTGGGCAGTACCACAGACATGCTGGGGACCTCTGGCACTGGCAGCAAGCAGATAGCAGGAAGCAGGGCAGACTTTACTGGTGAGGGCAGCAGTTATCTGCGATTCTCTTAGCAGCCACCGCCCGCCATTAACAGAACAGCATCTTTTCATCTTCTTAAAAGTCTCTTTCAGACCAAAAGTTTTTTTTTAATTTTGATGATGTCTAAATTAGTTCTTTTTTCTTTTATGGAAAATTGTTAGTCATGTCTAAGAACTCTTTGCCTAGCTCTAGGTCGAGAAGATTGCCTATGTTTCAATGGAAAATTATGTTCTAGTTTTACATTTCATATTTAAATCGATGACCCATTTTGAATTACTTAATTAATTAGTGTAATCATTAGGTCAAGGTTCGTTTTTTGTCTGATGTCCAGTTGTCTCAGAACCAGTTGTTGAGCTGACTCTCCTGCTCCACTGAAGTACTTTGCATCTTTGTCCACAATTAATTGCCTACATTTGTGTTGGCCTATTTCTGGGCTCTCTATTCGATTTAAGTGACCTATGTGTCCATTTTTTCCCATTTTAATTACTTTACCTATGTAGTAAATCTCATTATTAGCTAAGTGGTTCTTCCCATTTTATTTTCCTTTTTTCAAAATTGTCACAGCTATTGTAGTTTCTTCTCTTTTTTTTTTTTTTTTTGACTCTTCATATAAATTTTAGAAGACGCTTGTCTGTATCTACCAAAAAAACTGCTGAGATTTTTCCTTTTATAAAAACAGGTTTAACAGTTTGGGAAGAATTGACCACTTTACCATCTTGAGACTTTTAATCCATGAACATAGAACATCTCTCTATTTATTTAGATCTCGATTTCTTTCATCAATGTTTTGTAATTTCAGCATAGAGGTTTTATATATGTTTTGTTATATTTATACCTAGATATTTTACTTTTTTTGGCTGCAGGTAGAAGGGGAATAATTGTTTTTAACTTGTGTTTTTACATGATGGTTGCAGACAGGAATTTGAATGATTATTGTGTGCTGATTTTTGTATGTTGGAGTTTGCAACCTTGCTGGACTTACTTATTATTTTTGTGAACATTTTTGTGGATTCCTTGGGATTTTTTATGTAGCCAATCATGTTATTTGCAATTAGGGCAGCTTTTTTCTTCTTTTCCAATCCGTATACCTTCTACTTCATTTTCTTGCCTTATTGCACTGGCTTGGACTTCCAGTATTATGTTGAGTAAGAAGGATATGATCAGACATCTTTGCCTTGTTTCCAATCTTAGAGGAATGCTTGCATCTCACCATTAAGAATGTTACCTGTAGGGTCCTTTTTACAGATGCTCCTTATCAGTTTGAGGAAATTCTCCTTTATTCCTCATTCATTGAGGGTTTTATCATAAATAAGTGTTAAAGTTTGTCAAATGCTTTTTCTGCAACAGTTGAAATGATCCTGTTTTTCTCCCCTTTAATTCATTATTTAGGTGAATTGCATTGACTAATTTTCAAATACAGGGTGGCCATAAAGTTCATATGCAATTTTAAATTGCACGCTATTTTAAATTACACATGAACTTGCTTTCCTGGAATAAACTCCAATAGTGGCTGCACCTAATTCCTTTTATGTATTGCTAGATTTGATTTGCTATAATTGTGTATCCAAGAGAAACATTGATCTCTAGTTTTATCTCTAATTTTCATTTCTTTTTCTTTTTTTTTTTTTCCTTTTCTTTCTATCTCTCACTTCTTTTTTTTTTTTTTTTTTTTTTAGTGTCTTTGTCTGGGTTTGGTATTGGGGTAATACTAACCTCATAAATTAAGTGGGAATCATTCTGTCCTCTTCTATTTCCTAAAAGAAGTTGCATAGATTAGTGCTAATTCTTCTTTAACTGACTGGTGGAATTCAGCAGTGTGACTGGTGGAATTCAGCAGTGAAACTGTCTGACTCTGGAGATTTCTTTTGGAAGTTGATTATGGACTTGATTTCTTTAATAGCTTTAAGACTATTCAGAATATATATTTCCTATTGGGAGAATTTTGGAGTCTATGCTGTTCAAGGAATTGATCCATCTCATCTAAGTTATTGAATTTACGTAAGTCAAATTACACATAGTATTCTCTTATTTATTATCCTTTTAAGAGCCTCAGGATCTATAATTCCATCTCCTGTTTTATTCTTTTTTTTTTTTTTTTTTTTTTTTTTTGAGACAGAGCCTCAAGTTGTCCCCCTGGGTAGAGTGCCGTGGCATTACAGCTCACAGCAACCTCCAAC